>NW_019154094.1:13814692-13940665 GCF_002288905.1 Enhydra lutris kenyoni
AGGGAAGATTTTAAAGGCAGTGACCTATTGACTGAGAATGCTTTGGGTTCATTAGGGAAAAGAGGGGAGAAAAGGTGGTCAAGGCAATGGGAAAGGGGCAGGGTACAGCTTGAGCAAAGGTGAGGAGTAAGAAAAGGAGTTTAGGGGTACACCAAGAGCACTTCGGTATTGCTCGAGTGAGGTGAGGTCGGCAGGAGAAGCCAGAGTGACAGATCATAAGGGAGCTGAGAGCACTTAATAGAGTCTAGACTTTGTCATATGGAAAAGGAAACCTTTGAAAAACTTTAACCGGAGGAAAATGGAGTCCAATTTCCCTTTTAGAAAGAGCAAGATGTTTCCTAAGGCCATTGAGAGCAAGAAAATGTCTCCCTCCCTCTCTCTTTCTCTCGCTGTCTCACTCTCCCCTCTATCTTGACCTCTCTCTCTCTCCTCCCTCGCACCTTCCTTCTTCCTTCCTTCTCTCTCCCCTTCCCAGTGTCCCGAATCTCTAAAACACCCATCGGTCAAAATGTTCATTTCTTGCAATTGTCACCCTATTATGTAAGCAATAGGGATGGCATCAGCTAATAATAAGAGCATCAGACCAACTGTCTTGAGAGCTGGGTTCTAATCCTGCTACCAGGATTCTAACCACTACCAGGCCTTGTTAGCTAGAGCAAGCCACCCATGCCTTTGGTGCCATCTTCTCCATAGGCAAAATGAGGAGTAACGAAATCAGCTGTACACACCTCAAAGGGCTATTATGAGAAGTGTAAATGAGGTGGGTCAACAATCACATCCTCAGCATCTCTGAATCTGCCAAAGGACTTTGATGCGGAATAGCATTACATCACATAATGTGTTTTCTTATTAATAAAAAATAAATCCTGCCACTTGGTAAGTATGTACAAACATGGCACCTAGATTTTATTTAAAATAACTTAACAAAGACTTCTCAGACCTGTAGGTACCCAATATTATATTTGTAGCAATCTATTTTGACTTTATTATTTTCTCTCTAAAGGACAGCATTAAATACTCCCACTAAGCAAACTGACAGATACCTAATATTTAGTTCAAGGTGAGAAAAAAGAAAAGAAAAATATGTTAATATATATTGACAGAAGTCCTAATAAAAGAACACAGATAACCAAAGTTCTCCACAGGTAATAAAACACTGGTACATCAGCAGGGTATCAAAATCCCTTAGGAAGAACAAAATGTTTCCTGAAATTAGGTAACAATTTTGCCTCTAAGATGAAGCTGCACAAACCTAGTGGGAGAATCACTGAGGCTTTGGGTTTTTTAAATCTAATTTACAGAGCATATTTTCCAAGCATTATTAATTGCCTAGGGGCAAGTTTTCTTTTAATGGTATGCATAATAGTCTGACAATTGCCCACAAGGTGGCACCAAATTCATGTTCAGAAGACAACCAAGGGAATTTTTCTTTTTTAATTGTAAAGTAGGCGTTCCAAATACTCAACAGACGGTTTCCTTTATAGCTTATGCTCAAACAATGAGCCAGATTTATAAGTATTAGCTTCCCCTTATCCCTATATGATACAAAAGTTAAAACTACTGCCAACTATATGAAAACTTTAAAAGTAGACAGACCTCCTCCTTTCAAGATAGAACTGTTCTACTTCTGTGCAGAGTTTTAAACAGAAAAAAAAAAAAAAAAAAGTATTTAAGTCCTAAAAATAAATGTCCCACTTCTTAGTGGGGAAAAAATCCTAAAGCTAATTTAATACACTGAAAGATACCCAGAAGTTGATCATTCTCTCCTTTGTTTTACATTTTATTTGATTGAGCTTAGATGAGCCAGTGTAAATCTTTAAAGAGCTGAATGTTATTTAAAAATTGAAACAGATCTGCAATTAATACTTAATGTAACAGGTCATGGTTATTTTAAAATGATGAGATCTATTATAGGAGACTTTCTCCTTCCTATACCCTCCATCCTCTTCCATCTTACAAAGGCTAAACTAAGGTGAACTGGCCCAGGCTGGCATGAGCTCTGGGAACCTATAATAAAAGTCATTCTAGGAACAGACACAGTGCATCACTGTTGTGTTAAGGGATATTTCTGCCAATTAAAAATGGAGTGCTCTGGGCCTAAGCCCCAGGGAGCCAAACCTTTCATTTTGAAAAAGCAGAGATTGTGCAGAGCTATAGATAATCCTCAAAGGGCCCAGCTTCCTGTTAGCATGAGAAGACAGAGCTACCTGTAAGGAAAAGTTTATTTATTTGCAACCACAGATAAGAGTGACCTTTTGCAAAGGGCTTGTGACCTGAGGTCATCCACCTTTCAGAAGAAAAATCTGAAAGAAAAGAACAAGGTAGACGAATCCTATCCTGAGGCCACCTAGATACCTATCATGAAGTATCATCCCACTAGCCACGCCCAAGAAGGTTCTCTAATCCCATTAGCAATCCCTAATCATTTGTTCAGCTCCCAGAACATTGTCCCAGGAGGGAAACATCCTCAATTGCAACCTCTTGGCTTCTAATTAAGAGTGATCCCTGAAATCACAAGGTAAACTTCCTGTTAACTAATTTATTTCCTAAGCAAGTCATCACACACCCCTACACCATACACAAGTGGTTTGAGATCTCAGGGACAAGGCCATCTGGGATGCTTATGAAGGTGCTTTCTGCAGGTCCTTTGCCCACCTAGGCAGACACTCCCACAGACTGGATGGAAGGCAGAGAGACAAAGGGTAAAAAGGGTATGGTCACATGAACAGTAATCATAAAGCTGCTCATTTGTCACTCTGCATTCTACAAACCTGCAGTCCTGACTCTGCTGCCCTGCCCTATCACTCTATGTGAGAAACACAGAACCTCAGCTTCTCAGGGATACAATTCTCTTCCAGTCTGAGCTCAGAGCAACCTGACAGACATTTTAGGTCAAATGTCCCAGACCATTTTTAAGATGCTGCACAAGCCCTTTCTTGCTCTGATTTTTAAGCAAACAATACTACTAACTGACATTACGGAATTTAGAAGAAATTCACACAATAAAATACTATAACCACAAAAGCATGTATCGCTTCTCTTAATTCACTAAGCAATGTAAGAACTATAAGACTAAGACTTTAACAGGGGAGTGGTGTAATGAAGCTTCAGTGTTAGAAACCATAATAATATTAAACAGCCTTAGTGAGGCAGCATTTAATTAAAATAGGTAGGAAACTGGTATTCATTAGACATTTTCAATTTGCCGGCTACTGTGCTAAGCATGTGTCAATTTCCATTTAAAACTGATTTCATAACTGCAAACTTCCAAAAAACTCATGGCAAATCCTTGGGTGTGCCCCCTATAGCACTCAACACACATTAATCACCAGGCTGTGTCAAGTACTACGATGAACATGCAGGTGAAGAGGTTCTGGTCTCCTCTCTCAGAGGACAGACACTGCACTAGGAGAGGATAACTATCACAGCACACCTGTGAGGTATGTGTCAGGTACTACTAAGGAGGGACAGATTATGCACCCATGTATTCTAGACCTCATCTTTATTAGAACAATCCTTAATTGAAGAAAGACGAATTAATGGAATGCAAAATTGAGTAGAGGGGAGTAGAGAGATGTCATTATGAACCTGAAGAAATGATTATCCGTGGGAAGAGGAAATGATCTCTGAGGATTTTCTTTTAGATCACAAGGAAAAATAAATTCTCCAAGAAAGGAAGAGTTCACTCCAATGAAGTTCAAGACCCTTGGCCTGTCTGGGCTTGATCTTCCCTCTGTTCTCGTTCAGGCCCTGGGGCTGCTCACACCCTTTCCTTTTGAAATTTACCACAGCTGAGCACTTGCCAGGCCGTCCCAGGCTTTCTTGCCTTCATGCCACATGCTCCTTCTCCACCAGGTTCATCTTTTCTTCTTTTTTAAATTGTGTTATGTTAGTCACCATACAATACATCATTAGTTTTTGATGTAGTGTTCCAAGATTCATTGTTTATGTACCACACCCAGTGCTCCATACTATACGCGCCCTCCTTAATATCCACCACCAGGCTCACCCATCCTCCCACCCCCTCCCCTCTAAAACCCTCAAGTTTGTTTCTCGGAGTCCACAGTCTCTCATGGTTCGTCTCCCTCTCTGATTGCCCCCCTCCCCGCCTTTATTCTTCCCTTCCTTCTCCTAATGTTCTCCATGCTATTCCTTATGTTCCACAAGTAAGTGAAACCATTTGATAATTGACTTTCTCTGCTTGACTTATTTCACTTCGGATAATCTCCTCCAGTCCCATCCATGTTGATGCAAAAGCTAGACATTCATCCTCTCTGATGGCTGAGTAATATTCCATTGTGTTTATGGACCACATCTTCTTTATCCATTCATCTGTTGAAGGGCATCTCAGCTCTTTCCACAATTTGGCTATCGTGGACATTGCTGATATGAACAGCAGGGTGCATATGGCCCTTCTTTTCACTGCATTTGTATCTTTGGGGTAAATACCTAGTAGTGCAATTGCTGGGTCATAGGGCAGCTCTGTTTTTAATTTTGGGGGGAACCTCCACACTGCTTTCCAAAGTGGCTGCACCAACTTGCATTCCCACCAATAGTGTAAGAGGGTTCCCTTTTCTCCACAACCTCTCCAACACTTGCTGTTTCTTGCCTTGTTAATTTTTGTCATTCTGACTAGTGTAAGGTGGTACCTCAGTGTGGTTTTGATTTGAATCTCCCTGACGGCTGATGATGATGAACATTTTTTCATGTGTCTGTTAGTCATTCGTATGTCTTCTTTTGAGAAGTGTCTGTTCATGTCTTCTGCCCATTTTTTGACTTGATTATTTGTTTTTTGGATGTGGAGTTTGAGAAGTTCTTTATAAATCTTGGATATCAGCCCTTTGTCTGTAGTGTCATTTGCAAATATCTTCTCCCATTTTGTGGGTTGTCTCTTTGTTGACTGTTTCCTTTGCCGTGCAGAAGCTTTTCATCTTGATGAAGTCCCAAAAGTTCATTTTTGCTTTTGTTTCCCTTGCCTTGGAGACGTGTCTTGAAAGATGTTGCTGTGGCCAATATCGAAGAGGGTACTTCCTATGTTCTCTTCTAGGATTTTGACGGATTTCTGTCTCACACTGAGGTCTTTCATCCATTCTGAGTTTATCTTTGTGTATTTCACCAGGTCCATCTTTCTGTCCTTGAGGTACCACCTCCTTTGGGCAGCCTTCCTAGATCACACACACAAACACACACAAACACACACACACATGAACACACACACCATAGCCAACATTCCCCCCACTAGACTGTAAACTCCATGACAGCAGGGACTGCTGCTGCTAATCATTGTGTCTCCAATGCCTGCCATATAATAAGCACTTAATAAATAATTGTTCAGATTACAGAATTTTAAGTTTTAGATAATTTTCTCTCCCAAGTGACTGTAAGCTCATAAAAGACCAAAAGTGTCTGGCTTCCAGAAAGTGCACCAGAAATGTTCACTGAATAAATAAACAGCAAATATTCAGCAAAAACAGAGCTTTCTAAATTAAATTATTGTTCCTTATTGTAAAGTTAGGTTTTTTACTCATAAATTTCCTTCCCTCATAAAGTCTTACAGTCGTTAGCTTTGCAAATTCTGTTTGTATTCAAAAGCCACAATATAATGCCAGACTGAAGTTTCAGTAACAACAAAGGAAGGATTACTTATTTCAATAATCCTATCTGTTGAAATTTAACATTCTTTTTTCCCCGGAGAATACACAGCATGATCTCTGGCTCCTAACCCAGCTATGCCTGTGTTACTAGGACTTATCAGAGTAAAAAAAGAGAGAGGTAGATGGGTATTTCAAATACCACATAAAATAAAATATCCTTTCACATTTGTAAAATAAATACAATTTCATTGCTCATATATCCTAGATAAAGCAGCAAGAAAAAAACGGCAAAGAAAACAAATGTAAGAAAAGGACCCAAGGCCTCTCAAAATATCTAATAACCTGGGTTGAGCTGACCATTTGAGCCTTCAAGACCTGGAACACAATCAGGCCTCCATTGCCCAGGGAAGAGCTTTTCCTTCATGCTCCTTCTCTTCTCTTGCACCCTCCCTGATTAGCACACTGAGGACCCCTGACAGCAACATGACTTCATATGGTCTACTGAGCGAAAAGCTCACAATTACTGTAACGAAGTGCCCGAACATTTGCCTCCAGTAAATGTCTGCACCATCAGTCAGAATGAAGAGCCAGGAGCTTCTCCCTACGCCAACCCCTCCACACCAAATCTTAAGAAGTGAGAAGGACAAAAATACCATCCTTTAATAAAGTATTTTGGAAATGGGTTAAAGTTATTCTCAGTAGCTTTTTTTCTGTTACCAAGCCACCCATCACAACAATAACCCCAAACAAGTAAGCAGTCAGAACTGGAACATTTTCACTAATGGCACATCAGTTGATTTCATCATGTCCTGGTGACAGTGGGTCCTCCACTCCACAGCAACTGAATGCCTACTATGTGCCAAAGGTCATACTGTATCTTCTATTTACCAGTTTGATATTTCAAGGCCAGAGCCCTGTATTCCCAGATCTAAGCACAGTACCTGTTATTCAAGAAGTGAAGAGATGTACAACAAATCTTTGTTGGATGTGTTGAAATCCTTGAGGGATGTGTTCATGGAAAGCCAACATACCAGTTCCCAGTATGCAGATACATTCTCATCAAGGCCACTTACAGCACCAATCCACGCTTTGAGGATCCAGTTTACATTCTCCGAAAACAATTAAATCTGAATATAGGCTTGACTCTAATGTCCTTTGTTCAATCATTCATTCAACAACTTTTATTAAACATCTACTTTATATCAGCCCATGGAGACACAAACACTAAGAAAGAAGGGCATAGCACAGCCCTCACGGAGTTCACAATCTAGCTCTAGGGGCAAGCAGTCAGCCAAATGTTAGTCAAAGAAGTTGCAGGGGCTGTGAAGTTAAAACACAGGTGCTCTGGTTCTACTGAGGCAGGGACATGAAAACAACACATCTATGGAAATAATCATTTGTAGGGTAAAAGAGAAAACTACACTGGGCTAGTACAGAGGTGAGGCAAATTGTCTAAAAATAATGAGACATTTATAAAAAGAGGAAGATTGCATACTCACACTTGGGAGTGCTATGAGATAGTTGAGCACACACAGGAGAGTCACCGGTAAGTACATATCATGGCGCTTAGAGGGTTTATTAGGTATATGAGGCCCTGAGTGGCCTCTCGGTAGCTGGGAATTCAGCATCACTCACTTCTCACCCTTACTACTGCCTCTGCCAGTCCAAGAGGAGAAAGTAATCTCACACAGCTTTCAAAGCCTCATTCTCTTTATTATTTAGAGACCTGCCTCTCATCCCATAGAGGAAGGCCAAAACCACTCAAGGGTTATCATCTCATAGGAGGAATCACTGAGTCATAGGATATGAATATTTCTGTGACTTTTGATATATTCTGTCCATTTCATTTTGGCTCCTTATATTACCAAAAATCTCTGTAGAAGAGAATTCAGTGAAACACTTGGAATAAAAAAAATTACTGTGTATATTAAAAGAACTACCCTTTCTAAATTTGCTAACACAGTTTTAGAGTCTAAAATGTTGTCTTCATGACTATGTCAGTCATTTTTAAACTCCTACTTAGTAACTGGAACATTTTTAAAAGTGGCATTGGTCAATTACATGTGATTATTAAAATAATATCCCTCACCCTTTTATAAGACCATGACAATAAAAAATAACTAACTTTTCACTAACACTGATTAAAGAGTATTTCAATCACCTAAACCTTTGCTAAATATAAGGTCTTTGATGTGATGCATGCCATCCTCCCCAAAAAGAATGACAACCATAATCTTAGTATATTTTGCTACTAAACTAAAATTATTTGTCATATCTCATTGCTTTTTATAATTTTTTTTTTTTTTTTTTTTTTTTTTTTAGTACAGGGGACACACAATGTTACATTAGTTTCAGGTATACAACACAATGATTCAGCAAGTTTATACATTGTACCTTGTTCATCACAAGTGTAGCCACCATCTATCCTTTATATCACTATTACACTACCACTGACTATATTCCTTATGTTGTGCCTTTTATTCCCATGACTTACTCATTTCATAACTACAAGCCTGTTTTTCCCACTACCCTTGATTCATTTTGCCCCACCCACTTCCCCTCCCCTATGGCAACCATCAGTTTGTTCTCAGTATTTATAGGTCTTATTCTGCTTTTTGTTTATTTGGATTTTTTGTTTGGTTGGGTTTTTTTAGCTTCCACATATAAGTGAAATTGTGTCACTTGTCTTTCTTGGTCTTTATAAGTCTCTCTAATTGTCTTCATGTTGTCTCAAATAGCATGATCTCATCTTTTTTTATGGCTATGTAATATTCCATTGTGTGTATCCCACATCTTCTTTATCCATTTGTCTACTGAAGGACACTTGGGTTGCTTCCGTACATGGTTATTGTAAATAATGTTGCAATAAACATAGGGGTGCAGATATCTTTTCAAATTACTGTTTTTGTTTTCTTTGGGTGAATACCCAATACTAGAATTATTGGATCATAAGGTATTTCTATTTTCAATTTTTTTTTTAATTTTATTTATTTATTTGACAGCAAGACAGCAAGAGAGGGAACACAAGCAGAAGTGGGAGAGGGAGAAGCAGGCTTCCTGCTGAGCAGGGAGCCCAATGTGGAGCTTGATCCCAGGACTCTGGGATCATGACCTGAGCTGAAGGCAGATACTTAACAACTGAACCACCCCCAAAGCCCCGACTATTTTTAATTTTTTGAGGAACCTCATACTGTTTCCACAGTGGCTGTACCAATATACATTTCCACCAATAGTGCGTGAGGGTTCCTTTTTCTCCACATCTTCACCAATACTTCTCACTTTTTGCCTTTTTTATTTCAGCTATTCTAACAGGTATAAGGTGATATCTCACTGTGGTTTTGATATGCATTTCCCCGATGATTAGTGATGTTGAGCATCTTTTCATGTGTCTGTTGACCCCCTGTATGCCTTCTTTGGAAAATGTCTATTTAGGTCCTCTACCCATTTTTTAATCAATTTATTTGGGTTTTTTTGCTGTTAAGTTGTATAAGTTATGTTTGTCTTTATTTTATAAAAACATTTATTCCTTATTTTAAAGTAAAATAAATGATTCATTTAACAATTACTAACCACCTATATGCTAGACATTCTGCTAATTACTTGGGCCAAAGTGGAAACAAAATTCAAAAATTGCCCTCCAGGGGTACATGTGTGGCTCAGTTGGTTACGCTACTGCCTTTGGCTCAGGTCATGATCTCTGGGTCCTGGGATGGAGCCCTGCACTGGGGTCCCTGTTGGCGGGAAGTCTGCTTCTGCCCCTCCCTCTCACTCAGTCTCTCTCTTTCTCTCTCTCTCTCTCTAATAAATAAATAAAATCTTTTAAAAAAAGGAAAGAAAGAAACTGTCCTCCAGAAGATGACAATCTAGTAAGAGAATCAGACCTGCGAGCAATTATGTCTAATATGTTAATATATGTAAAGAAGTTTGTACAAAAAACAAAGAATCTTCTAAAAGGAACATCTAAGTACATTTGGGAAATTCAGAAAGGCTTCATAGAAGAGGTAAGTTTTGAGTTAAAACTTGGAAGACACAGGGATTGGAAAGCAGACAAAAATAAACAGAGGACACTAAAGGTAGTCGGGGAGGCCAGCACACAGAGAGGGTATATCAGGGTCCTGGGCAGATCATGGAGAGGCTCACCCACCATGCTGAGGAGTCTGACTTTCTCCCAGGTATATATAGCATAGAACCCATCCTTGAGAAATGAAGGGACAAGATCTAATGTAGGTATCCTTTAAGAGATGGGATAGACTGGGATAAGATGATAAAAAGAGCAAGTAGTTAAAAAATAGTAGTTCAGGAGAGAGGTTATACAACCCTGAAATAAGACAATAGTGGTGGGAATCAAAAGAGATGTATAACACATGTGGAATTAAGGAAATAGAAACTAAGGGATCTGATAATAGACTGGATATTAAGAGCAAAGGAAGATAGAAAAGAAAAAGATAATTCCCAGGTTTCTGGCAAGTAAACTTAACAGTTGTGCCATCCCATGACCTAAGAAATAAAGAGGTGGCAGACAGGGAAAGTAAAATAATAAGTTCTGATTAGACATGTATTGGTCAAGACAGATTAGGATAAACAATGGTAATAGATAATCCCCAAATCTCAGTGATTTTTTTTTAAAGACTTTATTTATTTATTTGACAGACAAAGATCACAAGTAGGCAGAGAGGCAGACAGAGAGAGAGGAGGAAGCAGGCTCCCTGCTGAGCAGAGAGCCCGATTCGGGGCTCGATCCCAGAACCCTAGGATCATGACCTGAGCCGAAGGCAGAGACTTTAACCCACTGAGCCACCCAGGCGCCCCAAATCTCAGTGATTTAAACAACAAAGACTAAATTGTCACTCATGCTACATGTTTCTTATGCTCCAACAGGCTTTCTCCTTCTGGGGTCCAGACTGATGGAGGCCCTACAATCTGGACAGTGCTGCATGGAAAAGCAGGAGAGGGAAGCACTAAAGAATCACACCCTGACAATTGCATTTTGACCCAGAATTATCACACATCACTTCCACTAACAATCTATTGGCCAGAAAGAGACATAAGATTGTGTCTAACTTCAGGAGGCAGAAAGGTTGCAATTCTTTTAGAAATAGCCCAGAAGTAGAGGAGAACCAAATATTAGTGGTCAGCAGATGGATTTAACAGATATATTCAGAACATTCCATCCTAAAGCAGCAGAATACATATTCTTTCCAAGTATTCATGGAACATTCACCAGAATATATCAAGTATTAGGTCACAAATTAGGCCTCAACAAGTACAAATAGACTGAGATCATACCATGCACCTTTTCTAACCACAATGCTATGAAACCACAGGAAAAATTTGTAAAGTCCACAAATACATGGAGGTTAAGTAACATGCTATTAAACAATGACTGGGCCAACTAGGAAATCAAAGAAAAATTTAAAAATACATGGAAACAAAAGAAAATGAAAACATAATGGTCCAAACCTTTGGGATACAGCAAAAGTGGTCCTAAGAAGGAATTAAATAGCAATACAGGCTTACCTCAAGAAGCAAGAAAAAATCTCAAGTACATAACCTAACCCTATACCTAAAGGACCTAGAAAAAGAAACACAAATGAAGCCTAGAGTCAGCAGAAGGAATAAAATAATAAAGATCAGAAGAGAAGTAAATGAAAATAGAAATGAAAAAAAAAAACCAATAGAACATATCAATGAAACAAGGAGCTGCTTCTTTGAAAAAATTAATAAAACTGATAAATCTCTATTCAGACTTACCAAAAAGAAAAGAGAAAGGACCCAAATAAATAAAATCACAAATGGGAGAGGAGAAATAACAACAAACAGCACAGAAATACAAACATAGAAACTACCAAAACTAAAACAGGAATAGGAAATCTGAACAGCTAAGAAATTGAATTAGTAATCAAAGAACTCCCAATAAAGAAAAGTCTAGAACCAGTTGGCTTCACAGGAGAATTCTACCAAGTTTTTAAAGAGTTAATACCTATTCTTTTCAAGCTATTAAAAAAAAAAAAAAAAAAAAAAAAAAAAAAAAAAAAAACAAAAAAAAAAAAAAAAAAACAGAAACAAAAAACAAAAAAAACCACAGCACTACAGGCTAGTATATCTGATGAACATGGATGCAAAAATTTTCAGTAAAATACTAGCAAACCAAATCCAGCAATACATTAAAAAAATTAAAATAATAAATAAAAAATAATTCACAAAAATCAAGTAGGATTTATTCCTGGGTTGCAAGGGTGATTCAATATTCAGAAATCAATTAACGTGATACACCACATTAATAAAAGAAAGGATAAGAACCATATGATCATTTCAACAGATGCAGAAAAAGTATTTGACAAAGAACAACATTCATTCATGATAAAAGCCCTCAACAAAGTAGGTTTATTTTTTTTTAAGATTTTATTTATTTATTTGACAGACAGAGATCACAAGTAGGCAGAGAGGCAGGCAGAGAGAGAGGAAGGGAAGCAGGCTCCCTGGTGAGCAGAGAGCCCGATGTGGGGCTCGATCCCAGGCGCCCCAACAAAGTAGGTTTAGAGGGAACATACTTCAACCTAATAAAGGCCATATATGAAAAACTGACAGCTAATATCCTCTTCAATGGGGAAAAACTGAGAGCTTTTCCTCTATGGTCAGGAAAAAGATAGGGATGCCCACTCTCTCCACTGTTATTTAACATAATACTGAAGTCTTAGTCACACCAATCAGACAACAGAAAGAAATAAAAGGCATCCAAATCAGCAAGGAAGAAGTAAAACTTTCACCATTTGCAGATGACATGATACTCTACATAGAAAACCCAAAAGACTCCCCCAAAAAACTGCTAGAGCTAATAAACAAATTCAGTAAGGTCTCAGGATACAAAATCAATGTACAGAAATCTGTTGCATTTCTATACACCAATAATGAAGCATCTGAAAGAGAAATTAAGGATTCAATCCCATTTACAGTTACACCAAAAACAATAAAATACCTAGGAATAAACCTAACCAAAGAGGTGAAAGACCTGTATTCTGAAAGCTATAAAACACTGAGGAAAGAAATTAAAGATGACACAAAGAAATGGAAAGACATTCAATGCTCATGAATTGGAAGAACAAATATTGTTAAAATGTCTATACTACCCAAAGCAGTCTTTACATTTAATGCAATCCCTATCAAAATACCAACAGTATTTTTCACAGAGCTAGAACAAACAATCCCAAAATTTGTATGCAACCACAAAAGATCCTGAATAGTCAGAGGAATATTGAAAAAGAAAAAACAAACCTGGAGGTATCACAATTCCAGACTTCAAGTTATATTACAAAGCTGTAATGTTCAAAATAGTATTGTTCTAGCACAAAAATAGACACACAGTTCAATGCAACAGAATGGAAAACCCAGAAATGAACCCACAACTGTATGGTCAATTAATCTTCAACAAAGCAGGACAGAATATCCAATGGGAAAGAGACAGTCTCTTCAACAAATAGTGTTAGGAAAACTGGACAGCAACAGACAAAAAAATGAAACTAGACCACTTTCTTACACTGTGCACAAAAATAAATTCAAAATGGATGGAAGACCTAAATGTGAGACAGGAAATCATAAAAATCCTAGAGCAGAACACAGACAGTAACGTCTTTGAGAATGGCTGTAACAACTTCTTTCTAGATATGTCTCCTGAGACAAGGGAAACAAAAGCAAAAATGAACTATTGTGACTTCATCAAAATAAAAAACTTCTGCACAACAAAAGAAACAATCAACAAAATTAAAAGGCAACCTATGGAATAGAAGAAGATATCTGCAAAGGACATATCTGATAAAGGGTTAGTATCCAACATATATAAGGAACTTTAAAAATTTAACACCCCAAAATTAAACAATCCAATTCAAAATGGGCAGAAAACATGAATAGACATTTTTCCAAAGAAGACACAGAGATGGTCAACAGACATATGAGAAGATGGTTCAATATCACTTACCATCAGAGAAATACAAATCAAAACCACAATGAGATATCACCTCATACCTGTCAGAATGGCTAAAATCAACAACAAAATAAACAACAGGTGTTGGCAAGGGATGTAGAGAAAAGGGAACCCTCTTGCACTATTGGTGGGAACGCAAACTGGTACAGCCACTCTGGAAAACAGTATGGAGGTTCCTCAGAAAGTTAAAAATAGAACTACTCTATAATCCACCAATTGCACTACTAGGTATTTATCCCAAAAAATGCAAAAAATACTAATTCTAAGGGATATGTGCACCCTGATATTTATAGCAGCATTATTTACAATAGCCAAATTATGGAAACAGCAGAAATGTACAATAACTTGTTAGTGTCCAATCACAAAACAACACAAATGTGGTGGAACAGGCCTCTAACAGTCTTCTGAACTCAATATATTCTTTCCGCTCCATTGCAGGTGCTTCTAGTGAAATGCCCAATTTGGACAGATTCTGTCCAAACAGCTATTATCTGTTCAAGAAAGATGGCATTATCTTGACTTTATTAGCAAGTCAAAAAATTGGCTGTTCTCTGAGAAAGTCAAGGTAAATTTTGATGGTACACACTCACATTTGGACAATGTCTTCATTTTTTCAAATAAAGACCTAACCTGTGTGTTTGGTTTTGACAGTGTGAGAATTAGTTTTCTAAACTTAGGTATCACAGTTCTCTGTTTTAAATCAGAACTAAGGAAAAACTGAAATTTACACTACAGGAGTGTGCAAGGAGTATGTATTTTCCCAGTAAACAAACAGACATGGCTGTATTTCAGTAAAATTTAATTTATTAAAACAGACAGTGAGCCATATCAGTTTGCCAACCCCCTCACTAAAGGACAAAATCAATTAGTAACAATACTACTTTGGGGTACATCATAAAAAGATCAGAAATTAAATGCCAAGTTGGAAACCAGTCTCATACAAGATGAAGACATAGAGATCACAAGAACAGTGAAACTCTCCGAAATTATATTTATGAAATTGGAACCATGGTACTTTTGTGTGGTACTTATAAAGCCCTCCAAGTTCAATCTCAAAATTCCTTATTGGTTTAAGGGACACTGAACCTGTAATTAGGCCACTGTTTCTCAGCTCCATAGTCATCTTTTCATACCACCTCTGTGAGGCTAGGGCTGGAGCTCTGTGAACCACATTTCCACTTTGCCAGCTACTGCCTGTCAGGCTGTGCCCATATGGGTGCTAGATGGAAGCCACGGGACTGGAGGAGGGGTGGAGCCTAGTCCTTCCTGTCTGCTTCCTATTGGCTTCCAGCTCCTGTCGATGTATTCCTTCACTCTAACAGAAGCACTTCCTTCCTGTGGCAACTGCTGAATTCAGTTTTCTGTCTCTCTGGAACCAGCCTCATTGTGCGCCCTCAGGGACCACAGTCCCAGCCTCCCCACTCCAGGTCCCAGTCCTAGCCTGCTGCCCCACTCCTGAGCTCAGGGACTCCAATACCAAAGTAGTACCACCTCTTCAGAGTTCTGGATACCAGGACCTCAGCTTTCCCGCTCCTTTGCTCAGAGGTCCCAGCATCAAGCATCATCTTAGAGATGGGAGTTCAGCCCCACAAGGCCCCTCCTGCAAGCTTCTAAATCTTAACAACCCTAATCCCAGTAGTGGCAAATGCCTCCTTCACACCTTAGTGTTCTCTTGTTGCCTTTTCAGTTCTTTAGTATCAAGTGGGTAACTTTTAATATTAAATTCTCTTGGTGAAAATAACTGGGTGTGGTTTCTGTCTCTGACTCAACCTAGACTGACAGAAACACACCCCAGCAATTTCAAAATAACTCAAATCCTAATCTGTCTTTCTTAAGCACTATGAAGTAGACACATGATTCTGAACTTTACTTAAAATCTAATCTGTCACTCTCAAAGACTACAGCTGCTCCCAGGGCTGGCTCCTCGGGAGTCTCCCCTTCCCCTGAAATTCCTTCTATCCTTTGCTTCTTCTTGGCCTCTAGTCTTCTTCCTCAACCCTTTTCCTCCTAATTCCCCATCACAAATCCCCAAGGACCAGTCTTCCAAAATGGATGAGCTTCGGAGGGTGGCAAAGCCAAGAAGTCTAGAGTCTAGAGTCCAGGGCACTTGAGCCCCTTTCCTCACAGCAGAGATTAGAAATGGAAATGTCCACCCCAGACTGAAATGGGAAGGTGGGGGAACACAGGAGATAAGCCTACCACGCATATGAACTCTGGGACGCCAACACTGCTATAACGAAAGCACATTCAGCCTCACAGAGAAATAGGCAGTTGTGGGGACTGCAAAGTATGTGTTCTGTGTATATGTCAGAGCTTCAGTTTTTCAAAGGAGGCTGAAAAAAAATCAAGATTCTTATGTGAAATCTCTAAGTTTCTAAACATTGGTTCAGTTTTCTTTAACGCTCTGTGCAGATTAAATGAAACTTGCCCAATCACACCTATTTGCCCTATTTGCTAATTACCCCATGTTGGCCCTAAATCCATCCAATATATTCCATTTTCTTTACAAAGATTTGATGATTAAAACTTTATTTTTAATAGTTACCTACAGAACTCTAAGCCATAACAGCAAACCAAAAATAGGATTCTTTTCCCTGCCACTTTTCCAAGTTACCACGAAAATGAAAGCAAGAAAGAATTGAGTAACAGAAGACACTACTTGATGTGAACCCTCAGAAAACATGGGATTCAATTCTAAAAAAAAAAAAAAAAAAAAAAAAAAAATTTAAAGCTCTCTAAAGTAAAGCTTTTAAAGTTTATTTTAGAAGAAGATAACAGTGCACATTATTTTTTAAGTAATATTTACAGAACAGTTTGTTCTAGTGTTCTAAATGACACAAAGAGAGTAGGCCTGGTATACACACACCAAAATGGTGACAATGAAATTAGAGCTTGATCTAGTGGTAAATTACCCTTTGCTCATCTCACCAACACCTAAGGCTCCAAATTGGAGAAGGTGTCATTTGAATCAGTCGACCACTTGGGTACATATGAGGCCACACACCCACTTACCTCCCAACACCACCCCCCCAATTACCCAATCTGCAAAAGAAAGACACACTGGCTCTATAATTACTAGATCCGAACAAAAAAACCATGCCCTTTTAAAAGCTTAGCTACATTTCCCAGCCACACTCTATCCGCCTCAGAGCAAACTCCAAAGCAGTATGAAGCCTGATGCCTAAAATGTCAAACAGCAAAGAACAATGTGAAATCCACCATTTGAGGGACAAAGCAATGCCAGTAATGCTAGAGTTGGGGAAAGAGGTGGAGAGAATGGGTTAATTTCTTATTTCTTATTCCAACATGTCCCTGTGTGTTATTGCTACAGAAGGAAAAAAACACAATTTCCCACAGTCGACTTATGTTGCTTCACCTCTACAGGTGCTTATTGTCAACTACAATGAGAACCAACCTATCTAAAATCCACAACCTCACTCTCCAAGAGCCATAAAGGAGTAATAAAAGGCCTCTGCAGAGCTCAGATGGTTGGCACAAAGGCCATACCCTAAAGACTTCTTGGAGACCCATTTTATCTTCAGTCCATTAACTTTTACTTGACACAAAATTCTAACTAACCTGTGTGATTTCAAAGTTCACAGATCAGACTCGGGAAATTTCAGTATGAAGACAAATCAAAGGCACTTGGGAAAGAAAAGGACATATATACTGTGAGATGCCAGAACACATGGGATAGACACCAAATGCAGAAAAGAAAGGGAGATGTGTGAAAGAAAAGAAAAGGAGTACATAGCCGAAGAGGAGTGCAGAACCCTTTGCTCAAAGTGGGTCTTAAAGTGACAGTGCCACTTGTAGAAAGGCTGGAAGAGACTGTGAAAAAGGAGAGGACAAAAACAGGCAGTACACTGGAATCAATAGGAAGGAACCAATTTGAAACAGCCAGAGGCACAAAAATATCATGAGTCTCATAGTTGTCAGAGTAGCATCTGACATTTATTGTGGACTTAGGCATTCAGGCTCAATGCCAAGTACTTCTCCTGCTTTTTCTTACCCCAACCCTCTCAGTAACCCCATTTAGTAGATATTACATCCATTTTACGGATGAAGCTACAAAGGCTTAGAGAGTTCAAGCCCAATGTCACCTAACTATGAAAGGGCATAGTGGAAGTGAATTCTGGGTCTGTCTACTTCAAAAGCCTGCCCTGGGGAGAAGAGGCAGGGGTAAGGGGAGAAAAAAAGAATGATACTCTTCAATGATCCCCCTAGCTCTCTGTATTCTGCAGCCACCACAGCTCTATGAGGGGAGAGACCATATCTCTCTAGCACAGCGTCTGACACATGGCCTGTGCTCTTGGTATCTGATGAATGAGGGTATGATTATTTTCATAGGACAACTCTATAATGTAGGTATTCATATCCCCCATTTAACCATTAAAGAAAACAAGCAATTCTTTAAAACATTCATTCTAAAAAAGAAGAAAAAACCTTCCTGGTGAAAGATAAAACCAGGAGTTGGCAGGCCAAATGACTGCCCTTGTCCAAACAATTGACAGAATAGTGGGATGGAAAATAAAGCAGAACTAGTAGGAGATGGAAAATAATAGACATCTTGACTATTCCTTTTTCTTTACTTCAATATTTGAGATAACATAACTTGCAGTAAGACCAATAGCTCTCTTTGCAACAGAATTTCGTTTACAAACCATACCCCTAAAATATTTGCCCATGACAATTCTGCAGGACACGATGACTTGAAACAAAGGAAAGGAAAAAAAAGAGAGAGAAAACTAACAACCCAGAAAACTAGACAGCTCATCACGTGTTTTCTTCCAAATTCTGCAGAATCACACTTGAAGTGACAGATGTGAAGAGGAAGAAGGTTCACACCCAGAAAGGCAGGAGAACTATTTTGGGGAGGTTAGAGGAGGTGGCAGGGTGCCTGGAGAACTAGTGCACAGATGTAGCCCTGGCATGTATATTCATTCATTCATGCATGCAACATTTACCAAGCCCCTACTATGAGCCTGGCTCATCAGCAGAAGCTGGAGATATTGTAGAGAACCAGACATACTCCCTACCCTTAAGAATCTCGCAATCTGTTAGAAAATTTTAGGCTAGTAATAACTCAATTAATACTACCCATGATGGAGAATGTCCCGGGGATTCTAAAAACTCAATATGGAAGACTCAGGACAATTCAGGAGGAGGAGTTGAGCAAGTCTTCTCAGAGGTAACACATAGTCCTGAAGTGAAGGACAGCCAAGGAAAGAAGAAGGAAGGTCAGAGAGGTTATCAGGGATAGAGCTTTGCCTGCCATGGGGAATGGAAAGCCATTCAGTGTTCCATTATCAGGGGGATTATATGTCCAGATTGGCATTAAAAACAAAAAATCTGGAAACAATGTGGGAAACAGATTGGAAAGAGATATAGACTAGAGGCAAAGAGATAAGTCAAGAGACTATTGCTACTGTTCAGGCTAGAAATACTCAAATCAAAACTAGCATAAGGGATGGGGAAAATGAAAGGAGGGAACTGAGTCAAGAGACACTTGGGGGGAGAGAATAACTAGGAATTTGGGACCAATCTGAATAGAGTTTACGACGGGGGAAAAAGGAATCAAGGATAGCTTCACAGTGTGTAGCTCAGTTGTACTGGGGTTGGGATGCTAGAAATATACCCTAAGAAAGGGATAAGATTGGGGGAAGGTAGCAAGTTCAGACTTGGACATGTTGAGTCTGAAGGGTCTTGGTCTGGTGAGAGTTCCATCCATTTCTATATCCATTCACTGTATTAGTTATCTATTATTACATAACAATAGTCACACAAATTTAGCAGCTTCAAGCAACACATATTTATCTCGTAGTTTCTGTGGGTCAGGAATCCAGGTATGACTAAACTGGTTCTTCTACAAGACTGCAATCAACATGCCAGCCAGGGCTGGGTGCTCATCTGAAGCTCAGCTGGGGTTAGACTCCATTTCTTGGCTCAGATGTCTACTGTCAGCATTCAGTTCATTACAGACTACCAGAGTGAGGGCCTCCGTTTCTTACTGGCAGCAATCGGTACACAGCCCTTTCCACAGGCACCTGACAACTTAACAGTGTTCTTCAAAGCTACCAAAAATGACCGTCTCCTTTTAATACAGGCATTACAATCTTATATAGCATAATCACATACACACGGTTGCATACATACCATCACCTTTGCTGTATTTTATTGGTTAGAAACAAGTCACAGATCCGCCCCGCCCCCCCGTCAACCTTATTCAGAGGAAAACACAAAGGCATGGATCCAGGAAGTGGGGATCATGAGGACCACCTTAGAGTCTATACAACCACACGCAATTTCAATTCATCTCCACAAGATGGAAACTCCTGGACCCACCCTCTTACCTCCTATGGCCCCATGTCCTAAGCAAGCAAGTAGATACTGAGTGCTATGCAAATACAGTTCCATAACCCTCTATCTCTCTCAATTTGATTTCCTTCATGAAAACTTCCCAAAGAGGCTATCCGCCCCCCCCCTTCCCATTCTGGTCTCATAGCACTTAAAATCTAAACTAATGGTTTCTAGAATTTGAGAGTCAAAACACTGCATATCTCCTAAAATATAGAATAGCTACCATTTCCTAAATGCCTACTCATCATACTGTAAACGATATATGAAATATCTCATTTAATCTTCCCAATGATACTAAATTAAAAGCAAATATTACTCCTTTTGTACAGATGGGAACATTGAGACACAGGCTAAGACACTTATTCCAAGTTGGAGCTAATTAAGTGGCACGTACTGGGCAGTCTGACTCTGGAGCCCACAGTCAAAGCCAGACTAGACACTTAAACATCACCAGCTACATTTTTAGTATCTTCCAAGTGAGAAAATATGAAATAGCCAAAAGCTACTTTGAGTTCAGTAACAGTTTTAAATACATTTGCAATTTTTTCCCACAATAGAATCTACAAATATTTGCAGAACACAGTACATACATGTGCAAACATTTATTCTCTCCACAGATAATGTGGATTGGCAACCATTGCAGAGCTTCACAGCCCTCCCCATATGGCTCCTCAGCTGGGCATCAGTGGTCCACGTCACGTTGCTTGGTACTTGGATTATAATCTTCGTCAGCAGTTCTCAACCAGGGGTGATTTTGCCCTCTGAAGGGCATTTGGCAATGTCTGGAGACATTTTTAATTGTCATGACTAGGGAGGGGGTGTTGCTGGCATCTAGTGGGCTGGCATCTAGGGCTGCTGTTAGATCTCTTACAATGCACAGGGCAGCCCCCACAACAAGGAATTATGCAGCCCAAAGTATCCGTAGTGTGTCAAGTTTAAGATACCCTGATGTGTATCAAGATAAAAGTCTCTAATTATTTTGTATGTATTTGTCCTAACTCTCCAAAGATAGGCCTATATGCCATCAGAGTAAGGCTTCATGAGCTCCTCATCACCCTACCTTTCCCAGCCTACGCCTAAGATCCAAATATGGTGAGGTCCAAGAAATGCTTCTTGAATCTAAATTTATTTCAAAGACATAGTAGGCCTTATTTCTACAAGAGTTATTTATTCAACGATTAACACATTCTGTCCAAATTAAGAGCTTCTACTTTGAATTTGCTGAAGGCTAATTTACTTCTGAAATTAATACAGCCCTACACAGAGCAGCCTCTAGCACCCATATAGTTGAATTAGCAAACAAATCTTTGGTTTAGAAAAATTAGATAAACAAAACCATATGCAAGATCAAGACAAATAGACCCAGAAGCTTCATCAAATGCCAAGGACTAGAAGGTGTTTATTACCTTATACAAACACTCATCCTTAAACAAATGAAGGCATACTTGTGGAGCATAAGGAATAACATGGAGGACATTAGGAGAAGGAAAGGAAAAGTGAATTGGGGGAAATCAGAGGGGGAGAAGAAGCATGAGAGACTGTGGACCCTGAGAAACAAACTGAGGGTTTTGGAGGGGAAGGGGGTGGGGGGTCGGGTGAGCCTGGTGGTGTGTATTAAGGAAGGCACATATTGCATGGAGCACTGGGTGTGGTGCATAAACAGTGAATCTTGGAACACTGAAAAAATAAAATGGAAAAAAATGAAAGCCAAGGATGTACAAATGGACTAGATTCCAAAATGATCCTTTTTTTTAAATCACAAGTCATCATGAGGGAAGAGAATATTACTCTATAGCATGTCAGATGCATTTACTGAATGATGAAAGAGTCCCCACAGTTTGTTAGCACAAGCAGGAGCTGTGTGTATATAATTCTAGGAAGGAGTTATTATTTCATTTTTCAACATAGAAATCTAAACCTCCAATCCAGACAGTGAAATGACCATCCCAATGAATTTTCTACCAAGTAGGGAAATGCCGCATTTTATATTTCCATGCCTCTCTGACCCAATCTCAGGGTACAGTCTGGTTCCTCTTTCACTCTCAGATAAACAAAAGCACAAGTCCACTGAATCCCAAAATAACCTAAAACCTTTGGGACCATGCCTACACTGCTAAGAGGGCTCCAAAATTGTTCTGTCTGCTCCAGCAATATACTTTCCATGAGGAGATGAATCAGACTGGACAGGACAATGGCGTCTCTGAAATTCCTCAGGAGTGTCTTGATTACACCCAATTAGTGAGGCCGTACACAAAAGCCCAGTGAATCAGACAGCCTTGCAATCCAGCAGAGTCAGCAGGGCCGGAAAACCAAAGCCATTAGCTCCTGCTGTTTCCCACCTCTCAGAGAATCAAACACACGCTGGATGGGAAAGACAATGGCTGCTTTGTACAATCAGCCACAGATTATTTTTAATGGGGGCATGAGAGATTCAAAGCAGTAGGAAAATCCAAAATCACTAATAGTCACATTCGGAATTCTCTGAAGATTGTTCTTTGAAAGAACAGACCTAACTTCACAAATATAATTTTCCTAGACTAATTTGAACATTACCCCTGAGTTCCCTGAGCACATGACAAACAGCATCAGAAAATAGCAATACCGGTATGTACCAGGGCCTGGAGTAAGGTTGCCTGGGGGTAAAGTTCATCTGAGCATTAGCCTGGTTCTGTGGAGATAGGTGAGCTTAAATGGGTGCACGGAGCCCTGGGCTATGATCTGGTCTGGAGTGTGAGTAGGCATCTAGATGGCATCTGTCTACACCCTTTCATTCGTTCACTCACATCTGACTCCTCAGCCCAGACCTCAAAACCTACCAAGATCTACCGCTCACTTTATTCATTCCACCTACACTGGCTTAGCAATTACTCTCACTGAAAGGTCCCCCAGTAATAGGTCCGTGATCAAAGGAGCAAGACTGATACAAAGCAAAGTCAAGCAACGCTTTATTTCGCGCCAAGCCTCGAGAATCAACCCGACCATTCGGGGCCACACCTCTTACAGAGAGGGCGACCCCTCCCTGCCTCACAGACTAACTTTTTTTTTTTTTTTTTTTAAGATTTTATTTATTTATTTGAGGGAGAATGAGTGAGAGAGAGCATGAGAGAGGAGAAGGTCAGAGGGAGAAGCAGACTCCCCAAGGAGCTGGGAGCCTGATGTGGGACTCGATCCTGGAAGTCCGGGAGCATGACCTGAGCTGAACGCAGTTGCTCAACCAACTGAGCCACCCAGGGGCCCCAGACTACCTTTTATAGAGCAAAGGCCATGTGGTTGACCCTGGCCACACACAGGTGGCCAATGAGTTGCAACACACAGAGAAAGTTGCACAGTCATGTTAGGTCACACACAGGTGGCCAATTGAATTGGCCTAGCCTATCACCTTGGTCAGAATTGGTGCCCAAATTAGGCATGGGCCCTTGGTAACTAGGGAGACAGTATGCATGCCCCACTGATTGGATGTCTCCACCTGGCCCGACTCATCCCTGCATCTGACTCATCCCTGCATCCGGGCTCTGTTATCTCTACCTGACCTGACCCACCCTTGTATTTGGGCTCTGTTATCAGGGGCTGGTGGACCATATTTTACTATATAAACAACACAATGGCTGTTTAATCCAAGAGATGGAATCCAAGAGATGGAATCGCTCTGGCTAAGTAGACCCTTACACTCACATGCGGGATGTTTATTATGATCTTCCCTTTCTTTCTTGGTGTCTGCTTATCCAGATTCTGTACATTCTCCAAAACCTAGTGGCCTAAATCAAGCTCTGCCTCCTCAAAGATGCCAACCCTGACCAAATTCAGTATTCTCTGAATAGTAATTATCAGGGCAGTGTTTGTTAAGCTCTTATGATGCTCCAGAAACCATGCCCAAATCTTTATAGAACTGACCAGATTTAATCCCTATGCCATATCATTATCCCCACTTTTACCTATGAGAATTGAGGTTAAGAGAGAAGAAGTTAAAAAACAACAACAACAACAAAACAGAGCGAGACAGACAGACAGACTAAGAAAGAGAGGAAAAGTAACTTGACCCAGATCACACAGCTAGGAAATGGTGGAGCTGGAACTTATGCCTATGTCTTTCTTAGGCACTAAATCAGGTCTCAGTGAACTTTTTGGTAAATGGCCAGATAGTAAGTATTTCAGGCTTTAAAAGCCACACATTCTTTGTCTCAACCTCTCAACTCTGCCTGCAATTATAATGTGAAAGCAGTCATTTAAAAATGAAAAGAAAAAAAATTTAGCTCATCAGCAGTTATGAAAACAGGTTGCCCACAGGCCTGTATGAAACTGTATATAGTCAATGGGCTACAAGACCATGGCAATGCCCTTTCCCACACTGTACACAGTCTAGACCTACCCACAGTAACAGCAACCTGTATCAGGAGCTCGTTAGAGGCCAGACTCTGTCTATGTTTCCTGAAGATCTTACAATATTCCTCCCACAAGGCAGAGGCCAATATTATTCCTATTTGAGTAGAACGCTTTGAGAAGTGAAAGAATTTCACAAAGTTACCTTGCGGTTTACCTTGGCTTGTAGGCTAAGATTTAAACCCAGGCTGACTCCAGAGATGCAATTTTCCACCTGCACAACCTGTATATGATTAGGATAACTAAAGCTGGAACAAATACCTTTCCAGTATGAACACCCAGGATGGAGTCCTTGTATCTTGGTTGCTCTGCAACCCATATGTGTCCATGGAGGTATTTACAAAGCTACAGCAGCTTCCCAATGGAAGTCTCATAGAGAGTGTTGCCTCTCACTGCTTTGAGCAGACAGAAAACATTTCAGCAAACTAAAGATCAAGGGTCATTTCAGAAAGCCTGATTTTATATTTCATTGTTAAACTTTAATGAGGCATGACATTCAGCAGAATGAATGATCCAAGGGATCCAATATATCATGTCCCATAATGTAATTTTTTAAATTATAGATAAATGTTGCAAGCACCAAGGAAATCACTTCCCCAAACCCATTTCATTTATAGCCCTCACTCCAGGTGTGCCTGATTCTATTCTGAGGCACCAGCCTGCCATATTAAACCACATCCTCATACATTCCATCCTCCGTAAGACTTCTTTTGCCCTAATTCTGCAAATACTAGACAAAGACAAGGCCCACGCTAGCTGAGCAGAGAAAAGGGGAAAACAGGTCCTGATTAAAAAGGAATAAATCCTTGTTCTCCTATGGGCTGAACATGAGTTTTAGAGCCAGAAAACTAGTTTACTGTTGGAGTGACCTTGAACTTCACTAATCCTCAAGTTTACTTCTAGAACATGAGAACAAAAATGACTTTGGCACCAGTTCTTGATTAAATGAAATTAATATTTCTAAAGTGACCAGCCTAAACACTAGTCCTCACCCTCCTCTTCCCTCCTATATAAGGATTTTTTTAAACCACATGAAACAGAATACCTGCCATAGTGTCTATTGTTTTGCTTTACATACACATTCTTTAAAAGTTCCAAATAGTTATTAGCATAAGGTAAAAGACACTGTGACACATTTAAATTGGAATTCTCTAAAGTGGTAGTCTTTTTAGATTTGTTTTTGATCCAAAACCAAGTGTACGAAATAGTTAGTAGATCAAAAGCGTACTTCAATCTAGCTTACATACTCAGTGGAGGTAATATAATACAACTACCACCTAATTGGACAGACACAGCTCAGTTTCCAAAAAGCAATTACATCCAAAATTGTGCAGTAAATGTGCCCTCAAACTAATGGCATGAGCCAATGGCAACTAAAGCCAGGTTCCTTGGGTCCCCTCTCAACTCTGACACTTAGTAAGTGTGGATGTGGGCAAGCCACTAGCCTCTCAGAGACTTGTTACCCTGATCTACAATATGGCAGGAAGATGCCCATCCCATGAGCTTGTTATGAGGGTGGAAGGAGATAATCCATGTAAATATATATTAAATCCATGTAAAACCATATTAAATGTAATTTAATATGCTGCCTTGTTCCTTGTAAGAATTCAATACCTATACTGGGCGCCTGGGTGGCTCAGTGGGTTAAAGCCTCTGCCTTCGGCTCAGGTCATGATTCCAGGGTCCTGGGATCAAGCCCCGCATCGGGCTCTCTGCTCAGCAGGAAGCCTGCTTCCTCCTCTCTCTCTCTGCCTGCCTCTCCACCTATGTGATCTCTCTCTCTCAAATAAATATTTTTTAAAAAAGGATTCAATACCTATAGGTTATGATATTAATATTATTATTAATGTTAGCTTGTTGTCATTGAGAAGATTCTAAAGAACATGCAGCTCTGAAAGGAGAACTCAAAGAGAATGCTGAGCAGCATGGACCAGAAGAATAAACATTGTTAAAATGTCTATGCTGCCCAGAGCAATCCATACTTTCAATGCCATCCCAATCAAAATACCAACGGCATTATTCAAAGAGCTGGAACAAACAATCCTAAAATTTGTATGGAACCAGAAAAGACCCCAAACTGCCAACAAAACATTGAAAAAGAAAAACAAAGCTGGGGGCATCACATTGTCTGATTTCAAGCTTTATTACAAAGCTGTGTTCACTAAGACAACATGGTACTGGCACAGAAACAGACACATAGACCAATGGAACAGAACAGAAAGCCCAGATATGGACCCTCAACTCTATGGTCAATTAATCTTCAACAAAGCAGGAAAAAATATCCAATGGAAAAAGTTTCTTCAATAAATGGTGCTGGGAAAATTGGACAGCTATATACAGAAAAATGAAAAAACTAGCCATTCTCTTACACCATACACAAAGATAAACACAGAATGGATGAGAGACCTCAATGTGAGACAGAAATCCATCAAAATCCTAGAGGAGAACATGGGCAGTACCCTTTTCGATATCAGCCACAGCAACTTCTTTCAAGACACGTCTCCAAGGCAAAGGAAACAAAAGCATAAATGAACTTTTGGGACTTCATCAAGATGAAAAGCTTCTGCACGGCAAAGGAAATAGTCAACAAAACAAAGAGACAACCCACAGAATGGTAGTTGATATTTGCAAATGACACTACAGACAAAGGGCTGATATCCAAGATCTATAAGGAACTTCCTAAACTCCACATCCAAAAAACAAATAATCAAGTCAAAAAATGGGCAGAAGATATGAACAGACACTTCTCAAAAGAAGACATACGAATGACTAACAGACACATGAAAAAAATGTTCATCATCATTAGCCATCAGGGAAATTCAAATCAAAACCACATTGAGATACTATCGTACACCAGTCAGAATGACAAGTTAACAAGGCAAGAAACAGCAAGTGTTGGAGAGGTTGTGGAGAAAAGGGAACCCTCTTACACTATTGGTGGGAATGCAAGTTGGTGCAGCCACTTTGGAAAGCAGTGTGGAGGTTCCCCCAAAAATTAAAAACAGAGCTACCCTATGACCCAGCAATTGCACTACTAGGTATTTACCCCAAAGATACAAATGCAGTGAAAAGAAGGGCCATATGCACCCCGCTGTTCATAGCAGCAATGTCCATGATAGCCAAATTGTGGAAAGAGCTGAGATGCCCTTCAACAGATGAATGGATAAAGAAGATGTGGTCCATATACACAATGGAATATTACTCAGCCATCAGAAAGGATGAATACCCAACTTTTGCATCAACATATATGGGACTGGAGGAGATTATCCGAAGTGAAATAAGTCAAGCAAAGAAAGTCAATTATCAAATGGTTTCACTTACTTGTGGAACATAAGGAATAGCATGGAGGACAACAGGAAAAGGAAGGGGAAAGTGAAGGGGGCGGGGATCAGAAGGGGAAACAAACTACAACAGACTATAGACTCTGGGAAACAAACTGAGGGTTTTAGAGGGGAGAGGCATGGGGGGATGGGTGAGCCTGGTGGTGGGTATTAAGGAGGACACATATTGCATGGAGCACTGGGTGTTATACGCAAACAATGAATCATGGAACACTTGTCAAAAACTAATGATGTACTGTATAGTGACTAATATAATATTTTAAAAAAGAATGCTAAGTAGTAAAATTGCTGGGAAAGGCGGATGATCTAAGGTGACACCCTGACAAGGGGTTGACTCGGCAGAAATTCATTTCAACATGCACATGTACATGATTTTGCAAAGATGTGTGTATGTGCAAATTCTGGCATAATTCCTAAAAACAACCACATGATCATCATGCCTCATGCATCGAACCAGACTGGGGAGTCTATCACAGAACAACTGTCAAGTTAAAATTAGATTATCACTGCCCAAATGAGGGCAGTTTCTCAATTTCCTTTTTTCTTTCTCCACTTCTCATCACCCTCCCACAAACGAACCTGCTTACCCATGCCAAGAATATACAGCTCAGAAATGAGTTCAGGAAAAAAGTAAAAATAAAAAAGAAAGACCTAAGAGAATGAGGATGTAAGGGAAAGTGTCAAAGAGCAGCATCATTTGATTATTCACACAACAGAACTGTGTGCTGCCCTACACCAGATAAACTTACTATCTGCTTAGTATTATTGTTTCTAACCTGATAATCAACATGTAAAGTACATATCCTTATTCCCATTTCACAAATCAGGCCAGGCTTTTACAGATGAAGTGACTTGCCCAAGGCCACAAAGCTGGTAAGTGTAGTCAGGATCTAGACCCTACCCTTGCTGGTAACAAAACTCTTACTAATAGCCCTTGCCACTTCTTCAAGCTCTGTGACACACTGGGGGACCCTCTATAAAGAAACTAAGGTTTGCTCTTGTCCTCAGAGAGATATAGTCTAATGGGAAGGAAAGATAGAAGCAAGTAATAATGATACAATGTGAAAACGTGTTTTCCAGGACTAAAAACAATGTGTTATGGGAGATTCAAGGAGGAAAGGATTCAGTCCAGGAGTGAATACGCAATGTTAAGAGTTGGGTATTAAAGAATGAATAAGAGTTTGTCAGCCAGAAAAAAAAAAAGAAAAAAAAAAAAAAAAGGAAACATGCATCCAGGTTTGGGATTATCATGCAAACAGAAGCACAGACATAAGGAAGATCCTTGCATGTTGAAGTAATAAGGTAAGAGGTATATAACTGAGCTGTGAGGGAAATGGGAGCAACCTGGAAGGGAAACCTAGGGGCTGATAGTGAAGTCTTGTCAGCCATGCTATAGAATATGGAATGGATTCTGTAGACCAGTTGCAGGCAAAAGGAGACCAGCAAGGGAGCTGCTGTACAAGGACAGAGTAGAGAGGGACCTGCTTGCTGTATAAGGGCAGAGTAGAGCTGCTGTACAAGGACAATGGGGTGAATTTAAGGCACACTAATGGGGTGGAGAAAAGGGAGGTAAGGATATCAAAGGCTGATATGAAACACATGGTAAAAAGTTGATGCCTTCTCAAAGGAGGTCTAACCAGGCAAAAATACCCCACAAAAGAAATAAGAGCAGTATAGGATTCTTGATATTTAGAATACGGAATTGAAAACAAAACAAGCCAATAGCATATTTGGTTTAGACCCTTATGGAAAAGAGAAAGTTTCAAAAGTGAAAGTGATGGAGACTAGCACAAAGTCTCTAACAGACATTAACAGAAACCAAAAATGTAAAAAATAAGTCTCAATATTCTATGTGTTAAAAGGAACTTAACTACATGGAATAAGAAGTTTCATTGAAAGTGACCAAAAAATAAAAACAAACACAATTAGTTTGGTTTGTAGGTGATACCACTGGACCACAGGATATTCGTATGCAGGATATCGAGAAGTGATCCAGCACTCTCAGAGCAACCATGGTCAGTCAAGACAACACAAGTAGTAAAAATGTACAATAGTAAAACACAACACAAGTAGTAAAAAAAGGTACATATTGCTACAGGGACAAAGGTCATTCACACAGGGTCAGTTTTCCATATTTTCCTCATAAATCATAAATCACATATAGATGAGAAGCATGGGTTCCCCGGTACAACCCAGAAAACAGTAAGACCTAAAATAACAGCACAACTTCCTTGTTATCCTCAAGAATGCTCTCGTGATGCTGGCTGCAAGTCATGACTCATACTCAGAAATTAAAGGTCTCAAAGAAAAAAAAAACTTCTCCTTCAATTATACAGACCACTTCTATAAAAAGGAAGGTGATATATTTCTCCTGATGCAGAGAGAACTTTAAAGTCCAGCTAATCTTCTGTCAGAGGGATTTAGGAGAGTTCCTATTCAAAACTCCTTTAGATCCTAAGACTAAACATTCTTCTCTCCTGCCAAATAGAAGGAAGGACACTGGTCAACCAAAACCAGAGTAAACACAGGAAGAAAGGTCTGGTCCACAAGCTACCAGGAAACCAAGGAGGGATTCATGTTAGAGCTGCCAGATTCCTCAGAGACCATATTGCCCAACCTCCTCCTGCTTTATTGATCAGGAAAATAAAGACCAAAATACGGGAGATACTCACAGCCTCATAAAGCACTTTGGAGTGGGGGTGGAGAGGGAGGGAGAATTGGGGAGGGGAATGGGAAACAGGGCTTCTTACACCTTTCATTCCAAGATGCTGCTTTTCCCAAGGTCCAGAACCCAAGTCCTCAGGTAAATGAGCCCCTTCCACACCGGTAGGCTCAAACCACTCTTGAGGAAAGAAAGATCAGAGATAAACCAGCCACACTCTAGTTCTGGACCCCTCTAAATCACTGACTTGGGTGATGGATAGATGGTTCTTACAGTGCCATTCTCAGAGCTCCTGTTGTGTGTTTCCAGTGTGCCTTGAATTATCTTTTCTCCTACAAAAATTCAGAAACAGTTACATACAAGCCTATTTGGAAGGGGTTAGTTATTTAGACTGTAAATTAGGTATTTACATCTGTAAGGAGGTGACAGTGGGCTCTTCCTAACAGATGCCATCCTCCTCCCATGAGAACGCTTGCCCCATTGGAACAGAGGGATCCTGCTCTGGAAGCTCCACCCAACAGCTGGGAGGCTTCTCCTTTCTTACAGTATGGGTTTTCTTAGGGTATCGAGCCTGAGCTTTCTAGGTGTCTCAAGAATCTGCCCAGCTATTGGCAGACCCACCTAATGAAGGATGTTGTTCTTCATAGCCTGGTCTCCTTTGCGAGAGAAAAACAGGAAAGTTGCAATTGGTTTTTAGGACAGCCACATATAGAAACAAACAGTAGTCAGTCTATATGGCAGTATAATGAATATCATTTCTGCATGATACTTTTATGATACAGGAAAAAAAGGAACTGAATTTATGGATGGTGTTTCATTAAGGAGTAGAAAGAAGAGCAGAGTAGGATGGACAATAATGAGAAATAGATTAAATGTGTAATCAAACCTTGGGAATAAACTCCTCATGAATAAAAATGGCCATTTTTTTAAAAAGATTTGCTGAATTTCAATTTGAACAAGCCATCCACAGCAGGAAAAATAAATATACAATATTTCAACCTTAGAATTTAATCCCTTGTTTTCAAGTCACTTAATTAAATACTCATGACTGTCAACTCCAGCACCAAATACCAGGACATAGGAAGGAATGGTAAAGCAGGCTCCTTGCACAAAGTAGCGTGAATCCCATTTGGTACAAGCAAGATGTACATGACTGAATTAATGAAAAAGAGAATTTCTACAATTAGAGGCGGAAGTCATCAGGCAGTGACACTAAAGCATCATGTGTTTCTTCCACTCAAAATAAATCCCCAAGTGCTAATATTCTTGCCTTAAAAATAAGCCACAGAGTGGCTTTTGCTTCACTTTAAATAGAAAAGCATTTTATCTATCATTGAAATTTTTTAAAAATTGGGAAAAACTACAAATTAGTCTTCCAACCTTTAGTCCAGTAGTTCTCAAAATTAAGTCCAGGAACATCTGCATAACAACCAACCACGACATGGGTTTAAAATGCAGGTTCCCACGCTCAGTCCACTGAGGGAGGACTCTAACGTGAGGCCAGAGAATCTGCACTTTTAGAAACAGAATGAGCAACTCTGTTTACTTAAGTTTGAGAACTAAGGCTTCCAAAATCACCAAGTCCCAGGCCTCTTCCATACCTGTGCCAGGGTGCTCCTTCTAAAACAGAAATCTCATCATGTCATCCCCCTGCTTAAGAAAAGAACGAGAAAAAACTTTTGCCATTCCTTCATTGCCCACAGGAGGAAATCCAAACTCTACAGCATGGCTTATAAAACTCAGCCCACTCTTCTACTGTCTAGTCCCTGCCTAACCAGGAACATTTTCACAGCATGCTGTTAAATTAAAAAGTAGGCTACAAAACAATATGTACATCTGACACATGCTACAATATGGATGAAACTTGAAAACATTATGCTAAGTGAATAAACCAGACACAAAAGGACAAATTATATGATTCCCTTTATATGAAATATCTAGAATATGCAAATCCATAAAGACAGAAAGTAGATTGGAGGCTAGGAGAAGCTAGGGAGATGGGAAGTAAAGTTATTGTGGAATGGTTACAGAGTTTCAGTTTGGGGCAATGAAAACATTTGGAAAATAGTGCCTATGGCTGCATAACACTGACTATAATTAACACCATTGAATTATACACTTAAAAAAGGTTAAAATGACAAATTTTGTGTTATATATATTTTACCATGATTTTTAAAATTTAACAATGTAACACTGAATTGTATACTTTAAATGGGTGAATTGTATTACATGTATATCACAGTAAAGCTGTTAAAAAGATGTACAATATGTACCTAAAATACTAGCGTGAGAGAAAGACAGGAATGAAATATCCTAACTACTAACAGGAATTAATTCTGGATGGCAAGATGCAGGCAATCCTATTTTCTTTTCTGAGATTTTCTACATTCTCTCCATTTTTCATAATGAGCTTGTGTCATGCTGCTTTTATATCCAGAAAAGGAAGAATAATTGTCATTAAAAAAAAAAAAAAACTTTAGGGGTCCCTAAGTGGCTCAGTCGATTGAGCACTAGACTCTTGATTTAGGCTCAGATCATGATCTTGGGGCTATGGAATCAAACCCAGAATCAGGCTCTGCACTCAGGGTGGTCTGTCTGTCCCTCTACCTCCCCCTACTTGCACGTGCTCTCTCTTGCTCTTGCTCTCTGTCTTGATCTCTCTCTATCTCGCCCTAAAATAAATAAGTAAATAAAATCTTTAAAAAAAAAAAAACTAAAACTTTAAACAAGATAAAAATAAGATATAAGCAGCGATCTTCTCTTGTTGGGAGTCAGGGCAGATCGTGGTAGCATGGCAGAGGGGTTCCCTAGACATAGTGCTGCCTGCACCCTCCTTCACTGAGTGAGCCCTGACCACTTAAATGTGTCTGTTGATGACGGTGTCTCTTGGTGGTCAATAGAGCTAATAATGCAGTCAAGGATATGGAGGAAGACTCCCAGGGTTCCACCACTCACTGAGGCCCTCTCTGAGCCTCTGTTTCCTCATTGGAACAATGGGAGTAATAATGGTACTACTTCATAATGTTATCAAGAGAATAAATGAGATAATTTATATGAAATGCTTAAAACCACAGTTGACACCCAGGACTTTGACCGAAGTGTTTAGTCAACTACTGGCTGTTTTTATTTTTACTATTACTATTGCTCTATTACATCCATGTGAGTATTTATCCATTCCCTACTAAGCAGGGAATAGAAAACTATGTATGGCCCGAGGGCCAAATCCAACCTGAATGGCCCATAAGCCAAGAACAGTTTTTACATTTTTTAGTGGTTGAAAAAAAAAAATCAAAAGAACAGTGAAATTTTATGACATGGGAAATTCATATAAAATTTAAACTCCAGCACGCATAAATAAAATTTTACTGGAACACAGGCTCTCCTATACATTTATATATTATCTGTATCTGCTTTCATACATTTGCAACAAAGATTGTCTGGCCTGAAAAGCCTAACATATTTACTATATGCGCCTGTACAGAAAATGTTTGCTGGCCTCCAGGTGTGATATCCAAGGATGTCCCTTGTGCCTGCTACTCACGATTGTCAATGTGCTGAATCAGCACTGGGTCTGAACACCACTTTCTTTGCATTGAGTTCTTGGCTATTTATTCTCCATTTGGTAATATGCAGATTTTGTTATTGGTTCCCATTTGTTTTGAGGAATCAGGCCATTCTTTTTTTTTCTCTTTCATCCTTCTATTCTGTATCGTGCTATCTAAAAGTATTGTTTGTCATAAAAAGAATCACAGTGTAGAAGACAGGCACTGGGCCCTATAAACCTATTATTTGAGTCAGTCTCACAGACTGGTGATTGTGTGGTTCTCACCAGACCAGTGTCCATTTGGACAAGCTCTTCTGTAAGTCAACAATGAAACTGGATTCTCCTTCCATCTCCATTTTTGGTCCTAAGAGTTTGGTTTCAATACAGAAAGATCATTCTTCTCTAGTCTTCCTACTAGGGAGGCATAAACTATCACATCTGCAATGGAAGGCAGACAACTATCAGGTTGAGGTCCAAGACACTAAGTACACAGGCACCACTTTTCAACCAACTGTTGCCAGCTCTCATGGAGTCATCAAAATCTAATTCCTCTCTTCATCCAGGAAAAGCTCCTGCTTCTTACATGAACTTTCCTTACAATTCTAATTCTTGCACCCATCTTACCTCCTTTCACCAATGTACTTCTTTATTTTTTTTTTTTTAATATTTTATTTATTTGGCAGACAGAGGGACCACAAGCAGATGGAATAGCAGGCAGAGGGAGAGGGAGAAGCAGGCTCCCCACCAAGGAAGGAGCCCAATGCAGGGATCATGACCTGAACTGAGGGCAGACGCCCAACCGACTGAGCCACCTAGGCGCCCCCACCAATGCACTTCTAATGGACAATCTAGAAAATATCTGATAAATAAATAAAATTATTTATTTTTTTACTTGAGAGGTGCCACAGGAAAAAAGGGGGGGAAGGGAATAAGATATTTCAGGCCCAATGGGCAGCAGTTTTTTTAATGAGCTGACACAGAAGAAGAAAAAAAAGTTCTGAGTGATCACTAAGGTTGAACAACACTTACTCTACAGTTCCAAAGAGAACTTACGGTTGTTGAGCAGTTAATATACATCAAGTGCTACACTGTGTGTATGTTACCTTATGTAATCTTCTAAACAGAGCTGGGTGGTAGGGATTAGAATTCTCCATTTAAGGGATTTAGAAACTAAAACTTCCCCAGATTACAGGATCCAGTATTTGTTGGGTTTTTGAGGACCTCCTACATTTGAAGGCTTTGTTAGTGTGTATGTGTGTATATGCTGTACATGAATGCATGTGTGCTGGTGCACTTGTGTTTACATGTGAACATGAAAGAGACAAGAAAGAAAAATATACATACCTATTTTGGGCTCTAACATACAGATTTGTTCCTCCTTCTTAGTCCTCATCTCAGTGAAGGCAACAGAGGTTCCAGTCGACCTAAGTCACTAAGTGTTCCTGCTCACTTGGCTTCTTAGGCCCTCCATGGACCTCTGCCCTCACTGGCCCATCTAATAACATCTTCTGGGGCTCCAAGCATCACCAACGAGGGAAGGCTTCCTGCCCCACCCAGTCACCCCATAGAATTGAGCGACCCTCCCAGATGCTCCCACAGCACTAGAAGCCATCCTTACACAGCAGCATTTTTTATTGGCAGGTGGAGCCCTCCAAACAAAATTCTGATATAAAAATTGCCACTAGGGGCACCCTGGTGGCTCAGTTTGTTAAGCAACTGCCTTCGGCTCAGGTCATGATCCTAGAGTCTCAGGATGGAGTTCCGCATCAGGTTCCCTGCTCTGCAGGGAGTCTGCTTCTTCCTCTGACCCTACCTCCCCCCCATGCTCTCTCTCATTCTCTCTCTCTCAAATAATAAATAAATACAAATCTTTAAAAAAATAAAAATTGCCACTAAAAGATTTTTTGATCAAAGTTAATGAATAATTTAATAATATTAAGCAACAACAAACTAGATTCGTGTCCCTAGCAAACCTCCGTCCCCAGTCCTCCACTTGTCTCCCTACAACCAGCTTTTCCTCTTCCCCCTTACCCTTCTGCTCTATCTGCACCTTTGTTATTTCTCTTCCCCTTATCCAGACTCTCTACCTTTTCCCAATGACCCCAAGATGCCAGTTGTGTCTAAAGATCCATTCCATCCAAGAAGTTGGTATTTAGGCAACTACAGAATTTAAACCTCAGACCTAAGCTGAATAAGAATCGTTTTCCTAAATCTAGACAAGATCACCAACTATTCACAGAAGAATTTAGAATTCTTTTGAGTACATATGAGCCAGGGTTACCAGGCTTTTATCAACTTGTACACATGTTTGTTGGAATCTGAATTCTGAGTAGCAAAATTAAATTGGACTGTCCCAGGAAAAGACCCACAGGATCTCTCTTTTCACAATAAACTTAAGGGTAAAAATATATATATAATAAAAGGCCTGAAAAATAGGGCAAAATCTTCTAAAAAGCCATACCCAAAATTTTTTGAATAAAAATAGACTGGACTATAGTTCAATCATGCTGAAGATGAAAAAAAGATGAAACTATAGGAGACTTTCAAAATAGGCTGTAAAATAACTGTCGACAACATCCAGGAGTTAAAGAAGCTGCTAATCTAATAGTGGCTTTTTCATCTTGGCCAAAGGTACTCCCACTAACACTTATGGCAATGTGGTCCACTTCCTTAGGGACACATTATTCTCCTATGAATGAATAACTAAAAGGCCCACCTGCTTAGGGATCTTATTTCAAATACTAGATTTTGTCCTGCTGCTCACAGACATGGCAAAATCACAAGAGACTCATGTACTATAGCCAGCCCTATATCCAACAGGTGAAGGCCTCCTTTCTACATCTTCCTAAATGGCCTCTCCATGATCTTCAACAAGAAGATTTCTCAACTGGAAGAAACATCAGAGAAAAACTGCTCTTGAACCTTGCCAGAGAAGACATTATCTGGTACTATTAACAACAAATACAGTAGTGAAACTGCAAGGAGTCCCTGGGCTCATGCTTCATAACTAGAGACACAGAATTCCACAGAATTAGGATGCTACTCCAACATGGGTACCTCAAATTCAGGATTCTCTAGGACCCTCTAGAAGTAGCTGATTTTTAGAAGCAGACAGCTGACCTGAAAGTTCTACAACACGCTTACAACCTCAAACAGGGGACATCTTCTATTCAAGGCTACTTCCAGAACCTATCTAATTCGTGCTTTTTCACCTGACTCCTTACAATCATTTTTCCTTCTCTATAGACCCCTAGTTGTTGTCCACACATGATAGCATTTTTTCTCTTCTCTTTCCTCTCTATTGTAATTGTTAGGAAAGAAAATATTCATTCTTAGATAATCCTATACAGTAGCCACTGCCTCAGTGTTACTAACTGCCATCCATCACTAGACATGCATGATATAATCCTCTGGACAATTTCAGTCTCATCAAATTAGACCACTGGGAGTTACAGTGGCCAAATTATGTGGCCAAATGACCTTAAACAAACCACTCTGTGATTCTACTAGTACCCATTCTCCCGAGGCGGGGTGGGTAAATGGAGAACCAATTATTACAATTTGGTGTTCCAATCTTAGGTAATTTCACATTTGAAATCAACAAATTTCCCATAGTAAGGGTCCAAATACTTGCCACCTGAAGGAAACTCTTAGAATTCAAATATCTAACCCAACTAATACGATGCTTCATGTTATAAACAACTCCTTTTATCTTGTATCTTCACAGACATCTGCCACTCCTTCTGCAAGCGAAGAGGCCTGATTCTGTTTGCCTCAGACTAATACCTCATGCACTTTAGGAATAATATTCCAAGACCTGTCCATGCATAGAGCCTCTAATTCTATCTATCACCAAGGCTGGACATGAGCTCCAAAATGAGGCCACCCTTGATTACTCAGGCACTCTACCTGGGAAAATGACTGACTCATTGTTTATGCAAACAATCAGAGCAATGCTCCCAATGATGGGAATCCTACAAATAGAAACATCTGTAAGAAATTAATGACTAACATTAATTATAGACATTATTAATAATACCACTCCTACCCCAGATGGATACAGATCAGTCTCAACTCAACGGCATAAACAGTGATGAAACTGCATTGCTCTAGATTTCTTTTCGGCTAAGTGATGGTGGTGTCTGTGCCATTGCCAATGCTGCTTGCTACACATGGATCAATGAAACAGAAAAGGCCAAACAGGCTAAACACTGCCATAAGGAACAGTTACTTGCCTTTCTAAAATTGATTCTTCTAACCTATGGAATTTGTTCTCTTGACCTGGGTTGAGCAATCAGTGTTCCTGGTTCTGAAGCAACTTATAGGGACTATTAAGTGTTTTCATTCTAATCACAGTGGTCAAATGACTGCTCTAAAAAATGCAATTGCCTATGGGGACAACTGGACCATCTCTGACAGGGGAAGGTCTGAATCTCTAGCCTCCCCTGAATTGTCAGCAACTCACAAGCAAAAGAATGATGAAAGAGAGAAATGAAAGACTGAATATATAAATGGACATGGGTGTGGCCATGACAATAGAATTCTGACTCAAAAACTCTGTTGCAACCAGCCTACAACAGTCAGGCTTGGTCAATGACTGCCAACTTCCTTATTTTTTATTCTGGCTTCTAACTCAGGATCAACCAAAGGAAACCAAATATTCTCCCCAAAACAAATCACACAGGATGCCTTGCTTCTAGTTAGCCTGCCTACAGCTTCCCCATGCCAACATCCTTCAATAAAACCATATATAACTGAAGTCTCCCCTTCTTTCACTGTTGAGATTTTCCATTCTACCCACTGCCTCTAAGAATATTTACCAAATTCAAGTGATGGTGACTCCATTCCTTGTTATAGCCAGCTCTGAATACACAGCCTCTGTTTGCTCTCATTTAGGTGATCTTTTATTTCCACACAAACCAAGCCCCATACACACATACACAGCAGGAACATGTGCAAGACACTAGAAATCCCAGCAGCCGTGTAAGGACAGACACTCTGCTATGACTCTTCTTTCTCCACTCTCCCCACCAAAATTTCAGGTCCAATCACAACCACCCACAAATACACCCTTATCCTGTAGGCAAAATTGGCTTCCTTTGATAGCCTGACATCCTATTGCTACACCCAGACTATGCTCAGAGATGGAGCTTCCTAACCATACACCATGGCAAAACCATGTGGTTGTGGGTTACCAGTGTATTGAGAAGTCATTGATTTTCACGCCACCACCCCAAGGCATTTTCAGCCATGGACAACATTAGCCTCTCACTCTAAAATGAGAGGGAAAGATTACAATTTTCTGAATGTGCCATGGCCTCAGAAAACTGGAAAGGCACTCAGAAGTTTCCATACCACACAGCCCTTGGATCTCTTGCGCTGTATGCTAGCTTTTGACCTGGGAAGGAATCTGTGTGGGCTGATGATGGGGCTTTGGCAAGATGCCCAAAATGAGAGAAACATGAACAGGTTGCTTTTGATGGGCGAGAGAGTCACTCCCCAAGGAAATGAGCTGAAGAGTTCTGTACCTAGGAAGTGCTCCATGCTTTTAAATTCTAAGAGCTATACAAACTAAAAGCTACAACATGGCTCCAAACAGGTAGTGCCCACAATGTTCTCACATTCCCACTGATGGCAGAACATCTAAATTACATTGATTAACATCAGCAACATTAAATAGGATTATTTCATAACAATACCTGCAACACTCAAACTTTCACTATATTCCATGCACTATTACCAAGTACTTCCCATGTTTTTTCTCAACCTCACAACAGTTTGATGACATAATTCCATGACTGAATCCATTTTACAGATAGGGAACCTGAAGCTAAGAAAATTGGAGCAAGGTCACAGAGCAGAACATAAGCTAGGCCCAACTATAATCTATTAGACTTCATACCCTGAGCTATTAACCTCTAATTTAAAAGGCTACATATAACCCATACTTGATGGACCACAAATCAGCAACCCAGGAATGACTGCTTAATATGAAGGAAAGCAAATGTATAATTCATCATTACTCAGCAACTGAAAATTAATATATAAAATCAAATTTATATCAAGTCAGCTATTACTGTTATGTCAATTCTAATTAGACATTTGTATCACACTTTCACAAATACAGATATAAATTCCTATAGTGTTTAATTTCCTATAGTTTTAAAATAGACTTTGTGTCAGCAATTGTCTCCCAAATTATTTGAGATGATAACAACTAAGGTAATTTCATACATTGTAATGGTCTATTTTATGCACCAGGCCAGCACGTAGTTTGCATTTTTCAACCTAGTTTGCAATTTAATGGAAATTTAACTAATAAATTTTAATCATAACAATCTCATAAACTTATATGGAAACCAAGCCAGTATCAACAACAACAAAAAACTATATATCATACGAATGTGTGTGCTATTTCAAAAGCAGATTCAATAACTTGATATTTTTATACAGAGTCCATTTCTATAAACTAAAAAGAGGAGGGAATTTGAAACTAATTTAGTCTATTCAACTTCAGGATGTGTTACTTCCTAAATCTGAATATGGTATGTGACTAATCTAGGACATCACCATATCATGAAAGCATACTTAAGATTCAATAAGGGATTAGTTGTAGAGCTTTTTGGCTTCCCCATCTCACCAGCTCCACCCCTTCCAACTTTATGCTAGAAATAGACAGCAGCATATTGGTCTAAAGCAAGGGTCGGCAAACGTTTACTGTAAGGGATGGATAGTAAATACTTTAGTCATTGCCAACCATAGTCTCTATCACAACTACTGCAACTCCACCAATGTGGTAAAAAATCAGCCTGACACAATGCTGAAATGAATGAATGTGGTCATTAAATAAACTTTATTTTATTTTTAATCAATTTTTTATTTTTAAATTTTATTTGTTTTTAATTTATTTTATAAACTTTATTTTTGGATATGGGCATGGGCATTAGTGTTTCATGTGCTCTGAAATGTTGTCCTTTTGATTTTTTTCAACCATTTAAAAATGAAAATCCATTCTTGCTCACGGGCTTTACGAAAACAGGAAGTAGAACTGACTTGGCCCTCAGGTCTTAGTTTGCCAACCACTGGTCTAAAGCAGAATTGCCTGATTTTGTTTTGTTTTTTTATAGTCATATCCTCAATCAAGTTCACACATCACATCTGCACTTCCATACAGAGAGGTCATCCAGTAGTTGTTTTCAAACAATGAATACAGCTAATGCCTATCAAGTACTTACTATATGCCTGGCCACATATGAAGCCCTTGGAGTGTAACATTTCATTCATTCCTCTCCCTAACGTTAAAGGTGGCTTCCATCATTATTTTCATTTTACAGATGAGAAGACTTAGAGAAGTTAAGTAACTTGCCCAAGGTCATGAGACTGGCAAGTGGTTGAGCTAAGAAGGCTAACTCCACAGTCCCTGCTAGTATTACCCCACTATTATACACCTTCCTAAAAAGGTTTCTGTGGGCCAGAAGGCAGGAGAAAAAAGTAAAAGTCAACCAGGAAGGGGATAAAAATATACTATATGTTTATAAAAAATAAAAAAAAAAAAGTCAACCAGGAAGCTTCTAATATGAACAGTAACATACAGGAGACATTAACAGGTCAGAGGTCACAACCACCAACATATTAAGAAAAGCTTCTATTTCTAAATTTCTTTTGAAAATAACTAGTCTCTGTTATTTAATGGTGAACAATATCAGTTTCAATGTAGCAATATTTATCACTGAGTGTGAATATGAAGAACTAGGGTCTGCCAAAACCTAATGGTCCAGAAAGGCCACCTTCATATTTTAGCTTTTTGAAATGGATGAGAGCAGCCATCCCTGTATGTTCTTCCTTGGTATTTGCATCAAAGGAGAGACCCAGGATGCTCCTAAGGTTACCAATCATACCTTACCAGGTTACAAACCATAACAAGAGAGATTTACATAGTATTCACTCACCAAAATCTTTCCCTCTGGGAAAGAGACTCCATACTTCTCTTCCTGGAATGAGAAGGCCAGGACCCTGGAGACTGGGTTAGTGTGGGGAAAGGGCAGGAAAGGGAGAATAGAGGTAAGAATGAGGGAGCTCTGGGGCCAAAGGAGCTCCCAAAAAAACCGGGTCTGAGGGGATGTAAAGAGATGCAAAATTAGGTCTAAAGTCAAGGTTGACACTCGCAGCCAAGCAAACAGGGTGGGTCCAGGAAACCCAGCAGAAGCAAGGAGCTGACACTGGTGAGAAGTAAAAGTTTTTATTGAACTTACGGCCTCTTCCACTCTTTCATACTGAACATCACTTTGTGCCACAAACTTAAACCTTGGGGGTATAATTCACAGACAACACAGACATAGTCCCTGCCCTTACTAGGTTACAGGCTATTGATGGAGGGCAAGCCACTAAAATAAAGATGGGGGAGCTGACGATGAGAAAACACTGAGTCCTATGTGAATACTAACTGGGAGAGAAGCATTAAGGATGCTGCACTAGGCAGCTTCTTAACATGGTTTCCAGTGGTCCCCATCTCCTGATACGCATGCCCTTCAGAGTGGCCTGGACCTAGCAACTTGCTTCGATTGAACAAATTGCAAAAATATTGCAAAAAGGATGGGATGTCACTTCTGAGATTAGGTAATTAAACACTGTGACTAAAGCCTTCCTTACATTCTTTCTCTTTCTTGCTCTCTCTTGCACATTCACTCTGAGAAAAGCCAGCTGCCATGTGTGAGCTGCCCTACAGAGAGGCCCAAGTGGCAAGGAACTGAGGACAGCCTCCAACAACAGTCCATGAGGAACTGGGGCCCTCAGTCCAATAGATTGTGAAGAACTTAATCCTTCAACAACCTCATAGATAAGGTTGGAAGCAGATCCCCCCCCAGTCAAGCCTTCAGATAAGACTGCAGCTTGAGCTGCACACTGATTACATGATAGAGCCCATGAGCCACAGGACCCAACTAAGTTGCTCCCAAATTCCTGACCCATAGAAAGTGTGAGATAATAAATATCATTGTTTAAAGCACTAAGTTTTAAAGAAATCTATTATATAGCAACAAATAAACTAATACATACACTAGACCAGAAAATATCTACCAAACTCTTCTTTTCAAACTTCTCATTTCCCACAAAAGAAACATTTTATAGGGTATTTACTGTCAAAGTCCAGAAACTCTGATATGGTAATATTGATATTAAAAATGGAAACCATCCCCCCCATGGGATGGGCTAAAATGGCTCCAACAATTCCATAGAGAATCTTAATTGCTCCCAGAGAAGAAATGGGAACAAAGAAAGTTCCTCTTTTGCCAACGGACTGGGTATAAGAATTGAAGCAGAGTAGGGAGATTCTAGAAGAACCAGAATGCTAGAAAAGGACAGTAAACAAAGAAGTCATAATAAACAGGAGGAGGCTGTTTCTAACATATCATTCAGGAGGCAACAGATAACTAGCTTCCCCTAGATTTATTTTTTCATGTGTAAGATGCACATATGATTATAAGACAGTATTTCGGTGCTCCCACAGCACCCCATATTTCCCCCAACAAATCCCTTAAGATGGGGAACTGCAACCTAACTGCTTACTGTCTAGTTTCTCCCATTAGAGTGGCGAGCCAACGTCACTCTCAGTCACCACTGTATCCTCAGTGCCTAGAACAATGCCTGCCACACAGTAAGAATTTAAAATATATTTTTTAAAGATTTTATTTATTTGAGAGAAGAAAAGAAAGAGCACAAGTAGGGGTAGGGGCAGGAGAAGGGACAGCAGGAGATGCAGACTCCCACTGAGCAGGGAGCTGAACCAAAGGCACATGCTTAATTGACTGAGCCACCCAGGTGCCCCATGAATTCAACATAGTTTTGCGAAATAAGTAAAACATGATCTCATTTCCATAGTAGGATATATTCATAGAAGAAGACTGGAAAGAAATACATTGAAACATAAGAAATCATGGAATTTCACTAAATGGAAGAGTATAATCTTTTTTTTATTTTCTTTGATAAACTTGTCTGCATTTTCCAGAATGTCTTTAATGCAGAAAGAAATACCAGAGACCACATAAGACAGACTTGTTGGACCCTATGCTGTTCACTTTTACAATTTTATAATATCGAGACTGCTGCCATAACTTTCCAAGTTTGAAGAATTATTTATAATAGATTGTCATCTCATTTGTCAACTTTTCAACCTGACAACTAAATTCTTAACCACCATGTAGAAAAAATATAAATTAAGAAATCAACACCTGCAGAGCAATATTATGCATACAGTTACCACTGCTTTTTCATCTTTAAGTAGAATTAATCATTTCACACTTTAGGCCCCTAAACAGATATAAAATGAGAGAAAATACTGTATTTCAAATAACACATGAGAATCTTTGGATTATGCAGTACATTAGCTACAACCAGTCTTTAAAATGCATTAGAGCTTCCAACCTACAAGACAATTACCCCCAAATGTAGTCTATTAAGTAGAAAGAGATTTTGCACATATGTGTGTAAACTTCACATTTTTATCATGAACCGCTGGGCTAAATCACAAAAGTAGCAGAGGGACGCCTGGGTGGCTCAGTGGGTTAAAGCCACTGCTTTCGGCTCAGGTCATGATCCCAGGGTCCTGGAATTGAGCCCCACATCAGGCTCTCTGCTCAGCGGGAAGCCTGCTTCCTCCTCTCTCTTTCTCTCTCTGCCTGACTCTCCACCTACTTGAGATCTCTGTCAAATAAATAAATAACAATCTTTAAAAAAAAAAATCCTGAGTTTTAGGTTAGCTCTGCACAGACTAATGGAAATATAAAGAAAGCTGCATACGTAATTTTATATTTTCTCATAGCCACATTTTTTTTTAAGATTTTATTTATTTATTTGACAGAGAGAGATCACAAGTAGGCAGAGAGGCAGCAGAGAGAAAGGAGCGAAGCAGGCTCTCTGCCGAGCAGAGAGCCGGATGTGGGGCTTGACCCTAACTAAGTCACCCAGGCGACCCAAGTAGCCACATTTTTAAGATGTAAACACAAACAGGTGAAATTAATTTCAATTTTTTTATTTAACCCAATATATCAAAAGTAATATCGTTTCAACATGTAATCAACATTAAAAGTTGCTGACATACTTTACAATCCTTTTTCTGTACTGTCTTTTTCTTTTTTACTTTTTCCCCAGTTTTATTGAGAAATAATTGATATACATCACTACATAAATGTAAGGCATACAAAACACTGGTTTGATTTGCATATATTGTGAAATGATTGCTGCAGTAAGTTCAGCTAACAACTATCTTCCCATACAGATACAATTAAAAAAGAAGAAGAAAGACTAAAGGAAAAAAAAAAAGAAATTTCTCCTTGTGATGAGAATTCTTAGGATTTACTCTCTTAACTTTCATGTATATCATACAGCAGTGTTAGCTATCACCTTGTAGATTACGTTCCTGGTAATTAATTATCTTATAGCTGGAAGTTCGTATCTTTTTTAAAATTTTATTTTATTTTTTCAGTGTTCCAAAATTCATTGTTTATGCACCACACCCAGTGCTCCATGCAATATGTGCCTTCCTTAATATCCACCACAAGACTCACATAACCTCCCACCCTCTGTACTGTCTTTTGACCCCACGTGTACGTCAGACTTAAAGCACATCTCAATTTGGATAGCCCACATTTCAAATGCTCAGTCACCACATGTGACTCATAACTACTGTATTGGACAGTGCAGGGTTAGTGCATTTCTTCTATCTTATTAATCTGCAGAGAACTTTTTTCATGTTGTTATTACCTACCAAGATAGCTCATCTATCCTGAATTTAAACTAAAGCCCAACCACATAGAGATAAAAAAGCAAAATAACCTGGTGCAGCTTCTATTCACTCACGAAATAACAGAAATAGTGAGCACTTTCTTCATGCAGACATTGAGCCAAGTACTTTACATAGCTCATTTCATTTCATGCTCACAACAACCAAATAGGAAGGTACAATGTAATCCCCATTTTACAGATGAGAAAACGGAAACACAGAAAATTAATAATTTGCCTAAGGCACTTTTCTAGCAGGTGGTATTCCTTGGATTTCAACCCAAAAAGGCTGACTCTAGAATGTACACTCTTATTCATCATACTTACTTAATCGGAAGGACAGGAGATAAATGGTTAAGAAATCTTAGTCTGATGTGAGTGTGCATAACAGAAAAGATTCAGGGAAGTATTTGAAAATGCTGGGACAGAAATCTAGGCTTGAGGTACAGGGATAAATTCATCTACAAGGTAAGGAAAGGAGAGAGCAAAAAACACGCAACCAACTGAAAACTCTTGTACCGACAACAATGATGACAAAAATAATGACAATGATGTTAATGATAAGAGCTACCATTTTTGGAGCCTCTGTTCTGGGCCAGACATTGTGCTAAAATCAGAGTTTCTCAACCCCAGTACTACTGACATTTGGAACTAAATAAAGGTTGTGGGGGCTATCCTTGTTTTATAGGACATGTAACAGTATCCCTGGCCTCTACCCACCAGAAGCCAGTAATCGCCTTCCACCCTCACCATGCATGTCAATCAAAAATGTTTTTAGACACTGACAAATGTCCCCTGGCAGGCAAAACTGCCCCCAGTTGAGAACCCTGGATTAAGTGCTTCCCATACATTATCTTACTTAATTTCTTCACAGCAGCCCACAGGAAAGAAATATTATTGCTTAGGCCCCACTACTAATAAAAGAAAGACCTGGGACTAGAACTCAGGTTTGTCTAATTCTAAGGCATATTTTTACTGCTGGTCAATACAAGTTCCCCTCTTGTCTCTGAGTCATGCATGGGTTTGCACGCTCTCCCACTCCCTCATCAGATCCCAAAGAGGAATATAAACAAAACATCTTCAGGGCTCATTGCTGAGAAGTTCTCCTCCTACTACAATCACCTTTAGCTTCCCTTTACATATTATGCTCTTTGAGCTCTATTTGTACCCATGTTTTCATGGCTAATCACCCTTTAGGTCAGCTTGGCATGAATGAACAAATAAATGTTTATAGCCTGAATACCTCCTTATGGAGAATGTGTGTTCATGTCCTTCATACAAAAACCTAACCAACAGCAATTAAAAGCCACAAATATGTTTTTATAAAGAAATTAAGCTATCAGCATATCACCTTTGATATAAAGTGAGATGTGACTAAAAATGTAAACTTGACAAATGGAGCTTAAGTTCAAATTGATACAAGTTGTAAATTTGTTCTTGAAGTATTAAACACATGGGAAACAGAAGCTAATTATTTTGTCCTATTTTAGTATGTGAAAATTACTTATAATCTGCCTGTTAAACAATTCAAAATTATTTTAAATGATAATTGACTATCAAAGTAGGCCTATTTACACCTATAATCCCTCTGAAACCACCTAAAAATGGGGACAAAGCAAAAGAAAAGAAAAACACTTCCATGTGTGTCAATTTCTTTCTGTTTCTTAACCATCAGTCCCCAAGGCTAAAAGAAGGAAAATCAGAAAAGTTTAACTAAACACAACTGATTAATAAGGTAGCACTTTTCAAGCTATGCAAGTTTCACCTTATTTGACTTGACTACGCCAAGGAAAATCCTATGACTCACACTTAAAACAAGTCATTATTCCAATGTGGTTCATGGGAAATTTCAGGTTTTTTTAAGTAAGAAAAAATGAGAATTTTTTCTAACCACATCATCAACAGTATTTTTAAAGAACAGCATGATTTTTTTAATGCCTTTATCCCATCCCAAATAAGGAAAATGTATTTGCATTCATATTATTTAGTTTTTCATCAAAATGCTCAACATCAGTCAGCGTCAGGGAAGTACAAATGAAAACCACAATGAGCTACCACCTCACACCAGTCAGAATGGCTAAAATAAACTCAGGAAACAACAGATGTTGGCAAGGGTGTGGAGAAAGGGGAACCCTCTTACACTGTTGGTGGGGATACAAACTGGTGCACCCACTCTGGAAAACAGCATGGAGGTTCTCAAAAAGTTAAAAATAGAACTACCCTATGACCCAGCAATTGTACTCCTAAGTATTTATCCGAAGGATACAAACAGTGATTTGAAAGGGCACATGCACCCCAATGTTTATAGCAGCAATATCCACAATAGCCAAAATATGGAAAGAGCCCAGATGTCCATTGACAGAAGAATGGATAAAGAAGATATGATATATACATATATATATATATATGTATATATCATAGTGATGGAGATACATATATATATATATATATACATATATATATATACATATCACGGAATATTACTCAGTGATCAAAAAGAATGAAATCTTGCCATTTGCAATGACATAGATGGAACTAGAGGGTATTATGCTAAGGGAAGGAAGTCAGTCAGAGAAAGACAAATACCATATGATTTCACTCATATGTGGAATTTAAGAAACAAAAAGATGAACATAAGGGAAGGGAAAGAAAAATAAAATAAGGTTTAAAAAAAAAAAAAAAAAAAAGAGGGGCGCCTGGGTGGCTCAGTGGGTTAAAGCCTCTGATTTGGCTCAGGTCATGATCTCAGGGTCCTGGGATCGAGCCCCGCATCGGGCTCTCTGCTCAGCAGGGAGTCTGCGTTCCCCGTCTCTCTCTGCCTGCCCCTGCCTACTTGTGATCTCTGTCAAATAAATAAATAAAATCTTAAAAAAAAAAAAAAGAGGGAGGTAAACAATAAGAGACTCTTAACTCTAGGAAGTAAACAGGGTTGCTGGAGGGGAAGTGGGTGGAGGGGTGGGATAATTGGGTGACCGGCATTAAGGAGGGCACTTGATGTAATGAGCACTGGATGTTACATGTAATAGATGAATCATTAAATTCTACCCCTGAAACTAATAATATAACATACGTTAACTAAATTGTATTTAAATTAAAAAATTTTTCCACCATTTCCCCAAAAGAGCTCTTAGCAATTTTGAGGTCCTCATGCTCTTTATAAGTCAACAATTTTCAGTTCCCAAATAATCTGATCTGAAGCATCTGAAACAACTGATTATGTCCTGCATTATGAAATACTTTTCTTCACTTGACTTCAAAGATACCATATTCCTTATTTTCATTCCAGCACAACTACTTGACCTCTTAATGTTACAATATCTGAGGGCTCAATTCTTGGCCATCTTCTCTTCTCTGTTTATACTATATAGTTTATACTGTACTCGCACTCTTGGTGATCTGATCCAGACTTCTACTGATCAGTCCCAAGTTTATGCCTTGAGCCTGACTGTCTCTCCCTTGAATTCCTAACTTACAGAGCCTAGCCATCTCCACTTAGAAGTCTAACAGACATCCCAAGTTTCACATTGCCAAAACCAAACACCTGGTTTTACCTTCCAAACTTGCTTCCCTGAAATATCCCCGTCAATAAATAACAACTCCATCTTACTGACTGCCCAAGACCCAAACCTTGGAATCATTCTCAATATGATATACATACACAATGGAATATTATTCAGCTGTAAAAATGAATGAAATCTCGCCATTTGTGACAACATGGATGGAACTACAGAGTACAGAGCAAGTGAAATAAGTCATTTAGAGAAAGACAAATACCATATGATTTCATTTATATGTGAAATCTAAAAAACAAACAAAATGAACAAACAAGAGACAAATGGATTCATAAATATAGAAAAAAAACTGGTAGTTGCCAGAGAGGAGAGGTAAGGGAATAGGCAAAATAGGTGATGGGGATTAAGAGGTACAAGCTTCCAATTATAAAGTAATTAAGTAATGGGGATGAAATTTATAGCATAGGGAATATACTCAATAGTATTATAATAACTTTTTATGGTGACAGATGGTAACTACACTCACCATGGTAAGCATTTCATGATGTATGTAATTGTCAAATCATTATGTTGAAATTAATGTATTAGATGTAAAATACACTTCAATTAAAATTTTTTTTTAAGATTTTATTTATTTTTTTGACGGGCAGAGATCACAAGTAGGCAGAGAGGCAGGCAGAGAGAGAGAGGAGGAAGCAGGCTCCCTGCTGAGCAGAGAGCCCGACTCAGGGCTCGATCCCAGGAACCTGGGATCATGACCTGAGCCGAAGGCAGAGGCTTTAACCCACTGAGCCACCCAGGCGCCCCTCAATTAAAAATTTTTATAAGGGGCACCTGGGTGGCTCAGTGGGTTAAAGCCTCTGCCTTCGACTCAGGTCATGATCCCGGAGTCCTGGGGTCGAGCCCTACATCGGGCTCTCTGCTTAGCGAGAAGCCTGCTTCCCCCTCTCTCTCTCTCTGCCTGCCTCTCTGCCTACTTGTGATCTCTGTCTGTCAAATAAATAAATAAATGTTTAAAAAATATTTTTTATAAAAGAGGAGAAAGTGGGAAGGGTTGTTTATTTTGACTAAATGAAGACTCCAAACTACATCATAAGAGTGAACATAGCTCCACAAAAATTAGAAATCTACTGGAAATAATTAGGAAAATAATGAAACAAAGGCTTGTATCTACACTGTGAAGCCCTAGATTGCTTGGTAGAAGAGTGACCATAGGTGGAAAATCAAGATATCCCAAATTCAATAACAGAAAAAAAAAAAAAAAAAAGATGATTTCAACTTCAGAATATTCTAGAGTAAATAAAATATTAATGCTTAAGTCAGAGTGAAACTTTCAAGCATTCCAGATTCCTATGACTCTTGTTCCTGGTACAATGCTCATAGAAAGCAGCTCTGATTATAATTTTCTCTTAATTTTTTTAAAGACTTATTTATTTAAGGGGCACCTGGGTGGCTCAGTCGGTTAAGAGACCAATTCTTGATATGACTCAGATCATGATCTCAGTGCCCTTCAACAGACAAATGGATAATGAAGATGTGATCCATATACACATGGAATATTACTCAGCCATCAGAAAGGATGAATACCCAACTTTTGCATCAACATGGATGGGACTGGAGGAGATTATGCTAAGTGAAATAAGTACAGAAAGTCAATTATCATATGGTTTCACTTATTTGGGTAACATAAGGAATAGCATAGAGGACATTAGGAGAAGGAAGGGAAAAACGAAGGGGTGAAAATCGGAGGGGGAGATGAACCATGGGAGACCATGGACTCCGAGAAACAAATTGAGGGTTTTAGAGGGGAGAGGGTTTGGGGGATGGCTTAGTCCAGTGACGGGTATTAAGGAGGGCACATATTGCATGGAAAAGTGGGTGTTATTCGCAAACAATGAATCATGGAACACTGCATCAAAAACTAATAATGTACTGTATGGTGACTAACATAACATAATAAAAAATTTAAAAATTTAAAAAAATAAATTTTTAAAAAGAAAGATCATGATCTTGGTGGGCAGGGATGGGGAGGGGCGCACCTCAGGCTCCATGATCATAAGGGAGTTTGCTTCTCTCCCTCTCCTCCCCTGCCCCTCCCCCTATTGATGCACTCTCTTGTCCTAAAATAAATATTTATTTATATTATAAATAAATAGAGAGAGAGGGAAAGAGAGAGAGCATGTGTGTGAGAACAGGGCAGAGGGGCAAGAGGGACAGGGAAAGAAAATCTGAAGCAAACTCCATGCTGAGTGTGGAGCCAGATGTTTTGTTCAGTTTCACAACACTGAGTTCATGACCTAAGCTGAAATCAAGAGTTGGACACTCAACCAACTATGCTACCCAGGCGCCCCAGCTTAGTTTATTTTAATAGAAAGACCCAGATCACAGAATTATCCTCAGAGCTTCCCAAGTCTGGAGATCCTCCACACCTTCTGGAGATATTTTAGAAATACAGGCTCCAGTCCAGACACTAAATCAGAATCTCTACTGTTGGGTGTTGTTACCTGTTTTTTCTTATTGTTTTTTAAACTTCCCCCCTGGCTGATTCTAATGATAAGTGGAGCTTGGGAACTGTTGGTCCAAACCCCACACCTCTACTGGTTTCCCATGCTGGAGAGATAGCAATAGTAATTGGCTCGGTCAATGAACAGGGCACCACTGTCACTGGGAGATAGCTACTGCTATTAAAGATGATGAATTCTAGACCACACAGAAACATGGAGAAGTACATATAATATAATGCTAATTATAAAACAAACACCAAATATAAACAGTTTACATAATTTAAAGTTGTGGCCTGGTAAAATAATAAGTACAACATAAGCTCTTTTATCCAACATGAACAGCATATAAAGGTGATTACAACAGAGCCTAAAGCCTTCTGTTGGTAGCAAGGAGTTGTCTAGAACCACCTATGGGAAGGATTCAGGTGGTTTTCAAGTGCTCTCCTGTCACAGATATCCCTTAGATGAATAGAAGTTCTGCCACAGGCATTCTCCATCAGTATACCATCCTTACTTCAATTCAATAGCAACAGACATCCAACTGCACTGGTCACAACGAACAAGTCTTTTTTGTTGTTGTTGTTTACAAAATAAGAAGTCTGGAGGTAGGTGGTTGCTGGCATTAGTTATGCCATTTAATGATGCCATCCAAAACCCTGATTCTTTCAGTTTTTTTTCATTTACCTTCAAACTTATATCACCAGAACAAAATGGCCACTTCAGTTCCAGCATCAAGTCCAGGTTCAAAGCAAAAGGAAGAGGAAAATGGGAAGGCATCAGCTTTCCCAGATGCTCCCTCCAGCCTTCTTCCTCTTATGTGTCAATAGTCCATGGGTTACATGACCACTCCTAACTATAAGGGATGCCAGGAAATAAAAATTCTATCAAAGAAAGTAGGATTATCTTTACCAATTTATATCAATCCTGGTTCATCTTCTGGGCTTGGATTTTGTTTGGTGATCCAAACAAAATTAAATTCTGTTATCAAGAAAGATGAGTAGTAATTGTTGAGTAGAAATAGTTTCTACTACAACTTTCTTGCCTCGGTTTTGAAATAAATATCACAACAACAAAAGAACTGACATGCTTTGCTTTAGAACTATAACAGGCCAACCATTACGCTACTCACATCAAGGGCTAAATCTGGATCAGACAATGGCTCTGTCTGAAACTTAACCCAGCTGGGACTTACAGTAAAGCCACAGAGATAAGGCCTGACCAAAGACAACCAGAATCGAGGTATGTTAAGATTCCTAAATATGTATTATTAAAAAGGTACCCGGGGCGCCTGGGTGGCTCAGTGGGTTAATCCTCTGCCTTCGGCTCAGGTCATGATCCCAGGGTCCTGGGATCGAGCCCCGCATCGGGCTCTCTGCTCAGCGGGGAGCCTGCTTCCTCCCCTCTCTCTCTGCCTGTCTCTCTGCCTACTTGTGATCTCTGTCTGTCAAAAAAATAAGTAAAATCTAAAAAAAAAAAAAGTACCCAAAATGTGCTATAGCGAAATAGCATCCAAAGTCCCTAATCTATAATAATTTATTACTTATATTAAAACTTTAAGTATGTGCTAATTTCAGGTAAATTAGAAATACAATAGAGACATTAAGGAATGTCAAATTAACTTTAAAAAATGCAAAAGAGGTGGGGGGGGTGGGAGGTTGGGGGAACCAGGTGGTGGGTTTAGAGAGGGCACTGACTGCATGGAGCACTGGGTATGGTACAAAAACAATGAATACTGTTATGCTGAAAATAAATAAAAATAAAATAAAATGGGATTAAAAAAATGCAAAAGTGCTATGAATTGAAATCATTTACAATTCCTGTGGAAGATTTAACAATTGTTATTATGACTATAGAGAAATCTCTACTATGAAATTCAATAGTTTTGACCTCCATCTAATTTTGCCTAAGCCTCAAGAATTCTCATCACACTGTGGATGTTCTTGGTTTCTTTAACCCATACAATGTAAAGTGATTTTTTTAAATCCTCTAAAATGGACATGCCAATAAAATGGGCAGTGGACCATACTAAAGATTACTTCCCTGCTGTCCCTCCCTTGTTTGACTATTCAGAGTCTCAACCATTTTGTGTCCGTGAAACCTGGGATCAGGTCAGGCAGGTGCAGGATAATATTCTTTCACCATGACAACACCATCACCTCTGCTAATGCATCCAAGCCTTCAAAAATGATGAGAAGATTTTAAAACCTCTCTAGTTGGGCTCTTCTCACTGCCTGAACAGAGGAGAGGCTAATCAAATTCCATTTCAAAGAAAAATATCATTGCCCTTCTGCCACCTCTTTCTTTTCCAGGAGAGTCCTCACAAGAAGTTTATGACCCAGCCATCAATGCTAAAGAGAAATGATTGATTGGGTAAGGGGACAGAGAAAGTATCACATTCCTGTCTCTAACTCTCTTTTTCAAGAAAGGCTGTCTGCCTGTGACTAGAATCATTTGGTATGTAGACAAAACTGGAATTAACAGATGAATACCACATCTTCTTATACATTTATAGATGTAGACATGATCCTCATAGATGATTCCTGTTTTCGTCTTCCAATCTTATTCCTTCCCATAATCACTCCTTTCCTTTGAGTAAAACTTTTCCAATGTCATATTTACACATCCAAATCTCAACTCATGATTTTCATAATAAAATATTTATGGAGCACCTATTGTGCGCTAAGGATTATGCTCAGCCCTAAGCATACAATGGGACACAAGAGTCCACAGAACCTGCCCTCACGGAACTTAAAGTCTGGATTTCCCATGGCTATTTCAAATGTCACCTCCTCCAGTCCTTCTATGGTTACTTTCCTCATTCTACATCCCCACATCTATATCATTTTCTACTTTATATGGCAATTGTATACACATCTCATCTCCTCTGTTCATCTGGAAGAAGCTGAAGCCTTCATTCATTTTTTAACCCCCCAAAGCACCTCACTTAATACCTTGCTTATAAGTGGAATCCCCCCCCAAATTATAAACTAGATAAAAAACACAAGGAAAAAGAAATGTGGCAACCTTCAAAATCAGCACTAATTACATTTCCAGAGTTCAAAGAGAAATTACAGATAAGAAGAGAAACTTATGAAAATTATGAGGCAATAGAACATTCATAGTATTGGGAAACTCAGAGTACAAAAATTATAGTGCACATATTATAAGTCTTCTTATAAGGATGGAGAAGGAATAGCTCACTTTCTGGTCTGACCACACTCTACCTGGGGAAAACAAAAAAATAAAAGCCAGTTAAGCGATAGATGCTAGGTGTTGAATATTGATCACAGGGCAAACATCTGAAAGGGAGGAAAGAAATATATCAAGGAGTTCATTAACAAATACAGAAGAAACTATGCCAGTCATCCAGAGGCAAGAGTCATACTTCACGGAGAAAGAGAGCTAACAAAATACAAAGAAAAAGCAGGTGTCACTGTGGAATGATCTGTTTTCATTTTACCAGAAGAGTAAGTGAGGCACAGAGAAGTAGCCTGACTGAGCAGTGTTCATGATCTCTAGACCCACATACATATTATTCAGTTATGCTGACAGGGGTACCCTAGTTCATGTCAATGGCACAGCAATGAGATAAGTCACTTCCAAATGAAATGAAATCAACTCGCCTACAATGGCTGGTGAGGTCCACACATGTTCTTTCTAGAGCCATCTCAGAAGTTGTGCCACAGAAAGAATAATGTCCCAGAAAGAAAGACCAGACATTAGGTTGAGCCTGTGCTCTCTACAGCACTGGTCTATTGTTTCTCCAGTTGACTTTGGCTGCAGTCAACAGAGATAATAAATCATGTCATTGTCTAGTCCCTTTATCTCACTGTGCTACTCTTTGATGTTGTGCTTGAAACAAAACCCTAGAAATCAGGAAGCCTAAGCTGAAAACCAACAGATGTCATTCTGTGGGTAAAGAAAGGTTCAAAGCATTCAAGAAATCTGCAGAAATCTGTTGTCTCTTGACCTAGAAGTGCTAGATCCATCTAGATGGAGGTTAAGAACAGGAAGTTAACAACTAACCACAGCTCCAAAAATCCAACTTCACAAAGCCTGCTAAGTTTTGTAGTTCAATCTAGAGCTGACTCTGAAAGGGAGACTAAAATAAGGCTGAAATTTTAACAATGAAAAATAATCTTAGTTAGTAATTCCTTTTTCCATTCAAAACCAGTGACAGTCAATAAATAAATGCCCATGTTGAACTCAGGAATGGAATAAAGTGTTCTTACAATGAAAAATTTAATCCTTTTCTCAGAACCTCTCTCAATAGGATAAAATGCCCTGATTAGTAACTTTGTTAATTAGCTTTTCCATCAAGTGTATTTTACCCTCTACAAAAGACCTATCATTCAACTTCTTGGAAATCCTCCTGCTGAGTTTCAGGGGAAAAGATTACAACCAACTCAACACTAGGTTTCTAATAACTTTCTTATTCATACAACAAAAATAGAATTTCGTGACTTTCTTCTCATAGCTTGCTTTTCAAACTAAACTGACTCTATGTGATTAAGTAATGAGAACATTATAAGCTACATTAACAATGAAAAGCGAAAGAAAGAAAGAAAGAAAGAAAGAAAGAAAGAAAGAAAGAAAGAGAAAGAAAGAAAGAAAGAAAGAAAGAAAGAAAGAAAGAAAAAGAAAGAAAGAAAGAAAGAAAGAAAGAAAGAAAGAAAGAAAGAAAGAAAAAAAAAAAAAAAAAAAAAAAAAAAAAAAAAAAAAAAACAGAAACAAAAAACAAAAAAAACCACAGCACTACAGGCTAGTATATCTGATGAACATGGATGCAAAAATTTTCAGTAAAATACTAGCAAACCAAATCCAGCAATACATTAAAAAAATTAAAATAATAAATAAAAAATAATTCACAAAAATCAAGTAGGATTTATTCCTGGGTTGCAAGGGTGATTCAATATTCAGAAATCAATTAACGTGATACACCACATTAATAAAAGAAAGGATAAGAACCATATGATCATTTCAACAGATGCAGAAAAAGTATTTGACAAAGAACAACATTCATTCATGATAAAAGCCCTCAACAAAGTAGGTTTATTTTTTTTTAAGATTTTATTTATTTATTTGACAGACAGAGATCACAAGTAGGCAGAGAGGCAGGCAGAGAGAGAGGAAGGGAAGCAGGCTCCCTGGTGAGCAGAGAGCCCGATGTGGGGCTCGATCCCAGGCGCCCCAACAAAGTAGGTTTAGAGGGAACATACTTCAACCTAATAAAGGCCATATATGAAAAACTGACAGCTAATATCCTCTTCAATGGGGAAAAACTGAGAGCTTTTCCTCTATGGTCAGGAAAAAGATAGGGATGCCCACTCTCTCCACTGTTATTTAACATAATACTGAAGTCTTAGTCACACCAATCAGACAACAGAAAGAAATAAAAGGCATCCAAATCAGCAAGGAAGAAGTAAAACTTTCACCATTTGCAGATGACATGATACTCTACATAGAAAACCCAAAAGACTCCCCCAAAAAACTGCTAGAGCTAATAAACAAATTCAGTAAGGTCTCAGGATACAAAATCAATGTACAGAAATCTGTTGCATTTCTATACACCAATAATGAAGCATCTGAAAGAGAAATTAAGGATTCAATCCCATTTACAGTTACACCAAAAACAATAAAATACCTAGGAATAAACCTAACCAAAGAGGTGAAAGACCTGTATTCTGAAAGCTATAAAACACTGAGGAAAGAAATTAAAGATGACACAAAGAAATGGAAAGACATTCAATGCTCATGAATTGGAAGAACAAATATTGTTAAAATGTCTATACTACCCAAAGCAGTCTTTACATTTAATGCAATCCCTATCAAAATACCAACAGTATTTTTCACAGAGCTAGAACAAACAATCCCAAAATTTGTATGCAACCACAAAAGATCCTGAATAGTCAGAGGAATATTGAAAAAGAAAAAACAAACCTGGAGGTATCACAATTCCAGACTTCAAGTTATATTACAAAGCTGTAATGTTCAAAATAGTATTGTTCTAGCACAAAAATAGACACACAGTTCAATGCAACAGAATGGAAAACCCAGAAATGAACCCACAACTGTATGGTCAATTAATCTTCAACAAAGCAGGACAGAATATCCAATGGGAAAGAGACAGTCTCTTCAACAAATAGTGTTAGGAAAACTGGACAGCAACAGACAAAAAAATGAAACTAGACCACTTTCTTACACTGTGCACAAAAATAAATTCAAAATGGATGGAAGACCTAAATGTGAGACAGGAAATCATAAAAATCCTAGAGCAGAACACAGACAGTAACGTCTTTGAGAATGGCTGTAACAACTTCTTTCTAGATATGTCTCCTGAGACAAGGGAAACAAAAGCAAAAATGAACTATTGTGACTTCATCAAAATAAAAAACTTCTGCACAACAAAAGAAACAATCAACAAAATTAAAAGGCAACCTATGGAATAGAAGAAGATATCTGCAAAGGACATATCTGATAAAGGGTTAGTATCCAACATATATAAGGAACTTTAAAAATTTAACACCCCAAAATTAAACAATCCAATTCAAAATGGGCAGAAAACATGAATAGACATTTTTCCAAAGAAGACACAGAGATGGTCAACAGACATATGAGAAGATGGTTCAATATCACTTACCATCAGAGAAATACAAATCAAAACCACAATGAGATATCACCTCATACCTGTCAGAATGGCTAAAATCAACAACAAAATAAACAACAGGTGTTGGCAAGGGATGTAGAGAAAAGGGAACCCTCTTGCACTATTGGTGGGAACGCAAACTGGTACAGCCACTCTGGAAAACAGTATGGAGGTTCCTCAGAAAGTTAAAAATAGAACTACTCTATAATCCACCAATTGCACTACTAGGTATTTATCCCAAAAAATGCAAAAAATACTAATTCTAAGGGATATGTGCACCCTGATATTTATAGCAGCATTATTTACAATAGCCAAATTATGGAAACAGCAGAAATGTACAATAACTTGTTAGTGTCCAATCACAAAACAACACAAATGTGGTGGAACAGGCCTCTAACAGTCTTCTGAACTCAATATATTCTTTCCGCTCCATTGCAGGTGCTTCTAGTGAAATGCCCAATTTGGACAGATTCTGTCCAAACAGCTATTATCTGTTCAAGAAAGATGGCATTATCTTGACTTTATTAGCAAGTCAAAAAATTGGCTGTTCTCTGAGAAAGTCAAGGTAAATTTTGATGGTACACACTCACATTTGGACAATGTCTTCATTTTTTCAAATAAAGACCTAACCTGTGTGTTTGGTTTTGACAGTGTGAGAATTAGTTTTCTAAACTTAGGTATCACAGTTCTCTGTTTTAAATCAGAACTAAGGAAAAACTGAAATTTACACTACAGGAGTGTGCAAGGAGTATGTATTTTCCCAGTAAACAAACAGACATGGCTGTATTTCAGTAAAATTTAATTTATTAAAACAGACAGTGAGCCATATCAGTTTGCCAACCCCCTCACTAAAGGACAAAATCAATTAGTAACAATACTACTTTGGGGTACATCATAAAAAGATCAGAAATTAAATGCCAAGTTGGAAACCAGTCTCATACAAGATGAAGACATAGAGATCACAAGAACAGTGAAACTCTCCGAAATTATATTTATGAAATTGGAACCATGGTACTTTTGTGTGGTACTTATAAAGCCCTCCAAGTTCAATCTCAAAATTCCTTATTGGTTTAAGGGACACTGAACCTGTAATTAGGCCACTGTTTCTCAGCTCCATAGTCATCTTTTCATACCACCTCTGTGAGGCTAGGGCTGGAGCTCTGTGAACCACATTTCCACTTTGCCAGCTACTGCCTGTCAGGCTGTGCCCATATGGGTGCTAGATGGAAGCCACGGGACTGGAGGAGGGGTGGAGCCTAGTCCTTCCTGTCTGCTTCCTATTGGCTTCCAGCTCCTGTCGATGTATTCCTTCACTCTAACAGAAGCACTTCCTTCCTGTGGCAACTGCTGAATTCAGTTTTCTGTCTCTCTGGAACCAGCCTCATTGTGCGCCCTCAGGGACCACAGTCCCAGCCTCCCCACTCCAGGTCCCAGTCCTAGCCTGCTGCCCCACTCCTGAGCTCAGGGACTCCAATACCAAAGTAGTACCACCTCTTCAGAGTTCTGGATACCAGGACCTCAGCTTTCCCGCTCCTTTGCTCAGAGGTCCCAGCATCAAGCATCATCTTAGAGATGGGAGTTCAGCCCCACAAGGCCCCTCCTGCAAGCTTCTAAATCTTAACAACCCTAATCCCAGTAGTGGCAAATGCCTCCTTCACACCTTAGTGTTCTCTTGTTGCCTTTTCAGTTCTTTAGTATCAAGTGGGTAACTTTTAATATTAAATTCTCTTGGTGAAAATAACTGGGTGTGGTTTCTGTCTCTGACTCAACCTAGACTGACAGAAACACACCCCAGCAATTTCAAAATAACTCAAATCCTAATCTGTCTTTCTTAAGCACTATGAAGTAGACACATGATTCTGAACTTTACTTAAAATCTAATCTGTCACTCTCAAAGACTACAGCTGCTCCCAGGGCTGGCTCCTCGGGAGTCTCCCCTTCCCCTGAAATTCCTTCTATCCTTTGCTTCTTCTTGGCCTCTAGTCTTCTTCCTCAACCCTTTTCCTCCTAATTCCCCATCACAAATCCCCAAGGACCAGTCTTCCAAAATGGATGAGCTTCGGAGGGTGGCAAAGCCAAGAAGTCTAGAGTCTAGAGTCCAGGGCACTTGAGCCCCTTTCCTCACAGCAGAGATTAGAAATGGAAATGTCCACCCCAGACTGAAATGGGAAGGTGGGGGAACACAGGAGATAAGCCTACCACGCATATGAACTCTGGGACGCCAACACTGCTATAACGAAAGCACATTCAGCCTCACAGAGAAATAGGCAGTTGTGGGGACTGCAAAGTATGTGTTCTGTGTATATGTCAGAGCTTCAGTTTTTCAAAGGAGGCTGAAAAAAAATCAAGATTCTTATGTGAAATCTCTAAGTTTCTAAACATTGGTTCAGTTTTCTTTAACGCTCTGTGCAGATTAAATGAAACTTGCCCAATCACACCTATTTGCCCTATTTGCTAATTACCCCATGTTGGCCCTAAATCCATCCAATATATTCCATTTTCTTTACAAAGATTTGATGATTAAAACTTTATTTTTAATAGTTACCTACAGAACTCTAAGCCATAACAGCAAACCAAAAATAGGATTCTTTTCCCTGCCACTTTTCCAAGTTACCACGAAAATGAAAGCAAGAAAGAATTGAGTAACAGAAGACACTACTTGATGTGAACCCTCAGAAAACATGGGATTCAATTCTAAAAAAAAAAAAAAAAAAAAAAAATTTAAAGCTCTCTAAAGTAAAGCTTTTAAAGTTTATTTTAGAAGAAGATAACAGTGCACATTATTTTTTAAGTAATATTTACAGAACAGTTTGTTCTAGTGTTCTAAATGACACAAAGAGAGTAGGCCTGGTATACACACACCAAAATGGTGACAATGAAATTAGAGCTTGATCTAGTGGTAAATTACCCTTTGCTCATCTCACCAACACCTAAGGCTCCAAATTGGAGAAGGTGTCATTTGAATCAGTCGACCACTTGGGTACATATGAGGCCACACACCCACTTACCTCCCAACACCACCCCCCCAATTACCCAATCTGCAAAAGAAAGACACACTGGCTCTATAATTACTAGATCCGAACAAAAAAACCATGCCCTTTTAAAAGCTTAGCTACATTTCCCAGCCACACTCTATCCGCCTCAGAGCAAACTCCAAAGCAGTATGAAGCCTGATGCCTAAAATGTCAAACAGCAAAGAACAATGTGAAATCCACCATTTGAGGGACAAAGCAATGCCAGTAATGCTAGAGTTGGGGAAAGAGGTGGAGAGAATGGGTTAATTTCTTATTTCTTATTCCAACATGTCCCTGTGTGTTATTGCTACAGAAGGAAAAAAACACAATTTCCCACAGTCGACTTATGTTGCTTCACCTCTACAGGTGCTTATTGTCAACTACAATGAGAACCAACCTATCTAAAATCCACAACCTCACTCTCCAAGAGCCATAAAGGAGTAATAAAAGGCCTCTGCAGAGCTCAGATGGTTGGCACAAAGGCCATACCCTAAAGACTTCTTGGAGACCCATTTTATCTTCAGTCCATTAACTTTTACTTGACACAAAATTCTAACTAACCTGTGTGATTTCAAAGTTCACAGATCAGACTCGGGAAATTTCAGTATGAAGACAAATCAAAGGCACTTGGGAAAGAAAAGGACATATATACTGTGAGATGCCAGAACACATGGGATAGACACCAAATGCAGAAAAGAAAGGGAGATGTGTGAAAGAAAAGAAAAGGAGTACATAGCCGAAGAGGAGTGCAGAACCCTTTGCTCAAAGTGGGTCTTAAAGTGACAGTGCCACTTGTAGAAAGGCTGGAAGAGACTGTGAAAAAGGAGAGGACAAAAACAGGCAGTACACTGGAATCAATAGGAAGGAACCAATTTGAAACAGCCAGAGGCACAAAAATATCATGAGTCTCATAGTTGTCAGAGTAGCATCTGACATTTATTGTGGACTTAGGCATTCAGGCTCAATGCCAAGTACTTCTCCTGCTTTTTCTTACCCCAACCCTCTCAGTAACCCCATTTAGTAGATATTACATCCATTTTACGGATGAAGCTACAAAGGCTTAGAGAGTTCAAGCCCAATGTCACCTAACTATGAAAGGGCATAGTGGAAGTGAATTCTGGGTCTGTCTACTTCAAAAGCCTGCCCTGGGGAGAAGAGGCAGGGGTAAGGGGAGAAAAAAAGAATGATACTCTTCAATGATCCCCCTAGCTCTCTGTATTCTGCAGCCACCACAGCTCTATGAGGGGAGAGACCATATCTCTCTAGCACAGCGTCTGACACATGGCCTGTGCTCTTGGTATCTGATGAATGAGGGTATGATTATTTTCATAGGACAACTCTATAATGTAGGTATTCATATCCCCCATTTAACCATTAAAGAAAACAAGCAATTCTTTAAAACATTCATTCTAAAAAAGAAGAAAAAACCTTCCTGGTGAAAGATAAAACCAGGAGTTGGCAGGCCAAATGACTGCCCTTGTCCAAACAATTGACAGAATAGTGGGATGGAAAATAAAGCAGAACTAGTAGGAGATGGAAAATAATAGACATCTTGACTATTCCTTTTTCTTTACTTCAATATTTGAGATAACATAACTTGCAGTAAGACCAATAGCTCTCTTTGCAACAGAATTTCGTTTACAAACCATACCCCTAAAATATTTGCCCATGACAATTCTGCAGGACACGATGACTTGAAACAAAGGAAAGGAAAAAAAAGAGAGAGAAAACTAACAACCCAGAAAACTAGACAGCTCATCACGTGTTTTCTTCCAAATTCTGCAGAATCACACTTGAAGTGACAGATGTGAAGAGGAAGAAGGTTCACACCCAGAAAGGCAGGAGAACTATTTTGGGGAGGTTAGAGGAGGTGGCAGGGTGCCTGGAGAACTAGTGCACAGATGTAGCCCTGGCATGTATATTCATTCATTCATGCATGCAACATTTACCAAGCCCCTACTATGAGCCTGGCTCATCAGCAGAAGCTGGAGATATTGTAGAGAACCAGACATACTCCCTACCCTTAAGAATCTCGCAATCTGTTAGAAAATTTTAGGCTAGTAATAACTCAATTAATACTACCCATGATGGAGAATGTCCCGGGGATTCTAAAAACTCAATATGGAAGACTCAGGACAATTCAGGAGGAGGAGTTGAGCAAGTCTTCTCAGAGGTAACACATAGTCCTGAAGTGAAGGACAGCCAAGGAAAGAAGAAGGAAGGTCAGAGAGGTTATCAGGGATAGAGCTTTGCCTGCCATGGGGAATGGAAAGCCATTCAGTGTTCCATTATCAGGGGGATTATATGTCCAGATTGGCATTAAAAACAAAAAATCTGGAAACAATGTGGGAAACAGATTGGAAAGAGATATAGACTAGAGGCAAAGAGATAAGTCAAGAGACTATTGCTACTGTTCAGGCTAGAAATACTCAAATCAAAACTAGCATAAGGGATGGGGAAAATGAAAGGAGGGAACTGAGTCAAGAGACACTTGGGGGGAGAGAATAACTAGGAATTTGGGACCAATCTGAATAGAGTTTACGACGGGGGAAAAAGGAATCAAGGATAGCTTCACAGTGTGTAGCTCAGTTGTACTGGGGTTGGGATGCTAGAAATATACCCTAAGAAAGGGATAAGATTGGGGGAAGGTAGCAAGTTCAGACTTGGACATGTTGAGTCTGAAGGGTCTTGGTCTGGTGAGAGTTCCATCCATTTCTATATCCATTCACTGTATTAGTTATCTATTATTACATAACAATAGTCACACAAATTTAGCAGCTTCAAGCAACACATATTTATCTCGTAGTTTCTGTGGGTCAGGAATCCAGGTATGACTAAACTGGTTCTTCTACAAGACTGCAATCAACATGCCAGCCAGGGCTGGGTGCTCATCTGAAGCTCAGCTGGGGTTAGACTCCATTTCTTGGCTCAGATGTCTACTGTCAGCATTCAGTTCATTACAGACTACCAGAGTGAGGGCCTCCGTTTCTTACTGGCAGCAATCGGTACACAGCCCTTTCCACAGGCACCTGACAACTTAACAGTGTTCTTCAAAGCTACCAAAAATGACCGTCTCCTTTTAATACAGGCATTACAATCTTATATAGCATAATCACATACACACGGTTGCATACATACCATCACCTTTGCTGTATTTTATTGGTTAGAAACAAGTCACAGATCCGCCCCGCCCCCCCGTCAACCTTATTCAGAGGAAAACACAAAGGCATGGATCCAGGAAGTGGGGATCATGAGGACCACCTTAGAGTCTATACAACCACACGCAATTTCAATTCATCTCCACAAGATGGAAACTCCTGGACCCACCCTCTTACCTCCTATGGCCCCATGTCCTAAGCAAGCAAGTAGATACTGAGTGCTATGCAAATACAGTTCCATAACCCTCTATCTCTCTCAATTTGATTTCCTTCATGAAAACTTCCCAAAGAGGCTATCCGCCCCCCCCCTTCCCATTCTGGTCTCATAGCACTTAAAATCTAAACTAATGGTTTCTAGAATTTGAGAGTCAAAACACTGCATATCTCCTAAAATATAGAATAGCTACCATTTCCTAAATGCCTACTCATCATACTGTAAACGATATATGAAATATCTCATTTAATCTTCCCAATGATACTAAATTAAAAGCAAATATTACTCCTTTTGTACAGATGGGAACATTGAGACACAGGCTAAGACACTTATTCCAAGTTGGAGCTAATTAAGTGGCACGTACTGGGCAGTCTGACTCTGGAGCCCACAGTCAAAGCCAGACTAGACACTTAAACATCACCAGCTACATTTTTAGTATCTTCCAAGTGAGAAAATATGAAATAGCCAAAAGCTACTTTGAGTTCAGTAACAGTTTTAAATACATTTGCAATTTTTTCCCACAATAGAATCTACAAATATTTGCAGAACACAGTACATACATGTGCAAACATTTATTCTCTCCACAGATAATGTGGATTGGCAACCATTGCAGAGCTTCACAGCCCTCCCCATATGGCTCCTCAGCTGGGCATCAGTGGTCCACGTCACGTTGCTTGGTACTTGGATTATAATCTTCGTCAGCAGTTCTCAACCAGGGGTGATTTTGCCCTCTGAAGGGCATTTGGCAATGTCTGGAGACATTTTTAATTGTCATGACTAGGGAGGGGGTGTTGCTGGCATCTAGTGGGCTGGCATCTAGGGCTGCTGTTAGATCTCTTACAATGCACAGGGCAGCCCCCACAACAAGGAATTATGCAGCCCAAAGTATCCGTAGTGTGTCAAGTTTAAGATACCCTGATGTGTATCAAGATAAAAGTCTCTAATTATTTTGTATGTATTTGTCCTAACTCTCCAAAGATAGGCCTATATGCCATCAGAGTAAGGCTTCATGAGCTCCTCATCACCCTACCTTTCCCAGCCTACGCCTAAGATCCAAATATGGTGAGGTCCAAGAAATGCTTCTTGAATCTAAATTTATTTCAAAGACATAGTAGGCCTTATTTCTACAAGAGTTATTTATTCAACGATTAACACATTCTGTCCAAATTAAGAGCTTCTACTTTGAATTTGCTGAAGGCTAATTTACTTCTGAAATTAATACAGCCCTACACAGAGCAGCCTCTAGCACCCATATAGTTGAATTAGCAAACAAATCTTTGGTTTAGAAAAATTAGATAAACAAAACCATATGCAAGATCAAGACAAATAGACCCAGAAGCTTCATCAAATGCCAAGGACTAGAAGGTGTTTATTACCTTATACAAACACTCATCCTTAAACAAATGAAGGCATACTTGTGGAGCATAAGGAATAACATGGAGGACATTAGGAGAAGGAAAGGAAAAGTGAATTGGGGGAAATCAGAGGGGGAGAAGAAGCATGAGAGACTGTGGACCCTGAGAAACAAACTGAGGGTTTTGGAGGGGAAGGGGGTGGGGGGTCGGGTGAGCCTGGTGGTGTGTATTAAGGAAGGCACATATTGCATGGAGCACTGGGTGTGGTGCATAAACAGTGAATCTTGGAACACTGAAAAAATAAAATGGAAAAAAATGAAAGCCAAGGATGTACAAATGGACTAGATTCCAAAATGATCCTTTTTTTTAAATCACAAGTCATCATGAGGGAAGAGAATATTACTCTATAGCATGTCAGATGCATTTACTGAATGATGAAAGAGTCCCCACAGTTTGTTAGCACAAGCAGGAGCTGTGTGTATATAATTCTAGGAAGGAGTTATTATTTCATTTTTCAACATAGAAATCTAAACCTCCAATCCAGACAGTGAAATGACCATCCCAATGAATTTTCTACCAAGTAGGGAAATGCCGCATTTTATATTTCCATGCCTCTCTGACCCAATCTCAGGGTACAGTCTGGTTCCTCTTTCACTCTCAGATAAACAAAAGCACAAGTCCACTGAATCCCAAAATAACCTAAAACCTTTGGGACCATGCCTACACTGCTAAGAGGGCTCCAAAATTGTTCTGTCTGCTCCAGCAATATACTTTCCATGAGGAGATGAATCAGACTGGACAGGACAATGGCGTCTCTGAAATTCCTCAGGAGTGTCTTGATTACACCCAATTAGTGAGGCCGTACACAAAAGCCCAGTGAATCAGACAGCCTTGCAATCCAGCAGAGTCAGCAGGGCCGGAAAACCAAAGCCATTAGCTCCTGCTGTTTCCCACCTCTCAGAGAATCAAACACACGCTGGATGGGAAAGACAATGGCTGCTTTGTACAATCAGCCACAGATTATTTTTAATGGGGGCATGAGAGATTCAAAGCAGTAGGAAAATCCAAAATCACTAATAGTCACATTCGGAATTCTCTGAAGATTGTTCTTTGAAAGAACAGACCTAACTTCACAAATATAATTTTCCTAGACTAATTTGAACATTACCCCTGAGTTCCCTGAGCACATGACAAACAGCATCAGAAAATAGCAATACCGGTATGTACCAGGGCCTGGAGTAAGGTTGCCTGGGGGTAAAGTTCATCTGAGCATTAGCCTGGTTCTGTGGAGATAGGTGAGCTTAAATGGGTGCACGGAGCCCTGGGCTATGATCTGGTCTGGAGTGTGAGTAGGCATCTAGATGGCATCTGTCTACACCCTTTCATTCGTTCACTCACATCTGACTCCTCAGCCCAGACCTCAAAACCTACCAAGATCTACCGCTCACTTTATTCATTCCACCTACACTGGCTTAGCAATTACTCTCACTGAAAGGTCCCCCAGTAATAGGTCCGTGATCAAAGGAGCAAGACTGATACAAAGCAAAGTCAAGCAACGCTTTATTTCGCGCCAAGCCTCGAGAATCAACCCGACCATTCGGGGCCACACCTCTTACAGAGAGGGCGACCCCTCCCTGCCTCACAGACTAACTTTTTTTTTTTTTTTTTTAAGATTTTATTTATTTATTTGAGGGAGAATGAGTGAGAGAGAGCATGAGAGAGGAGAAGGTCAGAGGGAGAAGCAGACTCCCCAAGGAGCTGGGAGCCTGATGTGGGACTCGATCCTGGAAGTCCGGGAGCATGACCTGAGCTGAACGCAGTTGCTCAACCAACTGAGCCACCCAGGGGCCCCAGACTACCTTTTATAGAGCAAAGGCCATGTGGTTGACCCTGGCCACACACAGGTGGCCAATGAGTTGCAACACACAGAGAAAGTTGCACAGTCATGTTAGGTCACACACAGGTGGCCAATTGAATTGGCCTAGCCTATCACCTTGGTCAGAATTGGTGCCCAAATTAGGCATGGGCCCTTGGTAACTAGGGAGACAGTATGCATGCCCCACTGATTGGATGTCTCCACCTGGCCCGACTCATCCCTGCATCTGACTCATCCCTGCATCCGGGCTCTGTTATCTCTACCTGACCTGACCCACCCTTGTATTTGGGCTCTGTTATCAGGGGCTGGTGGACCATATTTTACTATATAAACAACACAATGGCTGTTTAATCCAAGAGATGGAATCCAAGAGATGGAATCGCTCTGGCTAAGTAGACCCTTACACTCACATGCGGGATGTTTATTATGATCTTCCCTTTCTTTCTTGGTGTCTGCTTATCCAGATTCTGTACATTCTCCAAAACCTAGTGGCCTAAATCAAGCTCTGCCTCCTCAAAGATGCCAACCCTGACCAAATTCAGTATTCTCTGAATAGTAATTATCAGGGCAGTGTTTGTTAAGCTCTTATGATGCTCCAGAAACCATGCCCAAATCTTTATAGAACTGACCAGATTTAATCCCTATGCCATATCATTATCCCCACTTTTACCTATGAGAATTGAGGTTAAGAGAGAAGAAGTTAAAAAACAACAACAACAACAAAACAGAGCGAGACAGACAGACAGACTAAGAAAGAGAGGAAAAGTAACTTGACCCAGATCACACAGCTAGGAAATGGTGGAGCTGGAACTTATGCCTATGTCTTTCTTAGGCACTAAATCAGGTCTCAGTGAACTTTTTGGTAAATGGCCAGATAGTAAGTATTTCAGGCTTTAAAAGCCACACATTCTTTGTCTCAACCTCTCAACTCTGCCTGCAATTATAATGTGAAAGCAGTCATTTAAAAATGAAAAGAAAAAAAATTTAGCTCATCAGCAGTTATGAAAACAGGTTGCCCACAGGCCTGTATGAAACTGTATATAGTCAATGGGCTACAAGACCATGGCAATGCCCTTTCCCACACTGTACACAGTCTAGACCTACCCACAGTAACAGCAACCTGTATCAGGAGCTCGTTAGAGGCCAGACTCTGTCTATGTTTCCTGAAGATCTTACAATATTCCTCCCACAAGGCAGAGGCCAATATTATTCCTATTTGAGTAGAACGCTTTGAGAAGTGAAAGAATTTCACAAAGTTACCTTGCGGTTTACCTTGGCTTGTAGGCTAAGATTTAAACCCAGGCTGACTCCAGAGATGCAATTTTCCACCTGCACAACCTGTATATGATTAGGATAACTAAAGCTGGAACAAATACCTTTCCAGTATGAACACCCAGGATGGAGTCCTTGTATCTTGGTTGCTCTGCAACCCATATGTGTCCATGGAGGTATTTACAAAGCTACAGCAGCTTCCCAATGGAAGTCTCATAGAGAGTGTTGCCTCTCACTGCTTTGAGCAGACAGAAAACATTTCAGCAAACTAAAGATCAAGGGTCATTTCAGAAAGCCTGATTTTATATTTCATTGTTAAACTTTAATGAGGCATGACATTCAGCAGAATGAATGATCCAAGGGATCCAATATATCATGTCCCATAATGTAATTTTTTAAATTATAGATAAATGTTGCAAGCACCAAGGAAATCACTTCCCCAAACCCATTTCATTTATAGCCCTCACTCCAGGTGTGCCTGATTCTATTCTGAGGCACCAGCCTGCCATATTAAACCACATCCTCATACATTCCATCCTCCGTAAGACTTCTTTTGCCCTAATTCTGCAAATACTAGACAAAGACAAGGCCCACGCTAGCTGAGCAGAGAAAAGGGGAAAACAGGTCCTGATTAAAAAGGAATAAATCCTTGTTCTCCTATGGGCTGAACATGAGTTTTAGAGCCAGAAAACTAGTTTACTGTTGGAGTGACCTTGAACTTCACTAATCCTCAAGTTTACTTCTAGAACATGAGAACAAAAATGACTTTGGCACCAGTTCTTGATTAAATGAAATTAATATTTCTAAAGTGACCAGCCTAAACACTAGTCCTCACCCTCCTCTTCCCTCCTATATAAGGATTTTTTTAAACCACATGAAACAGAATACCTGCCATAGTGTCTATTGTTTTGCTTTACATACACATTCTTTAAAAGTTCCAAATAGTTATTAGCATAAGGTAAAAGACACTGTGACACATTTAAATTGGAATTCTCTAAAGTGGTAGTCTTTTTAGATTTGTTTTTGATCCAAAACCAAGTGTACGAAATAGTTAGTAGATCAAAAGCGTACTTCAATCTAGCTTACATACTCAGTGGAGGTAATATAATACAACTACCACCTAATTGGACAGACACAGCTCAGTTTCCAAAAAGCAATTACATCCAAAATTGTGCAGTAAATGTGCCCTCAAACTAATGGCATGAGCCAATGGCAACTAAAGCCAGGTTCCTTGGGTCCCCTCTCAACTCTGACACTTAGTAAGTGTGGATGTGGGCAAGCCACTAGCCTCTCAGAGACTTGTTACCCTGATCTACAATATGGCAGGAAGATGCCCATCCCATGAGCTTGTTATGAGGGTGGAAGGAGATAATCCATGTAAATATATATTAAATCCATGTAAAACCATATTAAATGTAATTTAATATGCTGCCTTGTTCCTTGTAAGAATTCAATACCTATACTGGGCGCCTGGGTGGCTCAGTGGGTTAAAGCCTCTGCCTTCGGCTCAGGTCATGATTCCAGGGTCCTGGGATCAAGCCCCGCATCGGGCTCTCTGCTCAGCAGGAAGCCTGCTTCCTCCTCTCTCTCTCTGCCTGCCTCTCCACCTATGTGATCTCTCTCTCTCAAATAAATATTTTTTAAAAAAGGATTCAATACCTATAGGTTATGATATTAATATTATTATTAATGTTAGCTTGTTGTCATTGAGAAGATTCTAAAGAACATGCAGCTCTGAAAGGAGAACTCAAAGAGAATGCTGAGCAGCATGGACCAGAAGAATAAACATTGTTAAAATGTCTATGCTGCCCAGAGCAATCCATACTTTCAATGCCATCCCAATCAAAATACCAACGGCATTATTCAAAGAGCTGGAACAAACAATCCTAAAATTTGTATGGAACCAGAAAAGACCCCAAACTGCCAACAAAACATTGAAAAAGAAAAACAAAGCTGGGGGCATCACATTGTCTGATTTCAAGCTTTATTACAAAGCTGTGTTCACTAAGACAACATGGTACTGGCACAGAAACAGACACATAGACCAATGGAACAGAACAGAAAGCCCAGATATGGACCCTCAACTCTATGGTCAATTAATCTTCAACAAAGCAGGAAAAAATATCCAATGGAAAAAGTTTCTTCAATAAATGGTGCTGGGAAAATTGGACAGCTATATACAGAAAAATGAAAAAACTAGCCATTCTCTTACACCATACACAAAGATAAACACAGAATGGATGAGAGACCTCAATGTGAGACAGAAATCCATCAAAATCCTAGAGGAGAACATGGGCAGTACCCTTTTCGATATCAGCCACAGCAACTTCTTTCAAGACACGTCTCCAAGGCAAAGGAAACAAAAGCATAAATGAACTTTTGGGACTTCATCAAGATGAAAAGCTTCTGCACGGCAAAGGAAATAGTCAACAAAACAAAGAGACAACCCACAGAATGGTAGTTGATATTTGCAAATGACACTACAGACAAAGGGCTGATATCCAAGATCTATAAGGAACTTCCTAAACTCCACATCCAAAAAACAAATAATCAAGTCAAAAAATGGGCAGAAGATATGAACAGACACTTCTCAAAAGAAGACATACGAATGACTAACAGACACATGAAAAAAATGTTCATCATCATTAGCCATCAGGGAAATTCAAATCAAAACCACATTGAGATACTATCGTACACCAGTCAGAATGACAAGTTAACAAGGCAAGAAACAGCAAGTGTTGGAGAGGTTGTGGAGAAAAGGGAACCCTCTTACACTATTGGTGGGAATGCAAGTTGGTGCAGCCACTTTGGAAAGCAGTGTGGAGGTTCCCCCAAAAATTAAAAACAGAGCTACCCTATGACCCAGCAATTGCACTACTAGGTATTTACCCCAAAGATACAAATGCAGTGAAAAGAAGGGCCATATGCACCCCGCTGTTCATAGCAGCAATGTCCATGATAGCCAAATTGTGGAAAGAGCTGAGATGCCCTTCAACAGATGAATGGATAAAGAAGATGTGGTCCATATACACAATGGAATATTACTCAGCCATCAGAAAGGATGAATACCCAACTTTTGCATCAACATATATGGGACTGGAGGAGATTATCCGAAGTGAAATAAGTCAAGCAAAGAAAGTCAATTATCAAATGGTTTCACTTACTTGTGGAACATAAGGAATAGCATGGAGGACAACAGGAAAAGGAAGGGGAAAGTGAAGGGGGCGGGGATCAGAAGGGGAAACAAACTACAACAGACTATAGACTCTGGGAAACAAACTGAGGGTTTTAGAGGGGAGAGGCATGGGGGGATGGGTGAGCCTGGTGGTGGGTATTAAGGAGGACACATATTGCATGGAGCACTGGGTGTTATACGCAAACAATGAATCATGGAACACTTGTCAAAAACTAATGATGTACTGTATAGTGACTAATATAATATTTTAAAAAAGAATGCTAAGTAGTAAAATTGCTGGGAAAGGCGGATGATCTAAGGTGACACCCTGACAAGGGGTTGACTCGGCAGAAATTCATTTCAACATGCACATGTACATGATTTTGCAAAGATGTGTGTATGTGCAAATTCTGGCATAATTCCTAAAAACAACCACATGATCATCATGCCTCATGCATCGAACCAGACTGGGGAGTCTATCACAGAACAACTGTCAAGTTAAAATTAGATTATCACTGCCCAAATGAGGGCAGTTTCTCAATTTCCTTTTTTCTTTCTCCACTTCTCATCACCCTCCCACAAACGAACCTGCTTACCCATGCCAAGAATATACAGCTCAGAAATGAGTTCAGGAAAAAAGTAAAAATAAAAAAGAAAGACCTAAGAGAATGAGGATGTAAGGGAAAGTGTCAAAGAGCAGCATCATTTGATTATTCACACAACAGAACTGTGTGCTGCCCTACACCAGATAAACTTACTATCTGCTTAGTATTATTGTTTCTAACCTGATAATCAACATGTAAAGTACATATCCTTATTCCCATTTCACAAATCAGGCCAGGCTTTTACAGATGAAGTGACTTGCCCAAGGCCACAAAGCTGGTAAGTGTAGTCAGGATCTAGACCCTACCCTTGCTGGTAACAAAACTCTTACTAATAGCCCTTGCCACTTCTTCAAGCTCTGTGACACACTGGGGGACCCTCTATAAAGAAACTAAGGTTTGCTCTTGTCCTCAGAGAGATATAGTCTAATGGGAAGGAAAGATAGAAGCAAGTAATAATGATACAATGTGAAAACGTGTTTTCCAGGACTAAAAACAATGTGTTATGGGAGATTCAAGGAGGAAAGGATTCAGTCCAGGAGTGAATACGCAATGTTAAGAGTTGGGTATTAAAGAATGAATAAGAGTTTGTCAGCCAGAAAAAAAAAAAGAAAAAAAAAAAAAAAGGAAACATGCATCCAGGTTTGGGATTATCATGCAAACAGAAGCACAGACATAAGGAAGATCCTTGCATGTTGAAGTAATAAGGTAAGAGGTATATAACTGAGCTGTGAGGGAAATGGGAGCAACCTGGAAGGGAAACCTAGGGGCTGATAGTGAAGTCTTGTCAGCCATGCTATAGAATATGGAATGGATTCTGTAGACCAGTTGCAGGCAAAAGGAGACCAGCAAGGGAGCTGCTGTACAAGGACAGAGTAGAGAGGGACCTGCTTGCTGTATAAGGGCAGAGTAGAGCTGCTGTACAAGGACAATGGGGTGAATTTAAGGCACACTAATGGGGTGGAGAAAAGGGAGGTAAGGATATCAAAGGCTGATATGAAACACATGGTAAAAAGTTGATGCCTTCTCAAAGGAGGTCTAACCAGGCAAAAATACCCCACAAAAGAAATAAGAGCAGTATAGGATTCTTGATATTTAGAATACGGAATTGAAAACAAAACAAGCCAATAGCATATTTGGTTTAGACCCTTATGGAAAAGAGAAAGTTTCAAAAGTGAAAGTGATGGAGACTAGCACAAAGTCTCTAACAGACATTAACAGAAACCAAAAATGTAAAAAATAAGTCTCAATATTCTATGTGTTAAAAGGAACTTAACTACATGGAATAAGAAGTTTCATTGAAAGTGACCAAAAAATAAAAACAAACACAATTAGTTTGGTTTGTAGGTGATACCACTGGACCACAGGATATTCGTATGCAGGATATCGAGAAGTGATCCAGCACTCTCAGAGCAACCATGGTCAGTCAAGACAACACAAGTAGTAAAAATGTACAATAGTAAAACACAACACAAGTAGTAAAAAAAGGTACATATTGCTACAGGGACAAAGGTCATTCACACAGGGTCAGTTTTCCATATTTTCCTCATAAATCATAAATCACATATAGATGAGAAGCATGGGTTCCCCGGTACAACCCAGAAAACAGTAAGACCTAAAATAACAGCACAACTTCCTTGTTATCCTCAAGAATGCTCTCGTGATGCTGGCTGCAAGTCATGACTCATACTCAGAAATTAAAGGTCTCAAAGAAAAAAAAAACTTCTCCTTCAATTATACAGACCACTTCTATAAAAAGGAAGGTGATATATTTCTCCTGATGCAGAGAGAACTTTAAAGTCCAGCTAATCTTCTGTCAGAGGGATTTAGGAGAGTTCCTATTCAAAACTCCTTTAGATCCTAAGACTAAACATTCTTCTCTCCTGCCAAATAGAAGGAAGGACACTGGTCAACCAAAACCAGAGTAAACACAGGAAGAAAGGTCTGGTCCACAAGCTACCAGGAAACCAAGGAGGGATTCATGTTAGAGCTGCCAGATTCCTCAGAGACCATATTGCCCAACCTCCTCCTGCTTTATTGATCAGGAAAATAAAGACCAAAATACGGGAGATACTCACAGCCTCATAAAGCACTTTGGAGTGGGGGTGGAGAGGGAGGGAGAATTGGGGAGGGGAATGGGAAACAGGGCTTCTTACACCTTTCATTCCAAGATGCTGCTTTTCCCAAGGTCCAGAACCCAAGTCCTCAGGTAAATGAGCCCCTTCCACACCGGTAGGCTCAAACCACTCTTGAGGAAAGAAAGATCAGAGATAAACCAGCCACACTCTAGTTCTGGACCCCTCTAAATCACTGACTTGGGTGATGGATAGATGGTTCTTACAGTGCCATTCTCAGAGCTCCTGTTGTGTGTTTCCAGTGTGCCTTGAATTATCTTTTCTCCTACAAAAATTCAGAAACAGTTACATACAAGCCTATTTGGAAGGGGTTAGTTATTTAGACTGTAAATTAGGTATTTACATCTGTAAGGAGGTGACAGTGGGCTCTTCCTAACAGATGCCATCCTCCTCCCATGAGAACGCTTGCCCCATTGGAACAGAGGGATCCTGCTCTGGAAGCTCCACCCAACAGCTGGGAGGCTTCTCCTTTCTTACAGTATGGGTTTTCTTAGGGTATCGAGCCTGAGCTTTCTAGGTGTCTCAAGAATCTGCCCAGCTATTGGCAGACCCACCTAATGAAGGATGTTGTTCTTCATAGCCTGGTCTCCTTTGCGAGAGAAAAACAGGAAAGTTGCAATTGGTTTTTAGGACAGCCACATATAGAAACAAACAGTAGTCAGTCTATATGGCAGTATAATGAATATCATTTCTGCATGATACTTTTATGATACAGGAAAAAAAGGAACTGAATTTATGGATGGTGTTTCATTAAGGAGTAGAAAGAAGAGCAGAGTAGGATGGACAATAATGAGAAATAGATTAAATGTGTAATCAAACCTTGGGAATAAACTCCTCATGAATAAAAATGGCCATTTTTTTAAAAAGATTTGCTGAATTTCAATTTGAACAAGCCATCCACAGCAGGAAAAATAAATATACAATATTTCAACCTTAGAATTTAATCCCTTGTTTTCAAGTCACTTAATTAAATACTCATGACTGTCAACTCCAGCACCAAATACCAGGACATAGGAAGGAATGGTAAAGCAGGCTCCTTGCACAAAGTAGCGTGAATCCCATTTGGTACAAGCAAGATGTACATGACTGAATTAATGAAAAAGAGAATTTCTACAATTAGAGGCGGAAGTCATCAGGCAGTGACACTAAAGCATCATGTGTTTCTTCCACTCAAAATAAATCCCCAAGTGCTAATATTCTTGCCTTAAAAATAAGCCACAGAGTGGCTTTTGCTTCACTTTAAATAGAAAAGCATTTTATCTATCATTGAAATTTTTTAAAAATTGGGAAAAACTACAAATTAGTCTTCCAACCTTTAGTCCAGTAGTTCTCAAAATTAAGTCCAGGAACATCTGCATAACAACCAACCACGACATGGGTTTAAAATGCAGGTTCCCACGCTCAGTCCACTGAGGGAGGACTCTAACGTGAGGCCAGAGAATCTGCACTTTTAGAAACAGAATGAGCAACTCTGTTTACTTAAGTTTGAGAACTAAGGCTTCCAAAATCACCAAGTCCCAGGCCTCTTCCATACCTGTGCCAGGGTGCTCCTTCTAAAACAGAAATCTCATCATGTCATCCCCCTGCTTAAGAAAAGAACGAGAAAAAACTTTTGCCATTCCTTCATTGCCCACAGGAGGAAATCCAAACTCTACAGCATGGCTTATAAAACTCAGCCCACTCTTCTACTGTCTAGTCCCTGCCTAACCAGGAACATTTTCACAGCATGCTGTTAAATTAAAAAGTAGGCTACAAAACAATATGTACATCTGACACATGCTACAATATGGATGAAACTTGAAAACATTATGCTAAGTGAATAAACCAGACACAAAAGGACAAATTATATGATTCCCTTTATATGAAATATCTAGAATATGCAAATCCATAAAGACAGAAAGTAGATTGGAGGCTAGGAGAAGCTAGGGAGATGGGAAGTAAAGTTATTGTGGAATGGTTACAGAGTTTCAGTTTGGGGCAATGAAAACATTTGGAAAATAGTGCCTATGGCTGCATAACACTGACTATAATTAACACCATTGAATTATACACTTAAAAAAGGTTAAAATGACAAATTTTGTGTTATATATATTTTACCATGATTTTTAAAATTTAACAATGTAACACTGAATTGTATACTTTAAATGGGTGAATTGTATTACATGTATATCACAGTAAAGCTGTTAAAAAGATGTACAATATGTACCTAAAATACTAGCGTGAGAGAAAGACAGGAATGAAATATCCTAACTACTAACAGGAATTAATTCTGGATGGCAAGATGCAGGCAATCCTATTTTCTTTTCTGAGATTTTCTACATTCTCTCCATTTTTCATAATGAGCTTGTGTCATGCTGCTTTTATATCCAGAAAAGGAAGAATAATTGTCATTAAAAAAAAAAAAAAACTTTAGGGGTCCCTAAGTGGCTCAGTCGATTGAGCACTAGACTCTTGATTTAGGCTCAGATCATGATCTTGGGGCTATGGAATCAAACCCAGAATCAGGCTCTGCACTCAGGGTGGTCTGTCTGTCCCTCTACCTCCCCCTACTTGCACGTGCTCTCTCTTGCTCTTGCTCTCTGTCTTGATCTCTCTCTATCTCGCCCTAAAATAAATAAGTAAATAAAATCTTTAAAAAAAAAAAAACTAAAACTTTAAACAAGATAAAAATAAGATATAAGCAGCGATCTTCTCTTGTTGGGAGTCAGGGCAGATCGTGGTAGCATGGCAGAGGGGTTCCCTAGACATAGTGCTGCCTGCACCCTCCTTCACTGAGTGAGCCCTGACCACTTAAATGTGTCTGTTGATGACGGTGTCTCTTGGTGGTCAATAGAGCTAATAATGCAGTCAAGGATATGGAGGAAGACTCCCAGGGTTCCACCACTCACTGAGGCCCTCTCTGAGCCTCTGTTTCCTCATTGGAACAATGGGAGTAATAATGGTACTACTTCATAATGTTATCAAGAGAATAAATGAGATAATTTATATGAAATGCTTAAAACCACAGTTGACACCCAGGACTTTGACCGAAGTGTTTAGTCAACTACTGGCTGTTTTTATTTTTACTATTACTATTGCTCTATTACATCCATGTGAGTATTTATCCATTCCCTACTAAGCAGGGAATAGAAAACTATGTATGGCCCGAGGGCCAAATCCAACCTGAATGGCCCATAAGCCAAGAACAGTTTTTACATTTTTTAGTGGTTGAAAAAAAAAAATCAAAAGAACAGTGAAATTTTATGACATGGGAAATTCATATAAAATTTAAACTCCAGCACGCATAAATAAAATTTTACTGGAACACAGGCTCTCCTATACATTTATATATTATCTGTATCTGCTTTCATACATTTGCAACAAAGATTGTCTGGCCTGAAAAGCCTAACATATTTACTATATGCGCCTGTACAGAAAATGTTTGCTGGCCTCCAGGTGTGATATCCAAGGATGTCCCTTGTGCCTGCTACTCACGATTGTCAATGTGCTGAATCAGCACTGGGTCTGAACACCACTTTCTTTGCATTGAGTTCTTGGCTATTTATTCTCCATTTGGTAATATGCAGATTTTGTTATTGGTTCCCATTTGTTTTGAGGAATCAGGCCATTCTTTTTTTTTCTCTTTCATCCTTCTATTCTGTATCGTGCTATCTAAAAGTATTGTTTGTCATAAAAAGAATCACAGTGTAGAAGACAGGCACTGGGCCCTATAAACCTATTATTTGAGTCAGTCTCACAGACTGGTGATTGTGTGGTTCTCACCAGACCAGTGTCCATTTGGACAAGCTCTTCTGTAAGTCAACAATGAAACTGGATTCTCCTTCCATCTCCATTTTTGGTCCTAAGAGTTTGGTTTCAATACAGAAAGATCATTCTTCTCTAGTCTTCCTACTAGGGAGGCATAAACTATCACATCTGCAATGGAAGGCAGACAACTATCAGGTTGAGGTCCAAGACACTAAGTACACAGGCACCACTTTTCAACCAACTGTTGCCAGCTCTCATGGAGTCATCAAAATCTAATTCCTCTCTTCATCCAGGAAAAGCTCCTGCTTCTTACATGAACTTTCCTTACAATTCTAATTCTTGCACCCATCTTACCTCCTTTCACCAATGTACTTCTTTATTTTTTTTTTTTAATATTTTATTTATTTGGCAGACAGAGGGACCACAAGCAGATGGAATAGCAGGCAGAGGGAGAGGGAGAAGCAGGCTCCCCACCAAGGAAGGAGCCCAATGCAGGGATCATGACCTGAACTGAGGGCAGACGCCCAACCGACTGAGCCACCTAGGCGCCCCCACCAATGCACTTCTAATGGACAATCTAGAAAATATCTGATAAATAAATAAAATTATTTATTTTTTTACTTGAGAGGTGCCACAGGAAAAAAGGGGGGGAAGGGAATAAGATATTTCAGGCCCAATGGGCAGCAGTTTTTTTAATGAGCTGACACAGAAGAAGAAAAAAAAGTTCTGAGTGATCACTAAGGTTGAACAACACTTACTCTACAGTTCCAAAGAGAACTTACGGTTGTTGAGCAGTTAATATACATCAAGTGCTACACTGTGTGTATGTTACCTTATGTAATCTTCTAAACAGAGCTGGGTGGTAGGGATTAGAATTCTCCATTTAAGGGATTTAGAAACTAAAACTTCCCCAGATTACAGGATCCAGTATTTGTTGGGTTTTTGAGGACCTCCTACATTTGAAGGCTTTGTTAGTGTGTATGTGTGTATATGCTGTACATGAATGCATGTGTGCTGGTGCACTTGTGTTTACATGTGAACATGAAAGAGACAAGAAAGAAAAATATACATACCTATTTTGGGCTCTAACATACAGATTTGTTCCTCCTTCTTAGTCCTCATCTCAGTGAAGGCAACAGAGGTTCCAGTCGACCTAAGTCACTAAGTGTTCCTGCTCACTTGGCTTCTTAGGCCCTCCATGGACCTCTGCCCTCACTGGCCCATCTAATAACATCTTCTGGGGCTCCAAGCATCACCAACGAGGGAAGGCTTCCTGCCCCACCCAGTCACCCCATAGAATTGAGCGACCCTCCCAGATGCTCCCACAGCACTAGAAGCCATCCTTACACAGCAGCATTTTTTATTGGCAGGTGGAGCCCTCCAAACAAAATTCTGATATAAAAATTGCCACTAGGGGCACCCTGGTGGCTCAGTTTGTTAAGCAACTGCCTTCGGCTCAGGTCATGATCCTAGAGTCTCAGGATGGAGTTCCGCATCAGGTTCCCTGCTCTGCAGGGAGTCTGCTTCTTCCTCTGACCCTACCTCCCCCCCATGCTCTCTCTCATTCTCTCTCTCTCAAATAATAAATAAATACAAATCTTTAAAAAAATAAAAATTGCCACTAAAAGATTTTTTGATCAAAGTTAATGAATAATTTAATAATATTAAGCAACAACAAACTAGATTCGTGTCCCTAGCAAACCTCCGTCCCCAGTCCTCCACTTGTCTCCCTACAACCAGCTTTTCCTCTTCCCCCTTACCCTTCTGCTCTATCTGCACCTTTGTTATTTCTCTTCCCCTTATCCAGACTCTCTACCTTTTCCCAATGACCCCAAGATGCCAGTTGTGTCTAAAGATCCATTCCATCCAAGAAGTTGGTATTTAGGCAACTACAGAATTTAAACCTCAGACCTAAGCTGAATAAGAATCGTTTTCCTAAATCTAGACAAGATCACCAACTATTCACAGAAGAATTTAGAATTCTTTTGAGTACATATGAGCCAGGGTTACCAGGCTTTTATCAACTTGTACACATGTTTGTTGGAATCTGAATTCTGAGTAGCAAAATTAAATTGGACTGTCCCAGGAAAAGACCCACAGGATCTCTCTTTTCACAATAAACTTAAGGGTAAAAATATATATATAATAAAAGGCCTGAAAAATAGGGCAAAATCTTCTAAAAAGCCATACCCAAAATTTTTTGAATAAAAATAGACTGGACTATAGTTCAATCATGCTGAAGATGAAAAAAAGATGAAACTATAGGAGACTTTCAAAATAGGCTGTAAAATAACTGTCGACAACATCCAGGAGTTAAAGAAGCTGCTAATCTAATAGTGGCTTTTTCATCTTGGCCAAAGGTACTCCCACTAACACTTATGGCAATGTGGTCCACTTCCTTAGGGACACATTATTCTCCTATGAATGAATAACTAAAAGGCCCACCTGCTTAGGGATCTTATTTCAAATACTAGATTTTGTCCTGCTGCTCACAGACATGGCAAAATCACAAGAGACTCATGTACTATAGCCAGCCCTATATCCAACAGGTGAAGGCCTCCTTTCTACATCTTCCTAAATGGCCTCTCCATGATCTTCAACAAGAAGATTTCTCAACTGGAAGAAACATCAGAGAAAAACTGCTCTTGAACCTTGCCAGAGAAGACATTATCTGGTACTATTAACAACAAATACAGTAGTGAAACTGCAAGGAGTCCCTGGGCTCATGCTTCATAACTAGAGACACAGAATTCCACAGAATTAGGATGCTACTCCAACATGGGTACCTCAAATTCAGGATTCTCTAGGACCCTCTAGAAGTAGCTGATTTTTAGAAGCAGACAGCTGACCTGAAAGTTCTACAACACGCTTACAACCTCAAACAGGGGACATCTTCTATTCAAGGCTACTTCCAGAACCTATCTAATTCGTGCTTTTTCACCTGACTCCTTACAATCATTTTTCCTTCTCTATAGACCCCTAGTTGTTGTCCACACATGATAGCATTTTTTCTCTTCTCTTTCCTCTCTATTGTAATTGTTAGGAAAGAAAATATTCATTCTTAGATAATCCTATACAGTAGCCACTGCCTCAGTGTTACTAACTGCCATCCATCACTAGACATGCATGATATAATCCTCTGGACAATTTCAGTCTCATCAAATTAGACCACTGGGAGTTACAGTGGCCAAATTATGTGGCCAAATGACCTTAAACAAACCACTCTGTGATTCTACTAGTACCCATTCTCCCGAGGCGGGGTGGGTAAATGGAGAACCAATTATTACAATTTGGTGTTCCAATCTTAGGTAATTTCACATTTGAAATCAACAAATTTCCCATAGTAAGGGTCCAAATACTTGCCACCTGAAGGAAACTCTTAGAATTCAAATATCTAACCCAACTAATACGATGCTTCATGTTATAAACAACTCCTTTTATCTTGTATCTTCACAGACATCTGCCACTCCTTCTGCAAGCGAAGAGGCCTGATTCTGTTTGCCTCAGACTAATACCTCATGCACTTTAGGAATAATATTCCAAGACCTGTCCATGCATAGAGCCTCTAATTCTATCTATCACCAAGGCTGGACATGAGCTCCAAAATGAGGCCACCCTTGATTACTCAGGCACTCTACCTGGGAAAATGACTGACTCATTGTTTATGCAAACAATCAGAGCAATGCTCCCAATGATGGGAATCCTACAAATAGAAACATCTGTAAGAAATTAATGACTAACATTAATTATAGACATTATTAATAATACCACTCCTACCCCAGATGGATACAGATCAGTCTCAACTCAACGGCATAAACAGTGATGAAACTGCATTGCTCTAGATTTCTTTTCGGCTAAGTGATGGTGGTGTCTGTGCCATTGCCAATGCTGCTTGCTACACATGGATCAATGAAACAGAAAAGGCCAAACAGGCTAAACACTGCCATAAGGAACAGTTACTTGCCTTTCTAAAATTGATTCTTCTAACCTATGGAATTTGTTCTCTTGACCTGGGTTGAGCAATCAGTGTTCCTGGTTCTGAAGCAACTTATAGGGACTATTAAGTGTTTTCATTCTAATCACAGTGGTCAAATGACTGCTCTAAAAAATGCAATTGCCTATGGGGACAACTGGACCATCTCTGACAGGGGAAGGTCTGAATCTCTAGCCTCCCCTGAATTGTCAGCAACTCACAAGCAAAAGAATGATGAAAGAGAGAAATGAAAGACTGAATATATAAATGGACATGGGTGTGGCCATGACAATAGAATTCTGACTCAAAAACTCTGTTGCAACCAGCCTACAACAGTCAGGCTTGGTCAATGACTGCCAACTTCCTTATTTTTTATTCTGGCTTCTAACTCAGGATCAACCAAAGGAAACCAAATATTCTCCCCAAAACAAATCACACAGGATGCCTTGCTTCTAGTTAGCCTGCCTACAGCTTCCCCATGCCAACATCCTTCAATAAAACCATATATAACTGAAGTCTCCCCTTCTTTCACTGTTGAGATTTTCCATTCTACCCACTGCCTCTAAGAATATTTACCAAATTCAAGTGATGGTGACTCCATTCCTTGTTATAGCCAGCTCTGAATACACAGCCTCTGTTTGCTCTCATTTAGGTGATCTTTTATTTCCACACAAACCAAGCCCCATACACACATACACAGCAGGAACATGTGCAAGACACTAGAAATCCCAGCAGCCGTGTAAGGACAGACACTCTGCTATGACTCTTCTTTCTCCACTCTCCCCACCAAAATTTCAGGTCCAATCACAACCACCCACAAATACACCCTTATCCTGTAGGCAAAATTGGCTTCCTTTGATAGCCTGACATCCTATTGCTACACCCAGACTATGCTCAGAGATGGAGCTTCCTAACCATACACCATGGCAAAACCATGTGGTTGTGGGTTACCAGTGTATTGAGAAGTCATTGATTTTCACGCCACCACCCCAAGGCATTTTCAGCCATGGACAACATTAGCCTCTCACTCTAAAATGAGAGGGAAAGATTACAATTTTCTGAATGTGCCATGGCCTCAGAAAACTGGAAAGGCACTCAGAAGTTTCCATACCACACAGCCCTTGGATCTCTTGCGCTGTATGCTAGCTTTTGACCTGGGAAGGAATCTGTGTGGGCTGATGATGGGGCTTTGGCAAGATGCCCAAAATGAGAGAAACATGAACAGGTTGCTTTTGATGGGCGAGAGAGTCACTCCCCAAGGAAATGAGCTGAAGAGTTCTGTACCTAGGAAGTGCTCCATGCTTTTAAATTCTAAGAGCTATACAAACTAAAAGCTACAACATGGCTCCAAACAGGTAGTGCCCACAATGTTCTCACATTCCCACTGATGGCAGAACATCTAAATTACATTGATTAACATCAGCAACATTAAATAGGATTATTTCATAACAATACCTGCAACACTCAAACTTTCACTATATTCCATGCACTATTACCAAGTACTTCCCATGTTTTTTCTCAACCTCACAACAGTTTGATGACATAATTCCATGACTGAATCCATTTTACAGATAGGGAACCTGAAGCTAAGAAAATTGGAGCAAGGTCACAGAGCAGAACATAAGCTAGGCCCAACTATAATCTATTAGACTTCATACCCTGAGCTATTAACCTCTAATTTAAAAGGCTACATATAACCCATACTTGATGGACCACAAATCAGCAACCCAGGAATGACTGCTTAATATGAAGGAAAGCAAATGTATAATTCATCATTACTCAGCAACTGAAAATTAATATATAAAATCAAATTTATATCAAGTCAGCTATTACTGTTATGTCAATTCTAATTAGACATTTGTATCACACTTTCACAAATACAGATATAAATTCCTATAGTGTTTAATTTCCTATAGTTTTAAAATAGACTTTGTGTCAGCAATTGTCTCCCAAATTATTTGAGATGATAACAACTAAGGTAATTTCATACATTGTAATGGTCTATTTTATGCGCCAGGCCAGCACGTAGTTTGCATTTTTCAACCTAGTTTGCAATTTAATGGAAATTTAACTAATAAATTTTAATCATAACAATCTCATAAACTTATATGGAAACCAAGCCAGTATCAACAACAACAAAAAACTATATATCATACGAATGTGTGTGCTATTTCAAAAGCAGATTCAATAACTTGATATTTTTATACAGAGTCCATTTCTATAAACTAAAAAGAGGAGGGAATTTGAAACTAATTTAGTCTATTCAACTTCAGGATGTGTTACTTCCTAAATCTGAATATGGTATGTGACTAATCTAGGACATCACCATATCATGAAAGCATACTTAAGATTCAATAAGGGATTAGTTGTAGAGCTTTTTGGCTTCCCCATCTCACCAGCTCCACCCCTTCCAACTTTATGCTAGAAATAGACAGCAGCATATTGGTCTAAAGCAAGGGTCGGCAAACGTTTACTGTAAGGGATGGATAGTAAATACTTTAGTCATTGCCAACCATAGTCTCTATCACAACTACTGCAACTCCACCAATGTGGTAAAAAATCAGCCTGACACAATGCTGAAATGAATGAATGTGGTCATTAAATAAACTTTATTTTATTTTTAATCAATTTTTTATTTTTAAATTTTATTTGTTTTTAATTTATTTTATAAACTTTATTTTTGGATATGGGCATGGGCATTAGTGTTTCATGTGCTCTGAAATGTTGTCCTTTTGATTTTTTTCAACCATTTAAAAATGAAAATCCATTCTTGCTCACGGGCTTTACGAAAACAGGAAGTAGAACTGACTTGGCCCTCAGGTCTTAGTTTGCCAACCACTGGTCTAAAGCAGAATTGCCTGATTTTGTTTTGTTTTTTTATAGTCATATCCTCAATCAAGTTCACACATCACATCTGCACTTCCATACAGAGAGGTCATCCAGTAGTTGTTTTCAAACAATGAATACAGCTAATGCCTATCAAGTACTTACTATATGCCTGGCCACATATGAAGCCCTTGGAGTGTAACATTTCATTCATTCCTCTCCCTAACGTTAAAGGTGGCTTCCATCATTATTTTCATTTTACAGATGAGAAGACTTAGAGAAGTTAAGTAACTTGCCCAAGGTCATGAGACTGGCAAGTGGTTGAGCTAAGAAGGCTAACTCCACAGTCCCTGCTAGTATTACCCCACTATTATACACCTTCCTAAAAAGGTTTCTGTGGGCCAGAAGGCAGGAGAAAAAAGTAAAAGTCAACCAGGAAGGGGATAAAAATATACTATATGTTTATAAAAAATAAAAAAAAAAAAGTCAACCAGGAAGCTTCTAATATGAACAGTAACATACAGGAGACATTAACAGGTCAGAGGTCACAACCACCAACATATTAAGAAAAGCTTCTATTTCTAAATTTCTTTTGAAAATAACTAGTCTCTGTTATTTAATGGTGAACAATATCAGTTTCAATGTAGCAATATTTATCACTGAGTGTGAATATGAAGAACTAGGGTCTGCCAAAACCTAATGGTCCAGAAAGGCCACCTTCATATTTTAGCTTTTTGAAATGGATGAGAGCAGCCATCCCTGTATGTTCTTCCTTGGTATTTGCATCAAAGGAGAGACCCAGGATGCTCCTAAGGTTACCAATCATACCTTACCAGGTTACAAACCATAACAAGAGAGATTTACATAGTATTCACTCACCAAAATCTTTCCCTCTGGGAAAGAGACTCCATACTTCTCTTCCTGGAATGAGAAGGCCAGGACCCTGGAGACTGGGTTAGTGTGGGGAAAGGGCAGGAAAGGGAGAATAGAGGTAAGAATGAGGGAGCTCTGGGGCCAAAGGAGCTCCCAAAAAAACCGGGTCTGAGGGGATGTAAAGAGATGCAAAATTAGGTCTAAAGTCAAGGTTGACACTCGCAGCCAAGCAAACAGGGTGGGTCCAGGAAACCCAGCAGAAGCAAGGAGCTGACACTGGTGAGAAGTAAAAGTTTTTATTGAACTTACGGCCTCTTCCACTCTTTCATACTGAACATCACTTTGTGCCACAAACTTAAACCTTGGGGGTATAATTCACAGACAACACAGACATAGTCCCTGCCCTTACTAGGTTACAGGCTATTGATGGAGGGCAAGCCACTAAAATAAAGATGGGGGAGCTGACGATGAGAAAACACTGAGTCCTATGTGAATACTAACTGGGAGAGAAGCATTAAGGATGCTGCACTAGGCAGCTTCTTAACATGGTTTCCAGTGGTCCCCATCTCCTGATACGCATGCCCTTCAGAGTGGCCTGGACCTAGCAACTTGCTTCGATTGAACAAATTGCAAAAATATTGCAAAAAGGATGGGATGTCACTTCTGAGATTAGGTAATTAAACACTGTGACTAAAGCCTTCCTTACATTCTTTCTCTTTCTTGCTCTCTCTTGCACATTCACTCTGAGAAAAGCCAGCTGCCATGTGTGAGCTGCCCTACAGAGAGGCCCAAGTGGCAAGGAACTGAGGACAGCCTCCAACAACAGTCCATGAGGAACTGGGGCCCTCAGTCCAATAGATTGTGAAGAACTTAATCCTTCAACAACCTCATAGATAAGGTTGGAAGCAGATCCCCCCCCAGTCAAGCCTTCAGATAAGACTGCAGCTTGAGCTGCACACTGATTACATGATAGAGCCCATGAGCCACAGGACCCAACTAAGTTGCTCCCAAATTCCTGACCCATAGAAAGTGTGAGATAATAAATATCATTGTTTAAAGCACTAAGTTTTAAAGAAATCTATTATATAGCAACAAATAAACTAATACATACACTAGACCAGAAAATATCTACCAAACTCTTCTTTTCAAACTTCTCATTTCCCACAAAAGAAACATTTTATAGGGTATTTACTGTCAAAGTCCAGAAACTCTGATATGGTAATATTGATATTAAAAATGGAAACCATCCCCCCCATGGGATGGGCTAAAATGGCTCCAACAATTCCATAGAGAATCTTAATTGCTCCCAGAGAAGAAATGGGAACAAAGAAAGTTCCTCTTTTGCCAACGGACTGGGTATAAGAATTGAAGCAGAGTAGGGAGATTCTAGAAGAACCAGAATGCTAGAAAAGGACAGTAAACAAAGAAGTCATAATAAACAGGAGGAGGCTGTTTCTAACATATCATTCAGGAGGCAACAGATAACTAGCTTCCCCTAGATTTATTTTTTCATGTGTAAGATGCACATATGATTATAAGACAGTATTTCGGTGCTCCCACAGCACCCCATATTTCCCCCAACAAATCCCTTAAGATGGGGAACTGCAACCTAACTGCTTACTGTCTAGTTTCTCCCATTAGAGTGGCGAGCCAACGTCACTCTCAGTCACCACTGTATCCTCAGTGCCTAGAACAATGCCTGCCACACAGTAAGAATTTAAAATATATTTTTTAAAGATTTTATTTATTTGAGAGAAGAAAAGAAAGAGCACAAGTAGGGGTAGGGGCAGGAGAAGGGACAGCAGGAGATGCAGACTCCCACTGAGCAGGGAGCTGAACCAAAGGCACATGCTTAATTGACTGAGCCACCCAGGTGCCCCATGAATTCAACATAGTTTTGCGAAATAAGTAAAACATGATCTCATTTCCATAGTAGGATATATTCATAGAAGAAGACTGGAAAGAAATACATTGAAACATAAGAAATCATGGAATTTCACTAAATGGAAGAGTATAATCTTTTTTTTATTTTCTTTGATAAACTTGTCTGCATTTTCCAGAATGTCTTTAATGCAGAAAGAAATACCAGAGACCACATAAGACAGACTTGTTGGACCCTATGCTGTTCACTTTTACAATTTTATAATATCGAGACTGCTGCCATAACTTTCCAAGTTTGAAGAATTATTTATAATAGATTGTCATCTCATTTGTCAACTTTTCAACCTGACAACTAAATTCTTAACCACCATGTAGAAAAAATATAAATTAAGAAATCAACACCTGCAGAGCAATATTATGCATACAGTTACCACTGCTTTTTCATCTTTAAGTAGAATTAATCATTTCACACTTTAGGCCCCTAAACAGATATAAAATGAGAGAAAATACTGTATTTCAAATAACACATGAGAATCTTTGGATTATGCAGTACATTAGCTACAACCAGTCTTTAAAATGCATTAGAGCTTCCAACCTACAAGACAATTACCCCCAAATGTAGTCTATTAAGTAGAAAGAGATTTTGCACATATGTGTGTAAACTTCACATTTTTATCATGAACCGCTGGGCTAAATCACAAAAGTAGCAGAGGGACGCCTGGGTGGCTCAGTGGGTTAAAGCCACTGCTTTCGGCTCAGGTCATGATCCCAGGGTCCTGGAATTGAGCCCCACATCAGGCTCTCTGCTCAGCGGGAAGCCTGCTTCCTCCTCTCTCTTTCTCTCTCTGCCTGACTCTCCACCTACTTGAGATCTCTGTCAAATAAATAAATAACAATCTTTAAAAAAAAAAATCCTGAGTTTTAGGTTAGCTCTGCACAGACTAATGGAAATATAAAGAAAGCTGCATACGTAATTTTATATTTTCTCATAGCCACATTTTTTTTTAAGATTTTATTTATTTATTTGACAGAGAGAGATCACAAGTAGGCAGAGAGGCAGCAGAGAGAAAGGAGCGAAGCAGGCTCTCTGCCGAGCAGAGAGCCGGATGTGGGGCTTGACCCTAACTAAGTCACCCAGGCGACCCAAGTAGCCACATTTTTAAGATGTAAACACAAACAGGTGAAATTAATTTCAATTTTTTTATTTAACCCAATATATCAAAAGTAATATCGTTTCAACATGTAATCAACATTAAAAGTTGCTGACATACTTTACAATCCTTTTTCTGTACTGTCTTTTTCTTTTTTACTTTTTCCCCAGTTTTATTGAGAAATAATTGATATACATCACTACATAAATGTAAGGCATACAAAACACTGGTTTGATTTGCATATATTGTGAAATGATTGCTGCAGTAAGTTCAGCTAACAACTATCTTCCCATACAGATACAATTAAAAAAGAAGAAGAAAGACTAAAGGAAAAAAAAAAAGAAATTTCTCCTTGTGATGAGAATTCTTAGGATTTACTCTCTTAACTTTCATGTATATCATACAGCAGTGTTAGCTATCACCTTGTAGATTACGTTCCTGGTAATTAATTATCTTATAGCTGGAAGTTCGTATCTTTTTTAAAATTTTATTTTATTTTTTCAGTGTTCCAAAATTCATTGTTTATGCACCACACCCAGTGCTCCATGCAATATGTGCCTTCCTTAATATCCACCACAAGACTCACATAACCTCCCACCCTCTGTACTGTCTTTTGACCCCACGTGTACGTCAGACTTAAAGCACATCTCAATTTGGATAGCCCACATTTCAAATGCTCAGTCACCACATGTGACTCATAACTACTGTATTGGACAGTGCAGGGTTAGTGCATTTCTTCTATCTTATTAATCTGCAGAGAACTTTTTTCATGTTGTTATTACCTACCAAGATAGCTCATCTATCCTGAATTTAAACTAAAGCCCAACCACATAGAGATAAAAAAGCAAAATAACCTGGTGCAGCTTCTATTCACTCACGAAATAACAGAAATAGTGAGCACTTTCTTCATGCAGACATTGAGCCAAGTACTTTACATAGCTCATTTCATTTCATGCTCACAACAACCAAATAGGAAGGTACAATGTAATCCCCATTTTACAGATGAGAAAACGGAAACACAGAAAATTAATAATTTGCCTAAGGCACTTTTCTAGCAGGTGGTATTCCTTGGATTTCAACCCAAAAAGGCTGACTCTAGAATGTACACTCTTATTCATCATACTTACTTAATCGGAAGGACAGGAGATAAATGGTTAAGAAATCTTAGTCTGATGTGAGTGTGCATAACAGAAAAGATTCAGGGAAGTATTTGAAAATGCTGGGACAGAAATCTAGGCTTGAGGTACAGGGATAAATTCATCTACAAGGTAAGGAAAGGAGAGAGCAAAAAACACGCAACCAACTGAAAACTCTTGTACCGACAACAATGATGACAAAAATAATGACAATGATGTTAATGATAAGAGCTACCATTTTTGGAGCCTCTGTTCTGGGCCAGACATTGTGCTAAAATCAGAGTTTCTCAACCCCAGTACTACTGACATTTGGAACTAAATAAAGGTTGTGGGGGCTATCCTTGTTTTATAGGACATGTAACAGTATCCCTGGCCTCTACCCACCAGAAGCCAGTAATCGCCTTCCACCCTCACCATGCATGTCAATCAAAAATGTTTTTAGACACTGACAAATGTCCCCTGGCAGGCAAAACTGCCCCCAGTTGAGAACCCTGGATTAAGTGCTTCCCATACATTATCTTACTTAATTTCTTCACAGCAGCCCACAGGAAAGAAATATTATTGCTTAGGCCCCACTACTAATAAAAGAAAGACCTGGGACTAGAACTCAGGTTTGTCTAATTCTAAGGCATATTTTTACTGCTGGTCAATACAAGTTCCCCTCTTGTCTCTGAGTCATGCATGGGTTTGCACGCTCTCCCACTCCCTCATCAGATCCCAAAGAGGAATATAAACAAAACATCTTCAGGGCTCATTGCTGAGAAGTTCTCCTCCTACTACAATCACCTTTAGCTTCCCTTTACATATTATGCTCTTTGAGCTCTATTTGTACCCATGTTTTCATGGCTAATCACCCTTTAGGTCAGCTTGGCATGAATGAACAAATAAATGTTTATAGCCTGAATACCTCCTTATGGAGAATGTGTGTTCATGTCCTTCATACAAAAACCTAACCAACAGCAATTAAAAGCCACAAATATGTTTTTATAAAGAAATTAAGCTATCAGCATATCACCTTTGATATAAAGTGAGATGTGACTAAAAATGTAAACTTGACAAATGGAGCTTAAGTTCAAATTGATACAAGTTGTAAATTTGTTCTTGAAGTATTAAACACATGGGAAACAGAAGCTAATTATTTTGTCCTATTTTAGTATGTGAAAATTACTTATAATCTGCCTGTTAAACAATTCAAAATTATTTTAAATGATAATTGACTATCAAAGTAGGCCTATTTACACCTATAATCCCTCTGAAACCACCTAAAAATGGGGACAAAGCAAAAGAAAAGAAAAACACTTCCATGTGTGTCAATTTCTTTCTGTTTCTTAACCATCAGTCCCCAAGGCTAAAAGAAGGAAAATCAGAAAAGTTTAACTAAACACAACTGATTAATAAGGTAGCACTTTTCAAGCTATGCAAGTTTCACCTTATTTGACTTGACTACGCCAAGGAAAATCCTATGACTCACACTTAAAACAAGTCATTATTCCAATGTGGTTCATGGGAAATTTCAGGTTTTTTTAAGTAAGAAAAAATGAGAATTTTTTCTAACCACATCATCAACAGTATTTTTAAAGAACAGCATGATTTTTTTAATGCCTTTATCCCATCCCAAATAAGGAAAATGTATTTGCATTCATATTATTTAGTTTTTCATCAAAATGCTCAACATCAGTCAGCGTCAGGGAAGTACAAATGAAAACCACAATGAGCTACCACCTCACACCAGTCAGAATGGCTAAAATAAACTCAGGAAACAACAGATGTTGGCAAGGGTGTGGAGAAAGGGGAACCCTCTTACACTGTTGGTGGGGATACAAACTGGTGCACCCACTCTGGAAAACAGCATGGAGGTTCTCAAAAAGTTAAAAATAGAACTACCCTATGACCCAGCAATTGTACTCCTAAGTATTTATCCGAAGGATACAAACAGTGATTTGAAAGGGCACATGCACCCCAATGTTTATAGCAGCAATATCCACAATAGCCAAAATATGGAAAGAGCCCAGATGTCCATTGACAGAAGAATGGATAAAGAAGATATGATATATACATATATATATATATATGTATATATCATAGTGATGGAGATACATATATATATATATATATACATATATATATATACATATCACGGAATATTACTCAGTGATCAAAAAGAATGAAATCTTGCCATTTGCAATGACATAGATGGAACTAGAGGGTATTATGCTAAGGGAAGGAAGTCAGTCAGAGAAAGACAAATACCATATGATTTCACTCATATGTGGAATTTAAGAAACAAAAAGATGAACATAAGGGAAGGGAAAGAAAAATAAAATAAGGTTTAAAAAAAAAAAAAAAAAAAAGAGGGGCGCCTGGGTGGCTCAGTGGGTTAAAGCCTCTGATTTGGCTCAGGTCATGATCTCAGGGTCCTGGGATCGAGCCCCGCATCGGGCTCTCTGCTCAGCAGGGAGTCTGCGTTCCCCGTCTCTCTCTGCCTGCCCCTGCCTACTTGTGATCTCTGTCAAATAAATAAATAAAATCTTAAAAAAAAAAAAAAGAGGGAGGTAAACAATAAGAGACTCTTAACTCTAGGAAGTAAACAGGGTTGCTGGAGGGGAAGTGGGTGGAGGGGTGGGATAATTGGGTGACCGGCATTAAGGAGGGCACTTGATGTAATGAGCACTGGATGTTACATGTAATAGATGAATCATTAAATTCTACCCCTGAAACTAATAATATAACATACGTTAACTAAATTGTATTTAAATTAAAAAATTTTTCCACCATTTCCCCAAAAGAGCTCTTAGCAATTTTGAGGTCCTCATGCTCTTTATAAGTCAACAATTTTCAGTTCCCAAATAATCTGATCTGAAGCATCTGAAACAACTGATTATGTCCTGCATTATGAAATACTTTTCTTCACTTGACTTCAAAGATACCATATTCCTTATTTTCATTCCAGCACAACTACTTGACCTCTTAATGTTACAATATCTGAGGGCTCAATTCTTGGCCATCTTCTCTTCTCTGTTTATACTATATAGTTTATACTGTACTCGCACTCTTGGTGATCTGATCCAGACTTCTACTGATCAGTCCCAAGTTTATGCCTTGAGCCTGACTGTCTCTCCCTTGAATTCCTAACTTACAGAGCCTAGCCATCTCCACTTAGAAGTCTAACAGACATCCCAAGTTTCACATTGCCAAAACCAAACACCTGGTTTTACCTTCCAAACTTGCTTCCCTGAAATATCCCCGTCAATAAATAACAACTCCATCTTACTGACTGCCCAAGACCCAAACCTTGGAATCATTCTCAATATGATATACATACACAATGGAATATTATTCAGCTGTAAAAATGAATGAAATCTCGCCATTTGTGACAACATGGATGGAACTACAGAGTACAGAGCAAGTGAAATAAGTCATTTAGAGAAAGACAAATACCATATGATTTCATTTATATGTGAAATCTAAAAAACAAACAAAATGAACAAACAAGAGACAAATGGATTCATAAATATAGAAAAAAAACTGGTAGTTGCCAGAGAGGAGAGGTAAGGGAATAGGCAAAATAGGTGATGGGGATTAAGAGGTACAAGCTTCCAATTATAAAGTAATTAAGTAATGGGGATGAAATTTATAGCATAGGGAATATACTCAATAGTATTATAATAACTTTTTATGGTGACAGATGGTAACTACACTCACCATGGTAAGCATTTCATGATGTATGTAATTGTCAAATCATTATGTTGAAATTAATGTATTAGATGTAAAATACACTTCAATTAAAATTTTTTTTTAAGATTTTATTTATTTTTTTGACGGGCAGAGATCACAAGTAGGCAGAGAGGCAGGCAGAGAGAGAGAGGAGGAAGCAGGCTCCCTGCTGAGCAGAGAGCCCGACTCAGGGCTCGATCCCAGGAACCTGGGATCATGACCTGAGCCGAAGGCAGAGGCTTTAACCCACTGAGCCACCCAGGCGCCCCTCAATTAAAAATTTTTATAAGGGGCACCTGGGTGGCTCAGTGGGTTAAAGCCTCTGCCTTCGACTCAGGTCATGATCCCGGAGTCCTGGGGTCGAGCCCTACATCGGGCTCTCTGCTTAGCGAGAAGCCTGCTTCCCCCTCTCTCTCTCTCTGCCTGCCTCTCTGCCTACTTGTGATCTCTGTCTGTCAAATAAATAAATAAATGTTTAAAAAATATTTTTTATAAAAGAGGAGAAAGTGGGAAGGGTTGTTTATTTTGACTAAATGAAGACTCCAAACTACATCATAAGAGTGAACATAGCTCCACAAAAATTAGAAATCTACTGGAAATAATTAGGAAAATAATGAAACAAAGGCTTGTATCTACACTGTGAAGCCCTAGATTGCTTGGTAGAAGAGTGACCATAGGTGGAAAATCAAGATATCCCAAATTCAATAACAGAAAAAAAAAAAAAAAAAAGATGATTTCAACTTCAGAATATTCTAGAGTAAATAAAATATTAATGCTTAAGTCAGAGTGAAACTTTCAAGCATTCCAGATTCCTATGACTCTTGTTCCTGGTACAATGCTCATAGAAAGCAGCTCTGATTATAATTTTCTCTTAATTTTTTTAAAGACTTATTTATTTAAGGGGCACCTGGGTGGCTCAGTCGGTTAAGAGACCAATTCTTGATATGACTCAGATCATGATCTCAGTGCCCTTCAACAGACAAATGGATAATGAAGATGTGATCCATATACACATGGAATATTACTCAGCCATCAGAAAGGATGAATACCCAACTTTTGCATCAACATGGATGGGACTGGAGGAGATTATGCTAAGTGAAATAAGTACAGAAAGTCAATTATCATATGGTTTCACTTATTTGGGTAACATAAGGAATAGCATAGAGGACATTAGGAGAAGGAAGGGAAAAACGAAGGGGTGAAAATCGGAGGGGGAGATGAACCATGGGAGACCATGGACTCCGAGAAACAAATTGAGGGTTTTAGAGGGGAGAGGGTTTGGGGGATGGCTTAGTCCAGTGACGGGTATTAAGGAGGGCACATATTGCATGGAAAAGTGGGTGTTATTCGCAAACAATGAATCATGGAACACTGCATCAAAAACTAATAATGTACTGTATGGTGACTAACATAACATAATAAAAAATTTAAAAATTTAAAAAAATAAATTTTTAAAAAGAAAGATCATGATCTTGGTGGGCAGGGATGGGGAGGGGCGCACCTCAGGCTCCATGATCATAAGGGAGTTTGCTTCTCTCCCTCTCCTCCCCTGCCCCTCCCCCTATTGATGCACTCTCTTGTCCTAAAATAAATATTTATTTATATTATAAATAAATAGAGAGAGAGGGAAAGAGAGAGAGCATGTGTGTGAGAACAGGGCAGAGGGGCAAGAGGGACAGGGAAAGAAAATCTGAAGCAAACTCCATGCTGAGTGTGGAGCCAGATGTTTTGTTCAGTTTCACAACACTGAGTTCATGACCTAAGCTGAAATCAAGAGTTGGACACTCAACCAACTATGCTACCCAGGCGCCCCAGCTTAGTTTATTTTAATAGAAAGACCCAGATCACAGAATTATCCTCAGAGCTTCCCAAGTCTGGAGATCCTCCACACCTTCTGGAGATATTTTAGAAATACAGGCTCCAGTCCAGACACTAAATCAGAATCTCTACTGTTGGGTGTTGTTACCTGTTTTTTCTTATTGTTTTTTAAACTTCCCCCCTGGCTGATTCTAATGATAAGTGGAGCTTGGGAACTGTTGGTCCAAACCCCACACCTCTACTGGTTTCCCATGCTGGAGAGATAGCAATAGTAATTGGCTCGGTCAATGAACAGGGCACCACTGTCACTGGGAGATAGCTACTGCTATTAAAGATGATGAATTCTAGACCACACAGAAACATGGAGAAGTACATATAATATAATGCTAATTATAAAACAAACACCAAATATAAACAGTTTACATAATTTAAAGTTGTGGCCTGGTAAAATAATAAGTACAACATAAGCTCTTTTATCCAACATGAACAGCATATAAAGGTGATTACAACAGAGCCTAAAGCCTTCTGTTGGTAGCAAGGAGTTGTCTAGAACCACCTATGGGAAGGATTCAGGTGGTTTTCAAGTGCTCTCCTGTCACAGATATCCCTTAGATGAATAGAAGTTCTGCCACAGGCATTCTCCATCAGTATACCATCCTTACTTCAATTCAATAGCAACAGACATCCAACTGCACTGGTCACAACGAACAAGTCTTTTTTGTTGTTGTTGTTTACAAAATAAGAAGTCTGGAGGTAGGTGGTTGCTGGCATTAGTTATGCCATTTAATGATGCCATCCAAAACCCTGATTCTTTCAGTTTTTTTTCATTTACCTTCAAACTTATATCACCAGAACAAAATGGCCACTTCAGTTCCAGCATCAAGTCCAGGTTCAAAGCAAAAGGAAGAGGAAAATGGGAAGGCATCAGCTTTCCCAGATGCTCCCTCCAGCCTTCTTCCTCTTATGTGTCAATAGTCCATGGGTTACATGACCACTCCTAACTATAAGGGATGCCAGGAAATAAAAATTCTATCAAAGAAAGTAGGATTATCTTTACCAATTTATATCAATCCTGGTTCATCTTCTGGGCTTGGATTTTGTTTGGTGATCCAAACAAAATTAAATTCTGTTATCAAGAAAGATGAGTAGTAATTGTTGAGTAGAAATAGTTTCTACTACAACTTTCTTGCCTCGGTTTTGAAATAAATATCACAACAACAAAAGAACTGACATGCTTTGCTTTAGAACTATAACAGGCCAACCATTACGCTACTCACATCAAGGGCTAAATCTGGATCAGACAATGGCTCTGTCTGAAACTTAACCCAGCTGGGACTTACAGTAAAGCCACAGAGATAAGGCCTGACCAAAGACAACCAGAATCGAGGTATGTTAAGATTCCTAAATATGTATTATTAAAAAGGTACCCGGGGCGCCTGGGTGGCTCAGTGGGTTAATCCTCTGCCTTCGGCTCAGGTCATGATCCCAGGGTCCTGGGATCGAGCCCCGCATCGGGCTCTCTGCTCAGCGGGGAGCCTGCTTCCTCCCCTCTCTCTCTGCCTGTCTCTCTGCCTACTTGTGATCTCTGTCTGTCAAAAAAATAAGTAAAATCTAAAAAAAAAAAAAGTACCCAAAATGTGCTATAGCGAAATAGCATCCAAAGTCCCTAATCTATAATAATTTATTACTTATATTAAAACTTTAAGTATGTGCTAATTTCAGGTAAATTAGAAATACAATAGAGACATTAAGGAATGTCAAATTAACTTTAAAAAATGCAAAAGAGGTGGGGGGGGTGGGAGGTTGGGGGAACCAGGTGGTGGGTTTAGAGAGGGCACTGACTGCATGGAGCACTGGGTATGGTACAAAAACAATGAATACTGTTATGCTGAAAATAAATAAAAATAAAATAAAATGGGATTAAAAAAATGCAAAAGTGCTATGAATTGAAATCATTTACAATTCCTGTGGAAGATTTAACAATTGTTATTATGACTATAGAGAAATCTCTACTATGAAATTCAATAGTTTTGACCTCCATCTAATTTTGCCTAAGCCTCAAGAATTCTCATCACACTGTGGATGTTCTTGGTTTCTTTAACCCATACAATGTAAAGTGATTTTTTTAAATCCTCTAAAATGGACATGCCAATAAAATGGGCAGTGGACCATACTAAAGATTACTTCCCTGCTGTCCCTCCCTTGTTTGACTATTCAGAGTCTCAACCATTTTGTGTCCGTGAAACCTGGGATCAGGTCAGGCAGGTGCAGGATAATATTCTTTCACCATGACAACACCATCACCTCTGCTAATGCATCCAAGCCTTCAAAAATGATGAGAAGATTTTAAAACCTCTCTAGTTGGGCTCTTCTCACTGCCTGAACAGAGGAGAGGCTAATCAAATTCCATTTCAAAGAAAAATATCATTGCCCTTCTGCCACCTCTTTCTTTTCCAGGAGAGTCCTCACAAGAAGTTTATGACCCAGCCATCAATGCTAAAGAGAAATGATTGATTGGGTAAGGGGACAGAGAAAGTATCACATTCCTGTCTCTAACTCTCTTTTTCAAGAAAGGCTGTCTGCCTGTGACTAGAATCATTTGGTATGTAGACAAAACTGGAATTAACAGATGAATACCACATCTTCTTATACATTTATAGATGTAGACATGATCCTCATAGATGATTCCTGTTTTCGTCTTCCAATCTTATTCCTTCCCATAATCACTCCTTTCCTTTGAGTAAAACTTTTCCAATGTCATATTTACACATCCAAATCTCAACTCATGATTTTCATAATAAAATATTTATGGAGCACCTATTGTGCGCTAAGGATTATGCTCAGCCCTAAGCATACAATGGGACACAAGAGTCCACAGAACCTGCCCTCACGGAACTTAAAGTCTGGATTTCCCATGGCTATTTCAAATGTCACCTCCTCCAGTCCTTCTATGGTTACTTTCCTCATTCTACATCCCCACATCTATATCATTTTCTACTTTATATGGCAATTGTATACACATCTCATCTCCTCTGTTCATCTGGAAGAAGCTGAAGCCTTCATTCATTTTTTAACCCCCCAAAGCACCTCACTTAATACCTTGCTTATAAGTGGAATCCCCCCCCAAATTATAAACTAGATAAAAAACACAAGGAAAAAGAAATGTGGCAACCTTCAAAATCAGCACTAATTACATTTCCAGAGTTCAAAGAGAAATTACAGATAAGAAGAGAAACTTATGAAAATTATGAGGCAATAGAACATTCATAGTATTGGGAAACTCAGAGTACAAAAATTATAGTGCACATATTATAAGTCTTCTTATAAGGATGGAGAAGGAATAGCTCACTTTCTGGTCTGACCACACTCTACCTGGGGAAAACAAAAAAATAAAAGCCAGTTAAGCGATAGATGCTAGGTGTTGAATATTGATCACAGGGCAAACATCTGAAAGGGAGGAAAGAAATATATCAAGGAGTTCATTAACAAATACAGAAGAAACTATGCCAGTCATCCAGAGGCAAGAGTCATACTTCACGGAGAAAGAGAGCTAACAAAATACAAAGAAAAAGCAGGTGTCACTGTGGAATGATCTGTTTTCATTTTACCAGAAGAGTAAGTGAGGCACAGAGAAGTAGCCTGACTGAGCAGTGTTCATGATCTCTAGACCCACATACATATTATTCAGTTATGCTGACAGGGGTACCCTAGTTCATGTCAATGGCACAGCAATGAGATAAGTCACTTCCAAATGAAATGAAATCAACTCGCCTACAATGGCTGGTGAGGTCCACACATGTTCTTTCTAGAGCCATCTCAGAAGTTGTGCCACAGAAAGAATAATGTCCCAGAAAGAAAGACCAGACATTAGGTTGAGCCTGTGCTCTCTACAGCACTGGTCTATTGTTTCTCCAGTTGACTTTGGCTGCAGTCAACAGAGATAATAAATCATGTCATTGTCTAGTCCCTTTATCTCACTGTGCTACTCTTTGATGTTGTGCTTGAAACAAAACCCTAGAAATCAGGAAGCCTAAGCTGAAAACCAACAGATGTCATTCTGTGGGTAAAGAAAGGTTCAAAGCATTCAAGAAATCTGCAGAAATCTGTTGTCTCTTGACCTAGAAGTGCTAGATCCATCTAGATGGAGGTTAAGAACAGGAAGTTAACAACTAACCACAGCTCCAAAAATCCAACTTCACAAAGCCTGCTAAGTTTTGTAGTTCAATCTAGAGCTGACTCTGAAAGGGAGACTAAAATAAGGCTGAAATTTTAACAATGAAAAATAATCTTAGTTAGTAATTCCTTTTTCCATTCAAAACCAGTGACAGTCAATAAATAAATGCCCATGTTGAACTCAGGAATGGAATAAAGTGTTCTTACAATGAAAAATTTAATCCTTTTCTCAGAACCTCTCTCAATAGGATAAAATGCCCTGATTAGTAACTTTGTTAATTAGCTTTTCCATCAAGTGTATTTTACCCTCTACAAAAGACCTATCATTCAACTTCTTGGAAATCCTCCTGCTGAGTTTCAGGGGAAAAGATTACAACCAACTCAACACTAGGTTTCTAATAACTTTCTTATTCATACAACAAAAATAGAATTTCGTGACTTTCTTCTCATAGCTTGCTTTTCAAACTAAACTGACTCTATGTGATTAAGTAATGAGAACATTATAAGCTACATTAACAATGAAAAGCGAAAGAAAGAAAGAAAGAAAGAAAGAAAGAAAGAGAAAGAAAGAAAGAAAGAAAGAAAGAAAGAAAGAAAAAGAAAGAAAGAAAGAAAGAAAGAAAGAAAGAAAGAAAGAAAGAAAGAAAGAAAGAAAGAAAAACAGCAAATGATAGTGACTGGTTACCTTGGTTCCCTGGGTTTAGAAAGATTCCAAAGCCAAAACTAGTTTTAGTGTAGTGGGAAAAGTGTTATGATTGATTAGTGATTTCTGCCATTGGAGTCAAAATGGAGAGCAGCAGTACATTTATCACTGGGGCAATCTATATACACACTACTTAGATAATAAGAGGAAAAAATTGAGAAATATTTTCAATAGGAAGAAGATTATTGAGTTTTATTTTTAGGATTCAGCTAGTTCACATGCCACATAAAGAGTTCAAAGACCTGATCTGATGAAAGTGGGGGATTATCATGCCACAGGATGCAATCTTAACACTCGCTTGCTTCCAGCCTAGGTCACATCCAGGATTAGCAAAGTACCATTCACAAGGACCCCTCCCAGTTGCAAGAGTCCATTCATTCTGTTTTACTCCGACATCCTAATAGAGCTATGGGCAAAAGGGTATGAAGAAAAAGCACTGAACTTAGAGCACCTTTTCAATTCTGAAATGTGACTCGGACTATATCAGACTGACCCCTGAGCCTTAGTTTTGTCATCAGTTAAATGATGATAACGGTTCTTGCACCCATCTCATCCCTTGTGGAAATCAAAATGAGAACCTGAATGAAGCATTCCGACCACAACATGCTTTAAAAACTTTTTGATCTCACATCTAAAAGACATTCCAAAAATGTGTTAAATTAGATTCCCAAATACAATACCAACACTGCAAATTACTCTCCACCAAAAGACTACCATAAGGAATAGGAGGTTGAGTCCCCTGCTGTCCCCTGGATGAAAGCCACAGTGTCACTCCACCTAAGCAGCCTACTCCCAGCTTGCAATGCACAACACTGACTATACACCCCTCATCAGTGAGGGCCTAAGAACAAAATAATGTCAGAGATTAATGTCCATCTAGAACTTCAAAGTTTATCAATCACTGACTACATACACTAGAGATATTACCATCATTCCCATTTTTGGAATAAGGAGCCTGAGAAAGAGAAAGATTAAAGGACTAGGGATTAGGGGGCAGGGAGAGAGTTGTAGTCTTGATTCTAAATGTCATGCCATGTCTACTGTTTAAGGTAAGAAGTAGCAACTTTAGGGGCACCTGGGTGGTTCAGTGGGTTAAAGCCTCTGCCTTCCGCTCAGGTCATGATCCCAGGGTGCTGGGATCAGCCCCGCATCGCATCAGGCTCTCTGCTCAGCAGGGAGCCTGCTTCCCTTCCTCTCTCTCTGCCTGCCTCTCTGCCTACCTGTGATCTCTGTCTGTCAAATAAATAAATAAAATCTTTAAAAAAAAAAAAAAGTACCAACTCTAGTAAGTAGGTATATTGTGACAGCTGAATGATGATGACCCCACATTCTTTATCACTTAGAAAGAGACAGAGAAAATGAGTTATTTATAGAGGTAGAAACAGGTTTCATATAAGGTAGAGTGTACTGACTCATGCACAGCAATGGGTTACTAATGACACTGTGGAGAACATCTCTCCAGGGCGCAAAAAAATATGGCTGTAATTAGATACTTTTTTTATTTGCCAAATTAAAATAGGCCTATGGGCTTTAGAAAAAATACTAAAAATAACCTCTCTGTCCCCTGGGCATCATACTATCCCAAATCATATCTGATGGAAGATTAATTTTTCCATTCCACGAATGCTATTCAATTTTAAGTCAAATCAAATACGTATCATGCATCTACTGTGTACAAAGCAGTCTAGCAGATGACATGCTATGCAATGTATTCAAGTAAACGTATTAGAACCATGTACTAAAACCATTAGCAAAGATACTACCTACCCTCTGCTAGATAAAGGTGAAGAAACTTCAAAGAAACAATTTTAAAGAAATGTTTCAAATATCAGTATTATCAAGATGCAAGCAAATTCCTCCAAGCAAGAGTATGTATGTGTGTATATACGAATGTCCATGGAACATTTGATTCCACCACACAGTTTTATTTCCTTTATGTTTTCTGTCCATAAACTGTGGAAATATCTCACTTATATCTTGGCTCTCCATCTTGAACCAAGTTAACTTCATGGAATGTTTATGTCATCATGATATTTGCTACCAACAAAAGCATCCTCTATCAATCTCATTGAGTCTTATAACATGACAATTTCAAAAAGAAGCTGTGGGCATGTACACAGTGACTCAAAAATCACTGCTTCTACAAGGAGATGAAAAATATTTATGTTGACTCCCTTACTGAAATTCATTTTGCCCAAAGGTACTTGTACTCATTAACGGAAGGAGATTGTCCTTCCTTGACCATTATGCTAGAATTCACCAAAGTATAAAGTCCTCTTTCAGTACAAACTAACAGAATGGGAAAGAGTTAACTAGCTTTCCATGGAGGTAAGAAGGAGGAAATAAAATCCTTGAATACATTTCATTTTTTTTTTTTAAGATTTTATTTATTTGTTAGAGAGAGAGAGAGAGCATGAGCACAGGCAGACAGAGTGGTAGGCAGAGGCAGAGGGAGAAGCAGGCTCCCCGCTGAGCAAGGAGCCCAATGTGGGACTCGATCCCAGGACGCTGGGATCATGACCTGAGCCGAAGGCAGCCGCTTAACCAACTGAGCCACCCAGGTGTCCCACGTTTCATTTTTTTAATATGTATTTTAAAGTATGTATTTTAAAATATGTATTTTAAATATGAGACTTTTATACAAAGTTCAAAAGTAAATGGCTTCCACTAAAGACAGTGGTGGTTATAATCAAAGAATGTCAATGACCAAGGACCTCAAATTTGTGACCTTTTCCTCACTAGCCCCTCACTGTGACTAGAAAAGCCCAAACAAGCTGCCCTGGCCCAGGAAGTCCTACCTAACAGTACTACTATCAACCTTCATAAACTCACCTAAAACCACCCTCCCTTTAGCTCACTCTTCTCCAAAATTCCCTTTCATTTCCTCCCACTCGCCACTTTCTCAAGGTCTCCACACCTGCTATTCCCTTTGCCTGGAACATCCTATACCTTCACCCTTCCCCAGTGATCCTTTATATTACAGCTAAAATGTCATTCCCTCAGAGAAGCTTTCTCTGTATCCTATACAGGTGAGACTTCCATTATGGCCCCTAGTTATGCCCTCTTTACATGCCACTTAACATTACTGTAATTCATTATTTGTACAGCTATTTAGGAGCTATCAGGCTGGATGGACTATTAGTTCTTGAAACCATGGATTAAGTCTGTTTTTTCACCTCCGTATCCTTAATAGTCAAGACAGTTTCTGGCACAGAACCTAATAAATTCATAGATTAAATGAATGAACTGAATTAAATAACTAGAAAGTTCTCTAACCAAGAAAACTTCTCCTTTCATTATTTCTCTAAATCAAACACCATCTACTTAACTGAAAGCCAGGATCAGCAAACCATCGGCTATACCACCATAAACCTCAGTAAAGACCATAAAAGCATCATAGCACAAAGTTCAGTAAGCCATCAAACAAAATTTCTTTTTCAGGAGATGAAACATTCTAAAATAAATTGTGGTGATGTTTGTTCATCTCTTTGAATACACTAAAAAAATCACTGAATTGTCCACTTTAAATCGGTGAATTGTATGGTATGTAAATTACATCTCAATAAAGCTGTTATTTTAAAAAATTTCAGAATTTAAGCTATAAAAACCAAAGTGCCAGGGTCTTTAAGTACTTTATTTCAAACCTTAAGTTCATTAAGTTGTCTCTGGATTCAGTCTTCAATTGTTAAAAGAGAAACTGGAGTTTTTTATGGCTTAAGAAATCCAGCTAGAGACTGCTGTATTTTGAGTGGGAAGTTCATGAAAAAATACTTTTTACCAGTGAGCTAAGGGTCTCTCCTTTCATAGAATGGACAGTTCACTAAGGAGAAACTCCAAATGGATGCTAAACTAATCGGCTTACAAAGATTTTTTTAAATGCAAATTAAAATGAAATCTAATTTTTTTGCTTATAATTCAGTAAAAGGCTCAGGATTGGAAAATGTGTAGTTAACAAGGAATTCATACTCGCTATTGGAAAGAGTAGAAATTTGCCTAACCATCTGAGGGACAATTTGGCAAGAGCTATTAAAATTGTACATGTTCATATCATTTTACCTTGATACTCTCTCCTACTGGTTCATTCTTCAGAAACACTTGCTCAATTGAGAAATTACTTGTAATACTGAAAAACTAGAAACAAACTGGATGTCCATGGTAAGGACAAAGTAAGGTAGATAAAATAGTCTGTCTACTCAAAATTGAGTATTTGACAGTTATTAAAAAGAATGAGGTAGGGGGCGCCTGGAAGGCTCAGTAAGTTAAGCATCCGCTTTCGGTTCAGATCGTGATCCCAGGGTCCTGGGATTGAGCCCCATGTTGGGATCCCTGCTCTGTGGGGAGCCTGCTTCTCCTCCTCCCTCTGCAGCTTCTTCTACTTGTGTGTGCAAGCTCTGTCTCTTTCTAAGAAATAAATAAAATCTTAAAAAAAAAAAAAAAAAGAGGTAGGGGTGCCTGGCTGGCTCAGTTGGTGGAGTGTGCAACTCCTGATCGCAAGGTTGTAAGTTCGAGCCCCACATTGGTTGTACAGATTACTTACAAATAAAATCTTTTAAGCAATACAAATGAACATAGGATAAGCAAAGGTAAAATAAAATAAGATAAAAACAGGGAGGCAAACTGTAAGAGACTCTTAACTATAAAGAACAAACTGAGGGTTGCTACAGGGGTTGTGGGTAGAGAGATAGGTTAAATGGGTGACAGACATTAAGGAGGGCACTTGTTGGGATGGGCACCGGGTGTTGTAAGTGATGAATCACTAAATTCTACTCCTAAAACCAATACTACACTATATGTTAACTAAGTTGAATTCAAATAAAAACTTAGAAGAAAAAATAATTTTTTTTAAAAATTAAAAAATAAAAAGAATGAGGTGGTTTGACATGTACTTACATAGAAAAGTGTCCAAGATGTATCGTTAAACAAACAAAAAAGAAAGCTAGACTATAAATGCCTTTATAATGTTAATACACGCATAGGAAAAATATGAAGGAATATACTCCAAATTTAATGGTAGTTATCTTAGAGTGACGGTATTTCACATTCTACCTTAAATATTTCTATCAACTTTGAATTTTTTACAATTCAAGTCTTAATCGTATTACTCTTACAAGCAGAAAACAGAAAGTTGTTCTTTGTTTTGTTTTATTTTTAATTTTCCCTTTCCTTTGTTTGGCTCTCTGGAGAATGGGGGTGAGGGGAACTAGGAAGAGGGGCAACTTTCTAACTTCCATTGTGATAAATCATTTCCTTCCCCTTTTCTTATTCTCCTATAGCCCTTCCTTTCTGGATTCTGGAACTTAACAACTTTTTACCTCAAACTGAATGGATCAATCGATTCTCATGCCTTTACCCTCCTGTTGGAGCACAAGCTCCTAGAAAACAGAGGACTCAATTCATCTCTAGGCCTCCACAGCACAAAGGATAATGCCTGTACACAGTGTTCTGGGGAGCTTCAGCAAGCATATCAGAACTTTTAAAAAACTATTTTTATTGTCAAAGTTTTTTAAATGGCTTGGGTTTTAAAATTCAATCAGTACAAAAAAAATAAAAAATGTCTGTCTTCCTCTCATTCTGGATTCTCAGTTCCCCAGAAAATTATTTATTTATTATATTCTTTATTATTATTTATCACAAAGAGCCTGGAAGTCAGTATTATACGGCTGTTCTGGTACTCTACCATGTCAGGCACCCATGTCTCTCTTCTCTTATTATTCTACTAGACATGGCCTCATTCCAACCAAGTCCACTGCATAGTCCAAGATGGTGGCTCCAACTCCAGCTACTATGTCCATATTCCAGTCAATGAGAAGAAAAAGAAAGGAGAAAGGCACACCTTCCCTTTAAGTGCACTTCCCAGAAACTGTACGTACTACTTACAACTTAGTCATACTTTGTTCCAAAGAAAGCTAAGAAATGCAGTCTTTACTCCAGGCAGCCACGTGCTCACCATAAATTACCAATTCTTTTACTACAGCGTATGGGAGAAAAGAGAGTCGGAAATAACAGTCTCTACCATATCTTCCAATCTTTAGAAAGTTAAACAAAACTGCAAAGAACATCGTTATGTATCTGCCTATATACACTTATGTGAGAGTATCTTTGCACAAATTATAAGAGCAACATTAGAGACCCTACTCCAGTTCCCTCATTTTACAGATGAGGATTAAGATTCAAAGAGGTGAAGTAGCTAACCAAAAGTCATATAACTAGCTCCCAGCAGAGTAGGGATGCCAGATAAAATTTAGAGCACACAGTAAAACTTGAATTTCAGGTAAACAAACAATTTTTTAGTATAATGTCATATGTAATATTTGGGACATACTTACACTGAAAAATTATCCCATGCTTATCTGAAATTCAAATTGAACTGGACATCCTGTATTTTTATTTGCTAATGCTAGCAACTCTATAGCAGAGCTTTAGAATTTAAATCTCTTGACTTTAGCCCACCGGTTCTCCTATATACAATGTGGCTATGTCACACGGACACTCAGTTAATAAATGAAATAGTACACCAATAAATTACAGACAAAGAATATACCTTCCCACCAAAGATTAGCCTTTATAAGGGATCAGACATGGTATTCATGCAGTATGCTTAAATTAACTTGAGTTTTTTCTATGTCATCAATACAGAGATAACAGAACAACTGTTCCACAGAGGTTACAATAAATCCAACAGCCATTAGAGCATACATGCTCCTATTCAAAATAAAATTAGCCTTAAATTAATGCAGATATCCAAAAGCTGAAAGTAGGCATATCTTGTCAGAGTTCTGCTTTTTACACATATAGAGAACACAAGGATGGAATACAGACATGCTACAGCACTCAGAACGCCTTTGAAATTCAGTAGTCACTTCATGGTAGTGATAATGACTGGGAATGGGGAACTAAGCTGAAAATTACAATTATGCCAGCAAATATATTTCATTTCATTCTCTATATATGGTTTAAAAATTTTAAACCTAACAAATTAAGACCTCTTCATAATCTCTTCCTGATTACAAATAAACAGTTCTGCAAAGTTTTTCATCACAAGATTTTACAGGCACACCCCCCACATTTTATAACAAAGAAATCAAGAACTGTAGCTCTAAGCATATTTTTCATGCTAAGTTAGTATATCATTTCCCTAAAAGAGAATCACCTGAAAACTTAACTTCCCAAAATTTAGCAAACTGTATTTAAAAAAAAAAAAAAAAAGAACCTGATTGTTACCCAGTCTCTAGATTCAGCTACCAATTTCCAGAAAACACAAAAAAAGCAGCATTTTAAACTCTGCAGGGATGCAATCAACAAAATCCAGGCCACAGGAATCTCAACAGGACAAACAACCTGGTCTCTTCAGTATCTAAATAACAAATGGAAAAAAAGTAAATGACACTTAAAAAGCATCATCCAATCACAAAGTGTGATCCTTATTTAAACCCTGATTCAAACTGTTTTTAAAAAACAAATCAGGGGCACCTGGGTGGCTCAGTCAGTTAAACAACTGACTCTTGATTTCAGCTCAGATCATGATCTCAGGGTCTTGAGATCAAGCTCAGTGTGGGACTCTGTGCTTAGCACATAATCTGCTAGAGATTCTCTCTTTCTCTCCCTTCTCCTCTGCCCATCCCCACCCCAATATGTGCACGCTTGCTCTGTCTCTCAAATAAATAAATACCTTTAAAATCAAAACAAAACAAAACTATGGCACCAATGAGAAAATTAAAAATGTGGACACTGCCTGGATATTTGGTAGTAGTAAAAAAGTATTGTTGGAGCGCCTGGGTGGCTCAGTGGGTTAAGCTTCTGCCTTCAGCTCAGGTCATGATCTCAGGGTCCTGGAATCAAGCTCCGCATCGGGCTCTCTGCTCATCGTGGAGCCTACTTCCCCTTCTCTCTCTGCCTGTCTCTCTGCCTATTTGTGATCTCTCTCTCTGTGTCAAATAAATAAATAAAATCTCAAAAATAAAAAAGTACTGTTAATTTTTCAGTGCGTGTGATAATGTTACAGGATTTCTATTCCCTTAGAACCAGCAGTTCCTGGTCACACCACTTCAAAGAATGAGGAGGTAGACCAGTCAAAGAGTAGTGGGCAGCAAGGCAAAGTTTACTGATAAATAGTACAAAGCTCCCAGAGAGGGAGGAGACTCAAGAGGGCTGCCGTTTTGCCATTCACATCTAGGGGGTTTTATAAGCTTTTTTGCAGAACTATCTTGAGCATCCTGAGTGTGGGCCTCCTGTGGATTGGCTGTGAAGCTGTGCCAGTCAAGGCTTTATCACACACCTGTCTACCTATCGGCTTATTGTTCATATGCTGACCGCCTCTTGAGCTGACATTTGAAGACTAATTGCCTCAACTTGTGATAGTGACCAATGTTTTATGGATAATTGTTTTGTTTCAGGATGTTTTGCAAAAGTCACTTCTGTAGAGGCTAATAGATAGAAATGCTATTGTGGTCTTGTCTAAGCTGTAAAACAGGATGCTAGTGTGATTTTCTTAGCTGTCCCAGTTCCCTGTTTTCTTGTTGGGGACCTTGGCCTTGACTACCTAATTGTCCAACGAACTCTTAACAATAATAGCATTATATTAGAACTTAAGATCCTTATCTTTAGAGATAAAACTAAAATATTTACGTATGAACTGATAGAATGTCTGCTTCAAACCAACAGAGAAGGAGGAAGTAGGTGCGTGAGGATAAGGCAGGAGTGTGCACAGGTTGGTGGATTAGGAAAAAATGGTAAGTACACAGGGAGTCATTATGCTATTTTCTGTTTATATTTCTGCATGTTTGAGATTCTCCATAATTTTTTTAAAATGTCTAGCACATGCCAAAAAAATTAAACTAAAATCTGAGGATAGTTGCAAATATCTGAAATATGATAATGTTCCGTCAGAAAAAATAACTTAAACAATCCATTATTTCAGATCTTATTGTGGATAATGCATTAATTCAGATAAAAATCTTGTCTTGAATAGTTTTCAGAAGGGCTTGACTCACCAGGTATGAATTAAATGAAGAAAAATATACATTAAGGTAACTTCAAACATACAAATTTCCCACAAGCCAGCAAAATCAAGACTCTCTCCTAAAAAGCAATTATTGTTTTCCACCAAAAAAAACTGTAAACAAAACCCTAACAAATAATTTTTTTAATATTTGTTTTTACTATGTTCAGTACTCTGTGATCCAATTTTTAGTCTGATATATAATTAGAACATCTATCAAATATCAAGAGAAGGATAAGTTAGTCTGATTTTAATAGAAGCTAAGAAACCTAAGCTCCAAGCCCTTTTTTAAAAAAAGGTTCCTAGTAAGAAACCTCAACAGCCATACCCTGAAATAATTTTTAACAGCCTTATCAGCCATAACCTTGAAAAAAATTAAAAAAAATAAAAGCTGCCCTACTCTTGCATGTTCTTTCAGTTTGTTTTCTCTCCCTAGCAATTACCTGAAAAGAGGGAAGAAGGCAAGTCCCAAGGTTGTGCAATCTAAACAATGCCTGGGGGAAACAGCCTGTGCATTCTTCTAGCTCGCTTAAACTTTTATATCACAAAAGCTCAAATAATTTTAAATTAGGCCAGTGCCAACCTGGAGGCATTAACACAGAGTGCCTTTTTGCAAACAAAGCATCAATTTCAGTTTAGGCGTCTTGTAAAATGAGTAGACTGCTCAGGAATTACTCTCACTTTACACATGAAGAAACTGCAACACTGAATTAACAGATTTGTCAAATGAGAAGAGTCAAGGAGTAGCTGACTTAAACTCAAATCCCCTGACAACTAGTCCTAATTTTTCCCCATTCCTCCCAAATGTAAACACATGGTCATACGTGCATATCTTTTGCAAAATAAAATACTATTCCATAACCTGACCAATATTTTTTTCTATCATCAAATCCTTCCATTCATCAAGGTCCACCTTACTATACGAATGACTGCAGAATATTCCATGGAAGAAATGTACCATGATTAATTTAGCCAATCCTTTAAATTGGACATTTAGTTTCTTGTCAGTCTTTACCATAATAAACAATGCTATACAATGCATGTCCAAATATGCATATCTACGTGAATCTGTTCCATTATTTCTCCAGGATAAATTCTTAGAAGTAGCTTCTGGGCAAAGGGTATGCCCTTTTAAAATATGGATTTTAACAACAAATTGTTCCCAGGAGGGCTGGGGTAACTTAGAGCTCCCACTAACAGTGATTAAGGTCCATTTTACCACTCTGCCCACTACTGAGCATTTTCTCCTTTAAACTTTAGCAATTTGAGGGGAACCTGGGTGGCTCCGTGGGTTAAAGCCTCTGCCTTCAGCTCAGGTCATGATCCCAGTGGGATCGGACGCATCGGGCTCTCTGCTCCGCAGGGATCCTGCTCCCCCCCAACCCCGCCTGCCTCCCTGCCTACTCGTGATCTGTCATACAAATAAATAAAATCTTTTAAAAAATAATAATAAAAATAATAAACTTCGGCAATATGATAACCAAAAATAATCTCATTATTTTAGCCTACATTTGTTTTTATCAGTAGTAAGGTTACTGTCTCTCCCTGAATCTTCTTCCCTCCTGGGAATTGCCTATCCATGTTTTTCACTAATTTCTCTGCTTCATTGTTAAAATTATTATTGATTTATAAAAGCTTTATATATTAAGGCAAGGTTCCTTCACCTCAGCATTATTGACATTTGCGGCTGGATAATTCTTTGTTGTGGGGGATTGTCCTGAGTTTTGCAGGATGTTTAGCAGAATCCCTGGCCTCTACCCACTAAATGCCAGCAGCATTCCCTCCAGCTGTGACAACCAAAAATGTCTCCAGGCGTTGCCTCTGGAAAGCAAAACAGCCCCTGGCTGAGAACCACAGTGTTACATAGATTAACTCTCTGTTCCAATTACATGCTATAGCCTTTTGGGTACTAGTACTCCCCAACACCCGTCCCATAGGAGTATCCCTTCTTCAGTATTCTTTGAAGATTCTTTACAGACTTGATTACTAATTTTCCAGGAAGCTGTCTCAATACTGAATGACTACAATTGCTCCAAAACTCATAAAACTAAAATGAAGTCTAAATCCCTTTAAGTTCCAGTCATCAATTTTAATTATGCTACCGAGAACTGTACTGTTTAGTACAGCAGCTACTAGCCACCTATAACTATTTAAATTTAAATTAAGTAAAATTAAATAAAATTTAAAATTCAGTTCCTCACACCAGCCATATTTCAAAAGCTCAATAGCACATGTGGCAGGTGGCTATCATATTGGACAGCACAGATATAGAATACTCCCATCATCTTAGAATGTTCCACTCTACAGAGCTGCTCTAGAACATTTGCCACTCAAAGTGTGGTCCAAGGACAAGCAGCATTGGCATCATATAGATGCTTGTTAGAAATATAGAATCTTGGACCCCACCCCAGACCTACTAAATCAGGATCTTCATTTTAACAAAATCCTCAGGTGATTTACATACACTCATAAGTATGAAAAGTACTGCAATGGGAGACTGAAACATCTGAGGTCAGTTATCAAAAGTGCTTTCATTCCACAAATATTTACTTCTCCAGACTCAATGATATGATGCTTTTCATCATATGACCTAGTTTCCAAATCTCTACTGATCTAACTCTTGATTGGCCTCTATAATCTTCTTGTCTATAAAGGAGAGAAGGTAAGGCTATGCTTTAGGAGAGGTCAGAAAATGAGACATCGCCTTCTTCGAGCTGAATATCAAGTTCCTTTCAATGTTGTCTTAGTGCACATTAGTTTTGTCCTTATTTAGTAATTTCCCATTAGTTAGATCACACTAGAGGCATGTAATAAACTTATGGCGAACAGGTTCCTTGCCTTCTTCACGGAACTGCAGTGAAGTCACACATTTCAGAAACCTTTACAGATGCTTGTTTAAATTGATGTTCAGAAAGTACAATTATCTGTATTAAATTTAACCTTGTTGGCTTCTTTTGGTTTCATCTACCAAGTTCCTAATGTGTCCCAATTCTTTCATCCAACTTTGAAAACTTGACAAGCATACCAATTTCTTCTTCCAAACATTCAAAAATGTCAAGCAGAAGGAAATCCCAAATAGTGACCTAGAGTCCCACAGAATCTTCTCCCCACTGCCTATGTGAATCTACTGAGATTCTTAGGTATATTTCTAGACCAGTCATTAATCCGCCTAACCGACCTGATACCTGAAATCACTTCCTAACTCCAAAGAGCGTTGCTTCAAAAACCAATAGAATTCTTCTAGCAAAAGAAAAAAATTATGTTAGATTTCTATTGTTTTAAAGACTGAAAACCAGGTAGTATTTCCCAAATCCTCTCTCACTACCAATACTTTATAATAAAAGCATGACACTCTCTTTTCTATCCAGTCCCCAAATTAGGTCGACCAAAACAACCACCTTTTCATCAAGATATCTTCATTTACAATGAAATAAATAATCAAAAGTAATCTTAACACTTAACTTGTATCTGTGATGGGATCAACTCTCCACTGCACAAATGTGGTTTACCCAAAGAATCTCTCATTACTTACATCAATGACTCAGTTGTCTTTAAGTCTTATAATGTTCTCTTCATTATTTTTACAAATACATTCCACATAGATGAATGAATGATGTACCAGTGAAGAAAAACACTAGACATATGAAAACTGTGAGACGGCCTCTTATTTTCAAATATGATAAAATTATTTTTATTCTTCCACTAATTTAATTTGATTTAATTTTAAACTTTTAAAATTTGTATATCCCTAAACTTTTATCCTTTTCTCATTTTGCTGTATCTTTTCTGTGTTAGAAATTTCCTACTCATGTTGCCCTCATCATGCAATTAATTGAACATATGCACTAGGAGATTATATATCAAATGGTTCCTACAAGGGAGATGACTTGGGTGATTCAAAGATTCAAATACAAGAATTCCTCCTTGAAGGACTAATAATCCAGTGGGAGTGGGGGAGACTTGGCACCAATAATTATGATAGAAAGCAATATACAAAGCATGCCATATAAGTAATACAATCAATAAGCTATTTAAAAAATCAGAGGAAGAACCATTCAATGTCTGGCTGGGATAATTAGAAGGGGGTTAGAACCTCTCAGAGAGAATAGAATTGGTAATTCTATTTGAAAGATGGATAGGATTTCAAGATGTAGATGAGGAGATCTAGAGATTAGTCCTGGCCAACCAAGCAAAGGTGCAGAACAACAGAGGTGCAAATACAAATGCATCTACTTTGGCCAAAGTAATGGATAGGTGGTGGAAACAAGGCAAAAAAGGCCACAGTTCAAGTGGTGGACACATCTGATGATTAGAAAAGAATGAATCAATCTTGACTGGGCAGGAGCCCTGAGCAATGGCACTGTCCCTACAATATCTAAGCGTGTCTATTATCAGGGATGACTGAAGGGGAAGTATCAATGACCATTTATTTATAATATATGGCATAAGATACAGCAACTCCCATGTCATTAAATATTCTTCAGCTCTTAAATGTCTGGTGGGCATTTAGTAATATGATAACACTGATATCCTTTACTGCTGGATATTTAGGTTAGTTCCAATGTTTTGTTAATAGAACAATTGTGATGAATATCTTTTTATTTTGTGTGCATATAATTCCTAGAAGAGGAATTACTGGTGGAAGGATAAGAATATTTTTAAGAATCTCAATACACATTTACTAATTCCATATCACAAAACAGGTACCCATTTAAATCTCCAACACTGGTATGTATGTTTGTTCAGTATATGTGACTATATCCATCTCACCAAAAAAAAAAAAAGAAAAGTAGGTTTCTCAATACTCTGCCTTCTTCCTCAATGGTGTGAGGAATCAAACCAGAGAGAAAAGGATCTACTGCCCCAGGGAGGTGCAAAAAGGAGCCAAGTTACAGTTGATTCTGCTCTCTCCATATGACTGTGACTCCTCAATGGGCACTGCAGAACCTCACACCCAGGCTAACTTCCGGGTATAACCTGTGGAGCCTCATAGGGCCCCAGGCTTAGAAGATCCCATGCTTAGTTTAATGTCTGTTGTCCAATAATTTTTAACAAGGCCCTGAATTTTCATTCTGAGCCCCCAAGATTAGCCAGTCTTGTTGCTACCCCACAGTGCCTAAGAGGGTGTGTTGCACATAAGAGACATTCAAAAATTTGCCCAATTAGCACAATATTATTGTGTTTATGGGAAAGGGGGAGGAGAAAAATCAAAGTAAATCCACATTAATCGTGTCTCTAAAGAGTACGCATTTTTCAAAAAAGTCATTTTCAAATTACCTTTTAATTTCATTAGTTACACAGTTCAAAGGAACAATTAAGTTAAGTCAAAGTCACAGAAATGCAGAAGAGTCATGAAAAGAAAAAAGTAAACAAAGTTTTAAAAACCTAGAGAGACAATAATTCAGAAAAACATTAAATTCAAAGTCAATGAGACTTTGGCATTTGCTGTAACTATATCATCTTCCCAGTAGGTTCTTGAACTAAATAAATGTGATTTCTGCTTGGAAATTTTCCTGGAGGCCATCTGGAAAATTAAGACAGACAGGATAAGTGTCTTTTTATTATTCTGAGCCACATAAAACAATTGGTCTCAGGAGCCGATAAAAACTATTCCGAGGAACCCAGACCACTAATCTTGCTACCCTCAACAACTTTCCCCAACTTCCAAATTTAATAGGCCATTAGTATCCCTAGTGTGAACACTGCCCTTTTCCAAAGTTTTATTTAAAGCTTAGATGATCAAAAAGTATTTGAAATCTGCAGATGGATTCACCGAAGGGAGGCCCCAGACTTCACAGGGCCAGAAGCAGTTTCAAGTTTAAGTTCAAGTCCACATCCTTCTCCCCTCCTTAATCCTACCTTAACTCCCATCCTGACAGTCAAAAGCGTGTTCTTAAATCTGGTCTTTTATCAATTGCTTCTGAACTACATTCTTAAGAATGCTGATTTCTGGGCCCTACGACTGACCTGAAACAACATATCTGAGAACAGAATGAAGAAACCGACTGATTCTTTTGACCAACATTAGGTGAATCTATGTACAAACCAGAGCTTCTCCCCTCATTGTGCACACATGGAGATCTTGTTAAAATGCAGATTCTGTCTGATTCAATAGATCTAGGTAGAGGTTTGAGAGTCTGTATGTCTAATAACCCAAGAGCAGTAGTTCCCACCACAGTTGCACATTAGAGTGTACAGCCCAATTCTAATTCCCAGCTGAATCAGAATCCCTATAATGGAGCCCAGGCAACACTCTTGAATGAAATTCTGGGTAGATAAACCCTGAACCTCAGTTTTCCTCTCTACAAAACGAGAATAATACCCACACGAGATATCACTCATCACTAGTCATCTCACAAACTCCCTGCTCTCCCATCATGCTGTCCTTCACTTCAGAGCCTTTGCAGACACGATTCTTCCACTGCCAGCTACCCCCTCATTGTGGGCCTCGTTAAACCCTACTCTCTTGTCTTCACACTGAAGCTCAAATATCACCTCTGCTGGGAAGACTTCCTGACCAGCCCCCAGTGCAAATCCAAATGAGGTTCCTGCATTTATACTGTTCACAGCACCTTGAACATCCTTCAGAGCACCACATATTTCATAACGATGTATTTTTGTGCAAGTAAAGGAATAATACCCACCTCATCCCACTAGTCTTAGTGGGTCCCAGATTCCAGTCCTTGATTTGTCACTGTAACCTCCACAGCTCCCCAGCACTTCACCCTAACAAATGTTAATGTGGGTTGAGCTACCTTACTCTGTGCCAGCTTCTGTTCTCAGCATTTTACAAGATTCAATTAACTTCATCTTCACACACTCGTACAGGACAGGTGCCATTATTATCCCTATTTTATGGATGAGAAACTGAAGCCAAGAGAGACTAAGTTGCTTGCCCAAGGAGTCACAACTGGAGGCCCCTAGTGGAGGAAACATGATTTGAACCCAAGTAATCTAGGTTAAGAAAAGCAAAAAGTCACAATGAGGGACTACAGAAGTAGTCTAGCTTACTTTCCTTCCTCCTTCCCTCCCTCCTTCCTTTTCTCTCTCTTCTCTCTCTCATACACACACACTTTATAATGGTCACTATGCAGGGGCAGCTACAGCTCATTTATTCTATTTGCATCGCAGATACCTTAGTTCATGCTCATTCTGTACTGACAAGTCCCTGCTCCGATGGAGGTATTCCAGAAACATGTAACACACTCGATGTACCTTTACCAGACAGCTAACGGGAATAAGCAACCAACGAAACTGGTTAAATGCACGGCGGAACTAAATGGGGTTGTGAGGTGGGGTCGGCAGGCTCCTTCACACACCGTCAGGAAGGTGGGCCTCTCGGAGGAGGTGAGGTCGAGCTGGAACCTGGAGGGGACAGAAGCCAGCTCTTCCCCCGGGAGGAGAGGGCAAGGTGGGAGAAGCAATGCAGGCAAAGGCCCAAAGCACCACACTGCGGCCATGCCTGAGAAGCGAGGGCCATCAGCGACGGTCGCTGAGGGACGGAAGGGACGGTAACAGGATAAAGCGCGCGAGCCCGCCCGGCCACTTCGCACCTCGAGATTCACTAATTTTCAGCCATGTGATCACCAATCTAGTCACCAAAACCTTTACCAGCGGGTTCACATACCCTCCACAGTGTTCTGGTCCCTGTCGGCTTTAAGAAAGCGCGGGAGCTTGCGGGCTTTGCCCCCAGGACCCACCTGCTTTCACTTATTGGTCCAGAGGCTGGCACGTGACCCGAGCATATCCAATTCATGGCCAGCCCTCAACCCGAGGTAACGCTGAGCGCAGGTCTTTGGCTCACCCAGGGGGCGTGGCATTTGGAGGTGCCCCTCAAATTCCACCGGGAACTTAACCCCAACAGTGAAAAGAACAAATTAGTTAAAGGTGAGGAGAAACGTGCTTGGAGAAGAGACGTTAATAAGAGAACTCGGGTAAATATTTAAAACCCTTATTCCTCTGCCTCTAGTGTGGCCATGTATTCTCAACTCCAAGCCCCAGCTAGACTTCGGTTCTTATCATCAGATTTCTGGAAGAAGCTAGCCCTCTTAATACCACTTGAGTAATAATACCACTTATTAAACACTTAACTCTGTGCTTTGCTTTAGGGACTTTCCATGCTAGCTCACATAGTCTTGCTAGCATGTACTGAAGCCAGAATCACTATCCCTGTGCTTATACCTAAAGAGTCATCTCCAAGAAGTTGAGTTACTTACCCAAAGTCATAAGAAAGCTGTAATGGGCAGACCTGGGACTCCAAAAGTCTGTTCTATTAACCACTATGATTAACTGATTCTTATTTTTCTTAAAACAGGCCTCATTTACTAGAGTTGGTCTGAGTGAGGCTCTGTTCCCTATAGATGGAACAGAATATCCTTCTCAAGTGTACAAGTATCTATTGGTGCTTGTAATTAGAATGACGGTTTTTTTTTAATTATGTACAATGCTGCATCCAAAATGTCAAATTTCAGGATATATATAGAGCAAACTGATTTTAATTTGTGTCCATGCGATATAGAATATCAATTAGTAAATGAGCTTTGGCGAAAGATTTAAAGACAGATAATAGAGCATTCACTCATTAAATGTACCATGCAATGTGACGCATAAATAAATATCAAGCCATATGAATAAATTAACAAAATTACTCCATAGACAGCTCTTCCCATGATTCTTTATTCCTATAGTAATAATGACTAACATTTACTGGACACTTGCTATGTGCCAAGTTTCATGATTAAGCACTCTGTATATTATCTCATTTAAACCTCACTATTGGGATAATAGTAAAATAACCCCAGTCTACAGATGTGAAAATAGAAACTCAAAGAGAGACCAAGTGGCCAATTTTTATTTTAGAGAGGCAAAATTTAAATGCAGATATATCCGCCTCCAGAAGACTTGTCCTTGACTACTTCAAGCAATTAGCACACCTCAATCAGAGCACCTATCATATACTATGCTGTGATGGTTTATTTGAAGATCTGTCCTCCACTACAAATCCACCTTTGAAGAGCTTATGGACTCTCCTATTCACCTCTATCTCCTCCTTGCTTAAAACAGAAGAGAAATATAATATTTTTTAAAAGATTTTATTTATTTGACAGAAAGATAGAGAGAGAGAGAGATCACAAGTAGGCAGAGAGGCAGGCAGAGGTGGGGTGGGGAGCAGGTTCCCTGCTGAGCAGAGAGCCCAATGCGGGGCTCGATCCCAGGACCCTGAGATCATGACCTGAGCCGAAGGCAGAGGCTTAACCCACTGAGCCACCCAGGCGCCCCGAGAAATATAATATTAATACAAAGCAATTAGCTCATCTATTTTTAAAACAAAACTTAGTCCAATAATCACTCCTGCTGACTCTAGGCTATTGGATGAATTTTGCAAGGCACTGAATTATCACAGAAAATAAAATCAGGACCAGAAAACTAAAATTTCATTTTAGATACAAAAACTGAATGGCAGCCAGTCTCCACACAGGAGACTGCTAAGTTCTTCAGCTTCTTATTAACAGATTGATTTGTAACAACTCTGTGCCACTCAGAGATGAGGGAAAAAACTGAGCATCTCTGAAAATTTCTCATAAAAATTATCTGTAAATAACGAGAAAGATGTTGAAATATTAACGCCTCCTCCATGAGCACATCAAAATGCTCCCTCCACCACCTTCCATCTGCTTGCCCGCCTCTTCCAACGTGAGCACAGCCATGCTCCGTTTTCAGCTTATTTGATGTCTAAAAAGATTAGCCAAAAATTGTTTCAGGAAAAAAAAAAATTGTTTCAGCACGCTGGAAAGTATAATCCTCACATTTCAGACATATTTGGACATCCTAATTTAAAATATGGTGGAAAAATAGCATACTTGTGGGTTGTTCCTTGTCATATTTTAAATGCATTCCTGTAAAATATATTTCTCTATTAAAACCATGGGCATAAACTTAACTTCTAAATGGATGTAACAACAGCAACAATAATAATGGCAGCTAACATCAATATAACATCGTTCTAAATACTTTATGGTCATTCACTTAATGATCCTGAAATGTTTCTATTACTAGCTCCATTTTACAGAGTAGTAAAATGGCCCAGAAGCATTCAGTGACTTGTTCAAGGTCACAGGGCTGACGGTAGCAGAGCCACTGCTTGAAACAGGGGTCCTGACATACTATGTTCTTACCCACTGTATCAATCTATCCAGGAGGCATTAGCCACTACCTAGCTTTAATCCTTCTTTTCTAGTATCTTTTGTCATTGTCATATTGCAGCAGATAAAAAGCTGGATCATGACTGTCGTGGGTTAAATAGTGGCCTCAAAAAAGATATGCCTACGTCCTTACCTCCCAAATCTGTGAATGTGAACTTATTTGGAAAAAAGAGTCTTTGCAGATATAATTAAAGTTATAGATCTTGAGATGAGATCTTCCCAGATTTAGGACAAGCCCTAAATCCAAAGACAAGTGTCCTCATAAGAGGAAGACAGACATAGATTTGAGACACAGAGACACAGGGGAGAAGGTGATGTGAAATCAGAGGCAAAGACTGCAGTGATGTGTCTACAAGCCAAGGAATGCCAAGGGTTACTGGAAGCCAACAAAAACTAAGAGAAAGGCATGGTATGCATTCTCCCTCCAAGCCTCCAGAGAGAACCAACCCTGCATATACCTTGATTTCAGACTTCTGAGTCCTACAGGTGTGAGAGAATAAATTTCTGCTGTGAAATTAAGCCAAGTTAGTGGTCATTTATTACAGTAGCCCCAGGAAGCTAATACAGTGAGTCTTGGGCCCAAAATCCCTGAACAAAAATCACATCCTCACTTGATAGATCAGGGAAACAGGTTCAGAATGAGGAGTTCATTAGCATGCTGTCAATCACACAACAGGTTTGTGGCAGAGCCAAGCCAGGCTCTAAGGTACATGCTGGTTTCCCAATTCCTGGGCCAGCTCCCTCTTCTTAAACCATGTCTTTGAGAGACAGAATTATACATGCACTTTAGAACCTGACTAGTGTCCTTGTTCTGCCATTTGCTAGCTGTGTACATCTGTTTTCTCATCTGTAAAATGAGAATAGAAATGACAACTACATCACTGTGTTATTTTGGGGAACAAGTGAGTCAATATATGTGAATAGTATGCAGTAGCTCTCAATAAATGTTAGTTATTACTCTTATTTTATTCCAATATCTATTTAGCTATTGATAAAGGGCAAATTATGAAATCAAGAATATGGGAGTACCTAGGAAAAAAAGAAACCTGATAGACACATTAGCAGGGTTTATCATTATGTGTGGAAATTTGTGACAAACCTATTTCCCAGTTTCTTATGAAGGTGTTGGACATCAAAAGGTAATGTCCATCACCCTTGACTTATACCTCTCTGACAGTCTTCACTGGCCCCACTCCCAGTGTGATTGACCAGTGACCAGGACATTGACTGGAATGTGGTGCTAGCAAAAGGAACACAGGCATGCCCCACATCCTCTTTCCCACTTGTGCAGCCCCGAAAGAGCAAGCGGCCCCACGCCTCCCATCTGCTTCCTGCTCTCCCACGGTGACCACTTCTGAAAACACTGCTTTCTTAGGCAGTTCTGCCATCCCCCCAACTTTCCAGCTATGGGAGCCTTGCCCTGCCTGGAATGACAGGGCCCCGCCCTTTACCCTTCACTTCTGGGTATCTATGTGGTAAGCATAGCAAGACCTCCTCCTCTTGCTAACCTTGATTTCCCCCTGAACATCGTGGCTACCTGGAGTCAACATGCAGTAGGCATGGCCATCTAGAGGTCTGATAGGACGGAATGGCAAGGTCTCTCATCTAGTCAAAAAATCCCTGCATGGAGGGATACTGAGCCCATCCTTGGGCATTGATAAGGCCATACTATGTTTCTCTTTTGACTTCTAGTCCTTAGGTGTATATCCCTTTTTGGTCAGACCCTGGATAGGGGCAGAAAGAACAGTAGCACTCAGACACCAAAACCCCACCCAAACTCCTAACAACCTCATATTATCTTCTGATGGAAGTGTACAATAAGCTCACTTTTTTCCAAGAATAATGTTCATTATAAAGTGTCCTCCAATGTACTGAACTTCCTACTAGTCATCTGAATGATAATGCACACTTGCAGAATACCAAGAAAATGAAACACTTGGGGAAATTAAAGCCATTTCTCCCCCAAATCAAATAACCATCAGTTTTTTGTAATGGTTATCCTGCTCCAATTATAGTGCTGGATCTAAACACACACACACACACACACACACACACACACACACACACACACACACACTCTACACTCCTTGTCATATCTATCCCTATATAAAATCTAAGCCAGCTGCTGGAATTAAGCTAAATAGTATTGGAATCAACAGTGTCCTTAGGAAACATAGGGCTGGGATGCTGATTTCATCACAATTCTATCGCCTGTACTTTTTCCAGGAAGTTCAAGAACCATGAGCAGCTGTAGAAATCCAAGTCATCAGAAAAGCAAACAAAGGCAGTGCCTCTCCTGCAACGCAAGTTCCCTAAAAGGGCCCCAGCGTCTGCCTTCTTAGCATAAAGGCCGAGCCCTTAATCTATGGTGAATTTTTAATACTTCTCTCTTTTTGCTCCAGTCATTTGGGAAACATGATCCTTTTTTCTCCAGGCCAGGTACCAGACTTCCACCATCACCCATAATCATGTCATTTGCCTCCAACTCTCAAGAATTAACCAATGCCTGACACACCTGACCCATTTCTCCTTCCCGCAACAGCAAAAGGAGGTCCTGTCCCATTCCCAAGCCTGGGTGGAGATTACCATGATGCTGTCACCTCTTTCACAGTAGGGTCAGGATTTCATCCAAGTCTCTGAGACCAAAAGATGCTCATATCTTATTAATATCTCGAATTTGAAAATGTTCTCTATTTCACCTTCAAACTAAGAATCTGTCAACCAAGGGGTAGACCAGAACAACTTGGAGATACAACATCCCAGCTAAGGCAAGCAGTAACTCACTCAGTCCCAGCTCACTCAGTTCAGGGCTACCAGATGTGCCCAGCGTTGAAAAAAATCAGAAATCCAGGTTTTACATAAATTCTCCCAGTTTTACAATGCTGGCAACTAGTTCCCAAGGTCACACGGCCAAATTATGGCCGAGTAAGGACTAGATCCAGGCTACCTAACTTCACAAAGCCCAAGAGGTCTTGACTTGGTATATACTTGTGTATTTTACTCAACAGCTATTTATTAAACAACTACTATATTGAGGGATATTATTTTAACAAGTAGATGAATGGATGGAGGGACAGCCAGATATTTATTAAGGAACTAAAGAATAAAGCAAAAGAAGAAAGAAGGAAGAAGGAAAAAGAAAGAAGGAAGAAGAAGAAGAGGGAGAAAGCAAAACATAATTCCCAAGTTTACAACATAAAAAACTGAGATACATGGGGCAGCTGGGTGGCTCAGCTGGTTATCAGCTCTGGTCATGATCCTGGAGTCCCAGAGTCCCAGGATCAAGCCCTGCACTGGGCTCCGTGCTCAACAGGGAATCTGCTTCTCCCTCTACCCCTCACCCTGCTCATGCTCTCTCTCTCAAATAAATAAATAAATTCTTAAAAAAAAAAAAACTAAGATACAACATTTAATTCATAACTATCATTTTCCTTCCAACAATAATTGTATTTGCAATTGATGTTGAATAGGGAATAGATCACATAGTCTGAAATCTAAGAGTAAGGCAAACATAGAAATTCTGTTTAAGCCAGAGCATCTTCCACTAAGAAAACCATGACTGGGGAAGCACTGTAGCTTTAATCCACAGGTAAAACCTCTTCTTGGATTATTTAAGAACAACCTCTTTACTCCTCTGCTCCACTACTGGGAGCACAGGGTATATTTCTGCAGCGTTTCTATCAGGATGGTAATTAGTATAGCTGAGAAATGCCATCAACAGCAAAAGTAAAATTAGCCTTTACTTGTAAAATGTCTCCTGGGACATACTGGTGGCTCCTTTCTCCACCAAGCAGAGTTTTGGGCTTGCTGTGTCATCCCACAGCAAGCAAATTGCCCCATTAGCAGCACCTGAATAAAACCACCAACACATCATACTGACCACCAACATGTCTTCTTTTCCTTATTTTTTTTTTTTAAGATTCACCCATTTATTGAGAGAGAAAGAGCATACAGGAGAGAGGGACAGAGGGAGAGAAAGAGAGATGATCTCACATAGATTGCCCACTGAGCGTGGTGCCCAAACTGGGACTCAATCTGATGACCTTGAGATCACGAAGTGAGCCAAAACCAAGAACTGGACGCTTAAAACACTGCACCACCCAAGCACCCTTTCCTTTACCTATTTCAACCACACCTACCTCATCCTAGCCACATACTCCCATCAAATTGCACACATGACCTTTTTTTTTTGCCACCGGGGCACTCCTAATTTCCCTGAAAATTAGATTAGACCTGTAGCATGTGTTAGCCAACATGAGTTTTTGAGACCGTTTTATTCAACATAGTGATGCAACAGGGAAAACAGGGACTCAGGGAGAGGAGATGATTTGGCCAGTATCACATCCTGTTTGGCATCAAAGTGAAATGTAAGCTAATTCCTAGTCTGGAGCATTCTCTTTTCACTGAGCCAAGCAATCTCTTTAGGTTTAATCTTTTTACTCCACACCCACCATCTCTTTATCTGAACCTTTTCTGACCACCTCTTCCCTGGGTTTGAGGAAACCTCACCATCCACCCACAGCTGAACTCATCCTCTCCCTCCCCTTTCAGACTTTGTTTCACCAATAACCCTTTCTCTATTGGCCCATTCCCTGCATGGTAAGAATATGGTCAAATGTGTCACATATTGGTAAGAGAAGATTCCCCAAACTCCGCATCTCCTCCAGTTACCATATTCAAAGCCAAGCTACCTGCAGAAAGAATACAAAAATCAACATTACCACTTCTAACCCACTACAGCCCAATATCTACTCTCACCACCTTCATAATGTTCTAGCAGAGGCCACAAGACAGCCAGCTCCACCAAACCCACATCTCTACTTAGTGTCACCACTTGGATGAATGAGGCTTTGCAACAAAACGTGATCAAAGAACAAACTCCTGATCTCCCCTCATACTAAGCCTGTTTGGCCTCAATCTTCCCCAGGGGCTCAAGCCCAAAACTTAACTCCTTTTGTTTCCCCCAATAGAATGGAAGCTCCAAAGAGGCAGGAATTTTTGTCTATTATTATACATTCAGCACCTAGCCTAGCACATGGTAGAAGTTCTATATTTGTTGACTTGATCCATTTCAGCCATTCAATCATCCTCTTGCTTGACCCTCTTGGGGACACCAGTGACACCTCTAGTGGAAAATAAATAAACACATCTAAGGCCAATGGAGAGATTTGGGTTAGAGAACTTTGTCTGATAGATCATTCCTTTGGTACAAACTGTTAAAGTGTCATTTTAAGAGTTTTAGTTGGCCAGAGATAATGCAGCAGATGGATTTAGTAGACAAAGATTAGCAAAACAGGCCAAAGTTTACAAAAATCAATCAAACACTTCCTATGAGTCCTCAGCTTTCTAACTGGTTGGATTAATGTATGGAATTATCTAGACCTGGAAGCCATGTGAACTTTCTTGGGCAACTTGAGAGTCTGCCTTTCCCAAGGGTTCAGACAACAGCTTTTACTGGGAAGTTACCTTCATCTTTTTTTCTCTATTACTCCCTATAGCAATACAAAAATTTACAGTTTCCATCTTATGCTGCAGAAAATATTTCAATTCAGCCTACCAGGAAAATGTAATGTGATTCTTTTTTTTTTTTTTTTTTTAAGCATGAGAAAAGTCTGGCTATGGCCCAAAATTTTCCAGAGCAGCCATCTGCAAAACAACATGAACTGGCTTGGATTCAGCTAAAA
>NW_019154094.1:13940765-14177937 GCF_002288905.1 Enhydra lutris kenyoni
TTCTCAACCCAATAGACCCATAGCTTCTGCTGTGTATAATAAGCACCTTTCCCTTTTGACCTTTGGTGTATTACAGTGGAGCTCTTAAAGTCATCCTTGTGCTGTACCATGGCAGTCCCAGAGGATTTCACAGAATCAGAAACATATAGGAAAACCCATAGAAACAAAATACAGTTTGTCCCAACATATGCCTCTGTGCCTATTATGTGCCATAGTAACATCTCTTAAATTAGAAAAGTTTAAAAAGTGATCTCCAAGGGCCAAATTCTTTCTCCTCTTTAGATAGAAGTGTAATACTTGGGCCACTACTTTGCCCTATCTCCATATCTAGGCTTTATGAATAAATCTCTAGTCATCTAGTTTTTCTTGGCCATTCCCTCCATTGAGAACTTGGACCTCTACAACAAACCCCTGCTCCCACCTACTATTCAAAATGGTTTTGAATAGTTTTGAATAGTTGTCCATCCTCAGGGACTATCTCTAATGTCACCTTCTCTATATAAAGTCTTCCTTCATCTTTTCCTTCTCTGGACTCCTAATCAACTTAATTATATCTTTGAATGGCAGGGACAAATTTCTTCCTTTTTTTATGGGTCTTTTTTTACAAGTTTTTATGAGTACAGCATTTTCTCTGCTAGACTAGTTTCTCATGGCAGGAACTGGGACTTCCTCATTTTTGTAACTATAAAGCTTCTAAACAGCAAGCCCTAAATATTCATGGCTCTATTAGTCGAGATGCATTGAGCTATTAGTAACAAAGCCTGAACTCAAATTGGCTTATACAAATTAAAGGAAAATCAGAGAAAAGACAATCTTCAGGTATGGCTCTGATTCCATTTCTCTACCATTCTTTTAGCACTCTACCTCCCCCATGTGACAACTTTGTCCTCAGACTGGTTTCCCTCATGGTTATCATCATCATCATCTATTATTTGGATATTTACTCATGTTGGCATGGTGCTAAATATTTTTTACCTGGACTCTCTCATTTAATCCAATTAAACTTAAGTCCTATTAAATTTACTCCACTAGCAGTAAATTTACCCCTAGAGCAGGTACTATTATTACACTTATTTCACAAGTGGGGAAACAGTTTCAGAAAGATAAGGTTGCCTGAAATCCCACAGTTGGAAATGGAACCCAAGCAATCCACCTCCAAACCTGGTGCTCTCAACCACTGTCAAAGATAGTCATGCAAGACCCAAGAAGACAGCCCCCACTAAGGCCACATTACCAGCCTGCTCACAGAAACTCTAAACAGATAGCATATCAGATACAAAGAGAAAACTGGGGCTGCCAGATTATGATATAAGCATCATTTAGGAATGTCACTCCACATCCTACAATAAGGACAGGAAACACCTAACAGGTATTAGGAAGGTGATCAAGACTGGTACCAAGTTGAGACTTTCTCACTGAAGTTCATCAGAAGTACTAGATGAGATTTGGAAAGGCAATGACTTTTTCATTGTAAAGCCCAGTGGCTTGGGCCTCTAAGTTGTGTAATGCAGAGTCCATACCTGTCCTAAGATCACCTTGTGTACACACGGCTGGCCACTCCATACTACAGTCAGGGTTGACTGACTGGAGACCAAATTTGGAGTTAATTTGGCTGGGCTCAATTCCCTCTCTGCCACTTACTAACTGCAACCTTGGACAAGTGATCTCTCCTCTAGCTTTGCCTTACATCCAAATGAAATAGTGATTTTTTTTAAAAACAATTTTGTTTATTTATTTGTCACAGAGAGAGAGAGAGAGCACAAGCAGGGGAAGCATCAGGCAGAGGAAGAAGCAGGCTCCTGCTGAGCAAGGAAACCATGCAGGACTCAATCCCAGGACCCCAGGATCATGACCTGAGTTGACGGCAGTTGCTTAACAGACTGAGCCACACAGGCATCCCAAAATAGTGATATTATTAACAGTACCTACTTCACAGGATCATCATGAGGATTAAATGAGATACCATATGTGAGCCCTTCAGCACAGTGTTTGAAATATCATTATTTCATTTAGGGTATATGTAGGAAGTGCTTTACGAGCTATACTGATCATCTTTATTCTTATCAAGGGAACATATTGTAGTCAGGTGGGTGTGCTGGATGGGAAAGTGATTCACAGGCTCACATGCTCGCCTGAGAAAGGCAGGAGCCCAGACTTTCTCCAACTTCCCCTCCCCAACCCCTTCCAGAAGCCCTACAATATCTGGGTGTTGGAAAGCTGCTGTGCCCACTCTCCTGGACTCTGGCTAGGCTTCTACAGAAGAGAAAGCTCACATCAAGGGCTCTTCTCAGAAAGAGAACTGAGAAAGAAGCTTCCTTCCCTAACCCAAATGTCATGCTCAAGTAAAGTTCCAAGGTAGAGTAAACTGTCAAGGTACATCACTGCTGTGTTCCTTAGTTATGTTCCACATAGGGGAAAAAAAAATGGTCCTCTAATGATTTTCCAAGATAGTAAGAGTGTCTTACACTTTATAGCCTTCTTCAGCCCTTAGTCTTTACTGGGAACACAGTAGGTACCCAATGACCCTTACTTTGTAACTTCCAAAATTCCTTTTTTTCCTTGCACTATCACAAATGTCTACAGCACAATTTATCTGCAGTGTTCAATTTTACCTGCAATCACCAAAAAAAAGGGGGGAGGGAAACAATTATCTGCAGTGAACTGGGAATTTTGGAACCCCAAGACAAACATAATGAACTAAAAGTCCTTAATGAAAATATGTGAACATATATTCAGTATGACACCCAACCCCATACAAACTCTTCAGTCATAACTTATTCCTGAGTGTAGACTAAAATCTATCACCTCTAGGATATTGTACTTGAATACGTTTAGTGAATGTAGTGCTGTCCATCTATCAGTTTCCACCCTACCAATGTACACACCTTTTAACTCATCAAAATCCTGGCACATGTCCCCTGCTTCTCAGCAAAAATTGAAGAGCAGTGAGCTGAAGACATGTTTCACGTTACCAAGAGCTCATTCATTTCATTAACTACCAGGAACTACTTACTCCTAAAACATGTGCAATATGTAATATTAAATGGCATTATCTAGACAGATGCCCTTGGGGTTAGAGTGGGGATAAGGAAGTGAAATGCTGTGCACAATTCAGGTTATGCATATTTTTCTAGAAAAGATATAAAAGTTTTCATTGGCTTCTAAAAAGAGTACATGGCTCACCAAAGTTAAAAATCACAAACAGAAGTTTAAAAAATTTGAGAAAGCAAACTTTATTATTTGCTACATTTCTAAATTTGAACAATTTCTAAATTTGGTCATTATGTGCACTGTCCAACTATCCCCCTCATATATTTACTTATTTCTCTGGTTCTAAAACTCCTTGGGAACTTCTATATTATTTTACATGGATATTTCAGAAAGTTCACCCAAGGGACGAATCAGTGAATTTTAATTTTATTCAATTCCTTTTTAGATAATATATGCTCAGGAGACAATACTTTTTAGAACTCAAGCTAACTGTTATAACTTAAAATAGAAGATGCCAGATTATAACACGCCTAGTTCTGGAAGTTTATAACTGGCATCCTAGTCTGGAAGTTTATAACTGGCATCATCCACTTTGGAGACCCAATTCTTTAATAAGACTAAAGGAGTTTATAAAAAGTGGAGAATTTTTTTAAGTTCCATAGAGGATGTGATCTGACATTATATTAAAAAAAACCACATGGGTCCACTAAGATAAGACAGCATGATTTGATCCTGCTGTCAGTTAATACCATCTCTAGACTTTCTCCAGTGGGCACCATCAGAGATAAGGGATTGACAACGTGGGTGTGAAGGTCAGGAGATCCCAAAAGGCTACTGATGTTGCTCTTGAAACAGCTGTCTACAGACAGAGGTGAGAGTAGTTACCTTTCTCTGCTTGTGGCCTTCTTAAAAACTGAAAAAGGTAAGCTCCCATTTATGTGTTGCACAAAGGTATTTCCCAGCAAGGGCTATCCTTTCCTCCTTACCAACTTAACCTTATGTTTCCTCCTTAGAGAATCTACCCATCATGATCCTTTCTCAGAAAGATTCTTTCCATAATTCTGCTGAGAGACTGTGCTTCTCCTGACTCCCTTGGGCACAGCTGACTGGACCTAGCACAAACTCTGGATTCACGCTGGGCCAATGAGATTTTTGGTTCTCTGAATTTGAAATTGAAACCAAGCAACTCTAGGCAGTCTCAGTTAAGCACTTGAATGGAGAAGATGCTTTCCTTGAGTGTTCACTTTTTCATAAGCAGCATATAAAAACAGGCATCAAGAAAGAAAGTAGAGAGACAGGAGGCAAAAATAATGAACAACTGACTTTGTCTTTTATACCTGATTATTTTCCAACTATCTTTATTCCAACCCCCAGGGACACCTGACTGCCCTATCTACATTTAGGGCCTGAAAAGAACTCTTCTATGTTCCTAGTAAATCCCTTTCTTTTCCCCTTCAACATGTTTGAATGGGCCTCTGCTAATTGGAACTACATTTTCCCTTAAATAAGTGGTAACTGAATCAATTATTAAAAAAAAAAAAAATGAGCTGGATTCTCAAAGAAGACAAAGAAGAGGTTTCATAGGGGAAAGTTGCTGGGAGAAGTGGAAACCAGGAATGCTGGGACCCAAGAGGGCAAGATCTGACTTGGAGACACAAGATTGAGGACAATCCAAAGACAAACTCTGAATAGGTGTAACCATTCCCTGAGGTCAGACAGAAACCACCTGAAAAGGATGCCTAGAGCCCCAGTTGAGTGGAGTACTGGGTCAGGAAGCTATCCATGTACCTTTAAATTCCTGTAGAGAGAGGCAAGTTCAGAAAGAATTCTATCTAGATTAATGAGACCATCCTCACTGGATACAATAATCCGTAATAAAGAATTTCCCCATTCCTGAAGCCCTGCCCTTAAGGATCCAGTGAATTTGTCAAAGTCATAACTACCTCAGCAGATCTGCCAGAACATTAATGAGCATTCTGAGAGATGATCTCTCTCATTCTTCTGCCACCTGCAGTTTTAATTTTCCAGCCAGTCCCTGGAGTTGCTTCCTCCCATCCTTCTGGGTGGGTTTCCAAGATAGGAGTTTTCCTCTGGCATTCTCCTCTGCACATGTAATTGACAAGAATGCATTTGGTCTTTCCTGCTTCCCTCTCTCCTCTGTTGTTCTTGAAAACATGCTCCCTTCCTTGTTCTGGCTTTCTGTTCTTCCTGTATAACTTCTTGACAGCATCCTTAAGATAACCTTCAAGCAGTACATTCCTACTTCCACTCTATATTAGGGCTTCCATTTCCACACCAAATTCCCTGGTTTTCAAGCAAATCTGTTGTTTTTCTCATTAAGACAATAGAAAGAACACATTTTTGAAGCTAAAGCATACCTCAGATTCAAATTCCAGCTCTACCTAAGGGTGAGGCCTCTGGCAGGCCATTTAATCTCTCCGTCTTGTTTCTCATCTATAAAATGGGGGTACCATGTTTTGCAGGGCTGTTGAGCTCACGCACACGGAAAGCAACTACTAAATTCCTGATACATAATAGGAGCTAAAAAATGCTTATTCTCTCTCCCTTTCCTTTCCAAGATCAGTATCAGACATAGTCAAAAAACACCATAAAAAGCCAGTAAAGGGGCACCTGGGTGGCTCAGTGGGTTAAAGCCTATGCCTTCGGCTCAGGTCATGATCCCGGGGTACTGGAATCGAGGCCTGCATCGGGCTCTCTGCTCAGTGGGAAGCCTGCCCCCTCCTCTCTCTCTCTCTCTCTCTCTGCCTGCCTCTCCACCGACTTGTGATCTCCCTCTCTCTGTCAAATAAATAAATAAAGTCTTAAAAAAAAAAAAGCCAGTAAAGTTATAAAGAAATGATGGTTTAAAAAATAGGTTTCAGGGTGCCTGAGTGGCTCAGTCAGTTAAAGTGTCTGACTCTTGATTTCAGCTCAGGTCATGAACTCGGGGTTGTGAGATCGAGCCCTGTGTAGGGCTCTGCATTGGGTGTGGAGTCCGCTTAAGATTCTCTATCTCTTCTTCTGCCCCTCCCACCTTCTCTCTCTCTCTCTCTCTCTCCCTCTCTCTCTCTTTAAAAAAAAAAAAAGTTCATTTCCTTAAAGGGTTGTCTATTTCCTTAAAAGATTAATCTCTATTTACCAAATATCCACCTCCAAAAGAATCAAGGTATTTGAAGATTCATGGTTACTAGTCCAGGTCATTATTTTTAAAAAAAAGAAAAAAGAAAAAAAAAGATATCATTTACAATTAATTCTTTCCCACACAATGTTGAATCAGGCTTTACCTTTTATATGAATATTTTTGCATCAATACATACATTTTGATCATCACTCCACAAAGTGAAAGAATTGAGTGTAGGCAAGGTATTAAAAAAAAAATGAAGATACAGTAATCACCCAATTAACTCAGGGTTTCTCATCATTGTAGGTATTGACATTCTTGGCCAGATAATGTTGAGCTCAATTCTATGCACTTTCAGCTGTTTAGCAACATCCCTAGCCTCTACCCACTGGATGTCACCCCTTCCAGTAGTGACAACGAAAAATGTCTCCAGACATTGCCAAATGTCCCTTGGGAGGCAAATTGCCCTCACCTGAGAACAGGTAAGTTAACTTAAGCAGTGTACATAGCCAAACCAGACAGTACAATCCCAGCCATTGGTTTATAAGACAGGAAGTAGCTGTACTTTTTCTCTCCAGAATGTTCCCACTGAAAACAAAATCGCTGCACATCACTTCCAAGATATAAACAAATGCTGGCTTCACAGAGAAACAGAACGTGCCAGATTTCTGTTTGTCGAACTGCCCTAGCTCTTGGCTACATGCCCACACTCTGCCTAAAACCTACTTCCCAAACTTTTGAAAATGCTTTCCACAGCTTTCAGAATCTGACCTTTAGAGCAGCTGTGAGTGTGTGTGTGTGTGTGTGTGTGTGTGTGTGTGCGCGCGTGTATGAAATAGATTTACAATTTTCTATATTCTTGCAAAGCCAAAACCACTTATTGAGTCCAAATGCCAACTGGGGGTGGTGGGAATTTGCACACAGATGTCAGTGGACTCCTAAACAGCAACACAAGAGCTCCACCTGCAACTAATTATAGAAACTGAAATTGCACTCTGGCCAGAGGAGGCTAAGTTCAGAAACCACCCCATCTGCTTTGGCCAATAAAATCACTCTGTTACTTTTCTCCTGTCAACATAGACTTGCTTCTTAAAATCCTCTGAGGATGTTGTCTGTAGGGAATTTTATTAGGCAGTGAATTTTTTGAGGGTGACCGCTCCCTCTGCCTTCTCCCCCTAGAGCTTGGTTTCAAAAAGTGCCTTGGCACAAGTGAGACTAAAATAATCTATCCATTGCAATATTCCAAAATGTTTTCTTTAGTTCCTGGTGTGCTGTTGCTACCCCTTTGCCAAAATAAAATGATCCAGAGAGAAAATGGAAGATGGAAGTCATTTAGCTCTCCCAAGGTCCAGCCTATAGGAATGTTTATATTCCTCCCCCCATTAGCCATGTCTTTCATAAAATAAAACCTGGGAATAAAAATCCGTAAGGCTACTAATGCAGTGCACATGGCTGATTCTAGGGCTGACTGCAAGAGATTACGGAGGCAAAACAGCTGACATCTGCGACAAAGATGTGTGTAGCTCGCTTCAAATCATTCTCCTACATTCTAGCAAACAAAGAAATCAACTGTTGGCTCTGTGCCATCTCATCTATCTTCAGAACCAAAGGAAGTTTTCACCTACCCAGGAAAGCCATTTAAAATTGTGGTTTCAGTCTAAGTTGGTCATTGCCTAAGTCTGGACCAAAGTTTTTCCACCTTTCTGGAAAGGTAGACAAAAGCTACAGTTCTCTGAAGAGCTGAAGACTATTTCAAGATGAGGAAGGTGAACTTTTGTTGTTGTTGTCCTTGTAAAATTCAGGACATGTCCTTCCAAAATTCAAGTTATGCTGTGGTGCTAAACTGGTTTATATTATGCAGTTCTAAATCTGCGTGCCTATGCAACATTGGGGAAGGCATACATAAACACTCTTACTTTAAATCAGAGTTAAAATGAAAAAAGTTATATACCTATACGACATTTGATTGACTTAATTTCTCAGGTCTCTTTTTTTAATTTTTTTTATTTTTTTTTAACTTATTTATTTGACAGAGAGAGAGAGAGATCACAAGTAGGCAGGGAGGCAGGCAGGGGGGGGGGAGCAGGCTCCCCGCTGAGCAGAGACCCTGATGCGGGGCTCGATCCCAGGACCCTGAGATCATGACCTGAGCCAAAGGCAGAGGCTTTAACCCACTGAGCCACCCAGGCACCCCAGGTCTCTCTCTTTTTTTTTAAAGATTTATCTATTTACTTGAGAGAGAGAGAGAGAGAGAGAACACAGTGTGGGAGGGGCAAAGGAAGGAGGGAGAGAATCTCAAGTAGACTCCCCACTGAGTAAGAAAACTGACACAGGGCTTAGTTCCATGACCCTGAGATCATGACTTGAGCAGAAATCAAGAGTCAGACTTAACCGACTGAGTCACTCAGGCACCCCTCAGTCTCTTAATATGACTTATGAACCCTTAAGATATTTGAAGAAAGAAGGTGACTAATGACAACTCAAGTCAGTGCAATAAAAGTCTGTTTTTTTCCTACAGCATCGCTTTGTCCTTCATCTCAGTTCCTGTAAAGAACCTCCCCTCACCCAATGCCTGCAATCTAAAGGGCTCACCAGTCACAATAACCCCTTCTCACATACCTATCCCTTGCCCCAGCTGTACACACTCACCAAGTCCTGGAGGCAGGATATGACTAAGGTGAGACCAAAGTCCTGCAAATTTTCCAAATGGGAAGTAAAGACATAGGGATCCCTTAACCCTTCAGTTATGACCCTGGGGTACAGGCAGCCAAGACCACCCAACACATCAAAGACAAAAATGAGGCTTACACGTAGATGGAGGCAGATATCAAGAACCAGAGATGAACAATAATGAGAGACAAAATCCTGCTACAGTTTGAGGCACTGGATGTAGTCAACCCCAAGTTCCATATCCAAGCCTTCCTGCAACTTCATTACAGGAACTAATAAGTCTCCATTTTTCATCTATATAGGCTTTTTTTTTTAAGATTTTATTTATTTATTTGACAGAGAGAGATCACAAGTAGGCAGAGAGGCAGGCAGACAGGGAAGAAGCAGGCTCCCCGCTGAGCAGATAGCCTGATGCGGGACTCCATCCCAGGACCCCGGCATCATGACCTGAGCCAAAGGCAGAGGCTTAACCCACTGAGCCATCCAGGCACCCCACATCTATATAGGCTTAAAAACTTTTCTGTCACTACTTTGGAGTGTTGCCCAATACTATTAGTAAGTAGGTTTTTTCATTCTAATGTGTAAGGTCCTTTAAGATCTCATTTCACTCCACTGAAATGCACCTATTTTTCTGGTTATCATGACTTATAATTATTATGAAAAATATTATCAATTAATAATTTTTTATTTTATCAGTTAGGAAGGTATTGAGCTGCCCAACCAACAGTGAATTAGACCACTAGTGGTTATTTTCTCATATGACTAGCAGGCTGGAGGCCAGTCCCTGTGGGTGCTACTGCAAGTGCTCAGTGAAGGTAAGACATAATCTCTGTGCTTTAGTCTCTGTGCTTGGCATGGCCTTTCTTTCATGGTTACTACACAGCTGTCACAGCCCCAGGCAACAAATCAACACTTAAGACAAGAAGAAGGGGGAAGGAACATTGCTGGTGACATTTACAAAAAAAAGCTTTCCCAGAATCTCCCACTTGGGTTTCATTGGCCAGTTACATGAGGCAGAAAGGGAGAAGCCTGATGCTGAGCCATTAAATAGGCATTATGAGGGCACTCTGAAAGGCCCAGCCACTGAAGGAACTGGTTACACTGAAAGTGCCATCTGCCTTCACAGGTTTCAAACTTTAATATCTTGCTTCTAGAGCTACTCTTGAAGCAGTCTTTTCCAAAGTGTGGCCTTTATTTGCTTAGTTTAAAGAATATTTATAGTTTATGACAAATAAGGTTATTAAAAATACATATTAAACTATGTGCGTGTGTGTGTGTGTGTATAAAATAACATCCATATGTTAACCTATATAACTATATATATATGAGACTTGGAAGGAAGTATATTCCCCTGACCCCACTGACTTTGGGCTTGGCCATGTAACATGCTTTGGGCAATATGTGAGTTGACTTGATATAAGCAGAGGCTTTAAAAGTGTTCTGTGTGGTTTGGTTGGACTCTTGGCATCTATGATCCACCATAAGTGGAATTACTGAATAGATTCTGTCCCAAGGAGAATGTGGACACATGTAGAACATATCTGAAGCCAACTTTCAACCTCCAGCCTGGTGTCAAAAGTCCAGCTCTGCCCAACTAAGTTGCACCCAACCTGCAGATACATGAGGGAGAGGTAAATGCTTATCTTTTTAAGCCAATTAGGTTTTGGAATGGCTTGTTACACAGCATTACTACAGCAACAGCTGCTCAATATATAGATGCTCGGTTTAAGATAAAGTTTCATGGTCTTTGCTGGGGTTAAGCAAACTTAATAGATATTTTTTCCTTTTTTTAAAAATTTATTTTGGAGGGGGGCGGCAGAGAAAGAATCTCAAGCAGACTCTCCATTGAGCATGCAGCCTGACACGTGGTTCAATCTCACGACCCCAAGATCAGGATGTGCGCCAAAATCAAGAGTCGGACACTCAACTGCTCAACCAACTGAGCCACCCAAGTGTCCTCTTAATAATCATTTTTTTAGGGGCGCCTGGGTGGCTCAGTGGGTTAAAGCCTCTGCCTTCAGCTCAGGTCATGATCTCAGGGTTCTGGGATCGAGCCCCACATCAGGCTCTCTGCTTGGCGGGGAGCCTGCTTCCCCCCTCTCTCTCTCTGCCTACTTGTGATCTCTCTCTCTTTCTGTGTGTCAAATAAATAAATAAGCAAATAAAATCTTTAAAAAAAATAATAATCATCATCATTTTTTTAACTGCAAGAGTTAGAGCATTTCATTTCACATGCTGATATATCGTATGTGTTTGTTAGGGCTGCCATAACAAAGAATCACGAACCAGGTGGCTTAAACAACAGAAATTTATTGCCTCATAGTTCTGGAGGCTAGAAGATCCAGATCAAGGTATCAGTGGGGTTGCTTCCTTCTGAGGACTGTGAGGGAAGAATCCAGGCCTCCTTCCTTGGATGGTAGGTAGCCATCTTCTCCCTGTCTCTTCACGTGGTCTTCCCTCTGTTCATGTTTATGTCTGTGCCCAAATTTCCCCTTTTGGTAAGGACATTAGACATATTGGCTTAGTGCCCACCCAAATGACCTCATTTTAACTTGATTACCTCTCAAAAGGCCTTATCTCCAAATAAAATCACATTCTGAGTTACAGGGGATTAAGATTCTGACATATCATTTAGAGGGGAACATAATTCAACCCATAACATTATGCATTATGGATTTCCAGGATAGGAGTATCTAGTATGTCATGTCTCAAGTTTATTTGACTGGGAAATCCCGTCTGGAAAGTATTGCTTCCCTGGAAATACTTTGGAAAGGTGGCTTTGATGGATCCATGGATCTCAGATTCAGAGTAGCAGGAGGAATGGAGTCTGAAAGAAGGCACAGGGATAAAACGGGTCTATCTGAACAGTGAATATATTTAAGTCCCATCGACAGACTGGATGGACCTGGACACTGCAAGGCTGAGTCCTTGATTTCACAAACACCCAGTACTCAAGGGGACTGCAGCTGCATTTAACTGTTAGTGGATGCTCCCTTCACAGTGCAGCTACCTCGCCATCTTCCCAACAGGAAATAGAATGAATTCTACCACCTTCTTCCAACTGACACAGCTCTTCGTATCTGGACACTCCCAGTGACAGCAGTATTTCAGAACAGAGTTTAATGACCCCTGTTGAAATGGCCCTAGAGTTAATCAAATAAAACAAAAAACAGGGCGCCTGGGTGGCTCAGTGGGTTAAGTCGCTGCCTTCGGCTCAGGTCATGATCTCAGGGTCCTGGGATCGAGTCCCGCGTCGGGCTCTCTGCTCAGCGGGGAGCCTGCTTCCCTCTCTCTCTCTCTGCCTGCCTCTCTGCCTGCTTGTGATCTCTGTCAAATAAATAAATAAAATCTTTAAAAAGAAAAAAACAATAATAAAAGAAACATGGAAACGTGACCTATCTTGACCTGTTCAAGTTATAAGCTCAGAATGAGAACCAAAAAAATCATACGTTGACACTAGCTAAAAAAAACTCATCAAAACCCCATACTAATATTGATTTAGAGTAGATTATTTCCTATTGTGTTAAGCCAGAAATAGAAATGATCACATAACCATTGCTTCAAAGCCATAAAACTCCCCAGGCAGGTTTACTTACACTTCTTAGGTTACGTTTCCCAGTGACCTTGTCCCACTTCTTCGTGCACAAGATGGGTAAATATTAGATCGAGTACAATCTCCCAGCGTGTGATGCTATTTATATTCAAGCAGATCCTTGGCTAGCCATGCACAAGTTAGGAAAACATCTCAAAACTACTTAATACACATCTAATTTAGAAAAAGTAATCTATTAGAAATATAAAGTTAATAACTACCCAAAAAAATCCAGGAATATGAAAAGTCAATAACTTATACACATCAAACCGCAAGACATAAGTCCTTATGAACTTTCTGAAAATTTCTTCTCTATCATGTTTTCCCTCTCTGATCTCTATCATGCAAGTAAATAGAATGAAGGGGTAAAGAAAAGACAATTGTATAAACTTTAAGAGAAAATTAGGTCACTTAACTTTCCAGGAGTTGGATTCTCCTGCCCTCAACATCCACCCCAACTCCACAGGCTATTACAAATAATAAGGGGGCTACCTCAAGTGGCAGCCAAACACCCACTCCAAATCTTTTCTTCTCACCTCTCCCCAAATCAGTCTACAGGGGTGACATTGAGAGCAGAGGCTATGGGTTCACACCATTTCAAAGAATTAGCCATCATAATACTCCACCACCCTCTTCCTCCATTCAAGAAAGTACACCATGAAGCAAAAAGCACAAGTGATAACATAAGGGTAACTGCATCCATGCACTCCAGTGATTCCAAATGCCAATACTACAACTCTTAGTGGTCCCAAATTTATTTCTGTTCATGCAGATCTACGTGGCTGAGAATTAGCACCTTGGAGAGAGTCTAGGGGATAGAAGTGAGGAGTCTGGATAGGTGTCTGGGATGGAATACCCATCCAGGAACCTGAGTATCTATCCTTTGCCTGTATGATATTTGGTCACAGCTCCCTACCCAATTGCCCCCAAGGTTGCAAATGTCCTGCCCTTTCTATAACACAGGAAAGGTGTTCAACATCCTCTCTTAGATCAGGAGTTGGGTTCACCTCCCCTGGACAGAATCACTAGAACTTCAAAATATAGTGCAAAAGAACTGATGAGTGGTTTCCCTCCTCAACACTGCACATAAGAGTGAAAGGTTTGTATTACTGACCATTAAGTACACAGAACCATGAATCTCATACACAAGAGCACTTGAGCTTCCTGACCTCTACCCTATGATGGACTTGCTTCCCATTTGTATTCACGTAGTATAGTTCAAATTGTTTTAGATCACCTGAATTTATGCTAGCAAACGTCTAATTATCCAAACAGACACTGGTTGAACTACATTTGCAGATGCAGTCTCTGGTTGCTGTGCATAAGAAGCCACAGTCAAATGTTCCCCATTGGCTTTACATTTTTTTCTTTCATATAGAAAAATTTTCCATGATTTTTTCCTCTAAAGGGAAATTACAGTCAATAATGGTAAATGGTCGGAATTCTAAACAGGAAAAAAACCTCTTCTAGGAATATGAAATAAATTCCTAATTAAGAATAAAAATCCCCCCCCCCAAAAAAAAAAAAGAATAAAAATTCTAGGGCACCTGGGTGGCTCAGTGGGTTAAGCCTCTGCCTTCGGCTCAGGTCAGGATCTCAGGGCCCTGGGATCGAGCCCCGCATCAGACTCTCTGCTCAGCAGGGAGCCTGCTTCCCCTTCTCTCTCTGCCTGCCTCTCTGCATACTTGTGATCTGTCTGTCAAATAAATAAATAAAATCTTTTTAAAAAAAAAGGAATAAAAATACATTAAACTAAATCACATTCTTAGTCACTCTATCAGAACAAGTCATTTTTTTCATCTAACATATACGATCTTCCCATTAAACTAAGATTACAGTCACAGTTCAGTGTTCCTGTAAGGAGTAGGTGAACATAAGTTAAGTTCCTAGACATTTCCATGAACTAGACCAAAGCCTTGAAGACCAGCTCTCATTAACTAGCTGTGTGAACTTAGGCAAGCTGCTCATTCTCTCTACATTTATTTTTCATCTGCAAAACAAGAAAAAGTCTAGCACCTACTCAAGGTGACTAATGCAAACAGTAAATAAGCTAATATACACAAAGCTCCAAGAACAATGCTTGGCACATAGTAAGCCCCCAAAAGAGGTCTACTGGTCGCAGTAGTAGTAATAATAGAAACAGCAGCAACAGCAGGAGTCTAAATTGTTCCCCAAGCTTTATTTCATCTAGCTCCACTTTTTAACGAACACCAAAACCCCACTGGTAGAAATTTCTAGATGTCCTTCGTATCTTACTCTCCTCCCTGGAAAAAAGAGAGGACTATACTATAACTCCCAATCCCTTGCAATTGGGTCACTTCCAGCCCAAGGAACTGAGGAGCCAATGTGCCATCTCCACACACCCTCTTCCTCTGGTGTGACAACTCCTGAAGCCATGTGCCAAGATGCAGAAAGCTTGAATCCTGAGTCACTGCCTGGAGGAGGGCTGCCCTGGAGTCACCTGACCTACTTCATATTTCCAGTGAATAAGAAGAAACCTTGATGTGTTAAGCCACTGAGATTTGATTGCTGCAGAAGGATCCACCCCATCCTGACCAATAGGTACTCATATACTCCTAAAACAGATCCTGACATAATTCCCACAGGAGAAGGAGACGTGCTTCAATTTTTAAAAAATAACTTGCTTTTTGTCAATCTTTATATTCTTTACTTTGTAATACTACCTAATACTGCAAGTAAATTGACTTTTCAAACTCTCCATGCTGCTTCCTCCTTTTGCATTTTTAGCCTAAAAAAGAAAATGATTACAGGGGCGCCTGGGTGGCTCAGTGGGTTAAAGGCCTCTGCCTTCAGCTCAGGTCATGATCTCGGGGTCCTGGGATCGAGCCCCGCATCGGGCTCTCTGCTCAGCAGGGAGCCTGCTTCCTCCTCTCTCTCTGCCTGCCTCTCTGCCTACTTGTGATCTCTCTGTCTGTCAAATAAATAAATAAAATCTTTTTAAAAAAAAAAATGATTACATTTTAATTATATTTAATAGAAAGGTTAACACTGGAGCTTTTACTGGATCATATGTCACATGATCATAGGGCACCCATAGTACCTAAGGTAGCCTATGATCATAGTATTCTCCAGAATTAGGAAGGGGTACTAGGAGCCCCCTCAAGTATTCACTTATTTCTGGCTTACAGCAACTTGGGACAGTTAAGTAGGATTATGGATATTTAAACTAAACTAACCGTTACAAAATAGACAAGGGGTTTAAAATGCTTTTACAACAGCATGAAGGTTTTGTTTGTACATTAAAATGTACCTCAATATGTCATTTATTTTATTTTGTCAACAACTTCCATACATATTTAATTCTGTGTGAATGTCGGAAAAGACACATAATAGATTGGCATAATAGCACATCATGTAATTTATAAGTAAACATACATGTGTAAGTGAGAGTCTGTGCTCAAAAAAAATTTAATGATAGCAACATAAGATAAAAGTAATTTTTGAGCTGACAGTTTAAAGAATGGCTTTCAAACTTTTTGTCATTACTTGCATGATTCCTAAATAGCTGAACCATTTTTCCAAAACAACTAAATAAGAAAACCAGTACAGAATTAGGGAAATACACATAGCAGTGACAGGTTCATAAAGACATCACAAACCAGCAAAGTCAGGGGGGAAAAGCAGAAATGATAGTAAAGAGCATTAATTTGATTTAGGACCGAAGAACAAAACTTTCTGTTCCAACTAAAAATCACACTTTCACATCTGAAAACCAGCAAAGACTCTGTCAGATAGTCAAAAGGATAAGGTGATTGCTTTCTACACATAGAAGAGAATGAAGAACAGATTCTCACAAAGATCAGAAATGCTTCTAAAGATACTTGGACTCCAAGGGGTGGTATCCAGGGCAACAGATAGGAGGGCCAGTAGACAACCCCTAGAAAGGCAGAGAGCTTCGTGAGGCCAACATCAAGACCAATTATCAAAGAATCACAAGGTCAGCCAAGTTAGAATTATCTCAAATTTCTACAGAAAGTTAAATGATACCCGGAAATTTTTCCACCAAATGCCACAGCACTCTACTCCCCATCTCCTAGCACTTATCTCAATACTCGTAAGAGGTGAAGCTGGGATTTAAACCCAGGAATGTCAGACTCCGAGGCCCTTATGAAAACAGGAGCAGATAAATGAGCCCCACAGAATAGGTAGGATTTGGAAATGGAGACTAGCCAACAATAAAAGGGAAAAGGAAGGGAGAGGCTTCCAGAGAAGGGAAACCTTACTCTGGTAGAAAGCTACCAGAGAAAGGGAACAGAAAGAGCAAAGAACTGAAGGGGTAAAACCCTGAGTAAGTGCAGGAATCACCCAAGTGGGAGTGCAGGTAACACAGGAGATGCGAAGGGAGGGGGTATGAGATAAGGCTGGAAAGCCTGGCTCAGGCCTTCCAAAGTAAGGTGCTATTGGCTCAGCCAAAATGGCAGAATTCACTCTGAAGCCAATAAGTAATTATTGAGGTCTGTAAAGCAGAGAAATGGTGTAACTGAAAGTAGACACAGGGAAAACTAATCTTGCTATAACATGGAAGATAGATCAAAGAGTAAGAAGGTGTCTTGCACTAGTACATGCTTATTTAATATGAATGGATAAAGGAAAGACCAGGTTACAAATTTTTTTGTTTCTCCAACCTGGTATCAAACCCATTGCACCCAGTGTTACTTAATATTATTTGGTTTGCTGTTTAGAGAATAAACTCCACTCATTCTAGAAAGAAATAAAGTTGCTCTCACTTCAAAAATAAATCAATTCATCAGTCAAATGTGGCTCTTTAAATGTTGCTGTTAAAGTGTCTACTCTTGCAAAAATTAACATTTTCCTCTTCGATGCAGAGGGAAGTACATCTGAGCTGCTGTTGTTACTGCTGAAAAAGAAAAAAAAAAGTATAAAAGTTAGGCAATAAAGAATGATTCCCCCTCTTCTGCAACAGTGTGAAAAAGTTAATGGAAAATAAGATCAGAAGTTATAATTTCATATTGCTTGTATGACCTTTTGTAGTCTCTAAGTCAAACACGTCCTAAACCATAGCTTTCTTGATGATGCTGAACTTTCTTCCGCATAGGTCGTGGTGCCATCTGCAAAGCATCAACTACTCAGTGAAAAGCCAAGGCTGAAAAACACAGAGATGAGTCATAACCCACCTGATTTTCTTCATGGGACACCCTCATCTGTTCCTTGAGAACGGACATTCGGGCTGCCTCTTCTTTCCTCAAGACTCTCTCCTTTTTGAGCTCAGGACTCCAGAAGGTCTTGATACTGTTCATGGAAGATCCTAACTTGCTGTCTTTGATGTCTAGTTCTTTCCGGAGGAGGTCATTCTCTCTCTGAAGTTCCTTGAGCTGAGCTTGAAGGTCTAACATTGTGCTGTCCCTTACCTGCCTCAACATGGAAGGGACCTGATGGTGGTGATGATGGGATGAGCTAGTCAGACCACCATGTTGATCCGTGTATGAAAGAACATCTGTGTGGGAAAGTCCAGCAGAAGCAATATTGGGACTACTCCCCATGGCTGTGACTCGGCCTCCATATACAGCTCGATTTGTGGCCCTTCCCAGAGTCATGGTGCCCTTTGGGTAAGTTGTCGAAGCCACCCCTTCATGATCACTCAGGTACATAGGTCCAGACGTAGCATAGGCTGCATTAAGGGACTGGATGTTCTCCATGGACAGTGTCTTGCCTGTTCCTCCACCTCCCCCACTGCTTGTTCTTCTGTGGCCCAAACGAGGAGACCTTGGCAAACGAGGAGATCTGGAAGGACTACCTTCCAGATTGGTGATTGTTCTTGCACTTCCATACATTTTTCTTCTATTATGAGGTGCTATTGAAGAGAAGGAATGTTATACTAAGTTGGGGGTTAAGCCAGTATTTCCACTATTGGCCAGAATTTTCAATGCATTCTTTTCACAGTCTGTTCCAGAAAATGACTCCAGAGGATCTGAAAAATGAGAAAAAAAAAAAAAATCAAAAACAAACTCCTTTAGAACTCTGACTTTATTGTATTTTTAAAAATATATTGATAGGTCAATGATGATAATGACAGATACAAGAACAATAGATAGCCACACCCATATTCATTTTTTTTAAGTAGTCCCAAACTTTATTTACTACATGTAAACATTTTATCTATTTCCCCCCCTAGCTCAAAAGTTCTCAGAGCAGAGAAGCAGCTCATTTTTCCTCAGGAAAATGATGCTCTGCATTTTGGTTTGTGCTAAGTGACAGCTGGGACTTCCAGAAAATTCACCATAGAATTCCTCATCATAGGGAAATTTGCTATAAAATACTCCATCCTAGGGGCATGGCCCCCATACACAAGTGGCTTGACAGTGACTCTGAGAAGCTTTTTCTTCCTAGGACATCACATAATAGTCGAGCATGTTGTTACTTCTCACTGCTGTACACATTCCAGACATCACTAATCCACCACAGTCCTCATTTCCGCTAAGGCAGGAACTCTTCTCAACACTCTAGAGGGTTTACCACCAATCAACTCACACTGGCTCAGGAGTGAACCTATTGGCCATTTTGGAGCTAGAAGAAAAAAAAGAAGGCTCGACCATCAAGACTCCTGTACATCTAGCCAGATCCTGAATGCTATTACCAGAGAAAATGGTAGTCCTGTCTTTTTCTCCCTTCACACACTTCTTTCAGGCTGGTGTTTTGGGACTTCTTTTCCATTCTGGTTGACCTAAATAATCACTCCACACTAATTTACACCTAAAGAGAAATGGCACAAGGGAATAGTAGACCATGTTAGAGCTCCTGGGCCCATACCCCCTGGAGAAGAGTAGTAGAAGCTCCCTGTCATAGTCACTCAAGAACTTTGTTGCAGAATTTTATGTAGCTGGGATACAGAGTTGTGATTATCCCTTCAATGTTGGGCCCAAATGGCCTTATTGTGGTGCATAATGGCCTCCCGCTCTTCCTTTGAGGATATGTTTAGTATACTTTATTTTTCTTCACGTTTTAGACACTAAGATCACAGATTTTGGAGAAGGGCAAACCAGGGTTCAAATTTCTATTCTAACACTGACTACCTTAGTGACCTTAGGTTAGGGATAGGCATGTGGTCCACATTGGCCCAAAAAGAGTTACACCATACTTTAGTTGGAACAATTGGGAAAGACAAGCTCTTTTGCAGCTAGAATTACTTGCTTTTGAGATGGAGCTTCAGAGGACCTCCACATGGAAACGGCTGCCTAGGGAGTAAAGCTAATGCAAAGGAAAGCAGAGCCAAATTTTTTTTTTCCCCAAGATTTTATTTATCTATTTGACAGAGAGAGAGAGAGAGAGAGAGAGAGCACAAGCAAGGGGAGTGGCAGACAGAGGGAGAAGGAGAAGCAGACTCTCCACTGAGCAAGGAGATACATGCAGGGCTCCATCCCAGGACCTGGGGTAATGACCAGAGCTGAAGGCAGTTGCTTAACCAACTGAGCCCCCAGGCACCCCAGAGCCAAACTTTAGATAGTATGAAATCAAACCAAGTGACATCACTTGATACCCTGGATCCAGCACTCACTGAAGGTACATCTACTCCAGACCATTTTAGCTACACATGCCAGGCAGACTGACTGAATTATTGACCCCAATTCATCACTCCTTCTTGCATCTATGTCCTTGGCAGTGCCCTCCCAATCTGACTCTGAGTTCACTCATATGATTTGTTCTGGCCAATAAGGTGGTAGCATATGTGAAGGAAGCAGAGGCCTAAAGCAGCTCTTGTGTATCTACTTTCTTGCTCATTTTCCTCTGCAATAGTAATTAGAATATGCCCCGTCTTGCTTGCTGGAAGTTGAGAAATACGAAATAGAGTCAAGGTGTCCTGGCCAATAGCCAACCAACCCCAAGACATTTAAGCAAGCCCACTCAAGATGAGCAGAGCTGCCTAGCCAACCCACAGCTGACCACAGAGGCATGAGCAAGTCCAGCTGATATCCAATGAGCCCCATACACTAATGGACAAAACAAATACTTCTTATTATGTCAATGATGTTTTGCAGCTGGATGTTCTGCAGCATTACTGCAGCAACAGACAATGTATACCTTTGCTCATAAGTTTCTTTTTTCATTACATTCAATTCTACTTGGGGTATCTGTGCTTTACATCCTAAAAAGTCCTCATATACAGTATGAAGAAATATTTTCCATAAAGTCTCCTCCTTTCCCTAAAAAGTCCCAAGAGTTACACTCATTTCTAACTAAGGAACTTAGTTTCAAATGTTTACATTACTTAGAGCTATATTTTATTTTACTTGAAAATACACAAAAATCATTTTGTATCTAAGATTTTTGCATGATAATCTGTTCTGTAGAAAAGGCAGATCAACAATTCCAACAATAGGATTCAGTTACATAAATGATGAAAGAGACAGACTGACAGTGGATAGAATAATGTAACCATAACATGAATAGTTAATGAGATGGAAAGATATTCGTGACACACTCGTCGGGAACGACTACAAAACATTTTTTGACTTACATAAAACACACATACATACACATTACTTAAAGAGAAGACTGGGACAACACACATAAAACGTTATCAAGTGGTGGGATTCCAAATGGTTTTCATTTTCTTTTGTTTATTTGTATGTGTGAAAATTTCTATAATAAAGATCTTTTAGATTGTCTTTTTAGTCTCTATTTCATTTGTTTGGCCTTGTGACTACTTATACCAGCATCTCCTGCAGAAGTGACACTGTTCCAGCTCTGAGCCTGGCTCTAAAAGGCCTAGCAGCCCTAAAAAAAACAACAGAGATTTAAGGTCCAAGCTATCTTACTGGAAAGAGAAGTCACACAAAAAGATCCCAGAAGAGAACCCTCCTACACTGTTGGTGGGAATGCAAGTTGGTGCAGCCACTCTGGAAAACAGCATGGAGGTTCCTCAAAAAGTTGAAAATAGAGTTACCTTACGACCCAGTGATTGCACTACTGGGTACTTACCCTAAAGATACAAAAGTAGTGATCCAAAGGGGCATGTGCACCCGAATATTTATAGCAGCAATGTCCACAATAGCCAAACTATGGAAAGAGCCTAGATGTCCATCAACAGATGAACGGATAAAGAAGACGTGGTATGTGTGTATGTATATATGCATATGTACACACACACACACACACACACACACACACACAGAGAGAGAGAGAGAGAGAGAGAGAGAGAGAGAGAGAGAGGAATACTATGCAGCCATCAAAAAGAAATCTTGCCATTAGCAACGATGTGGATGGAACTAGAGGATATTATGCTAAGCGAAATAAGTCAATCAGAGAAACAATTATCATATGATCTGTCTGATATAAGGAATTTTGAGAGGCAAGGTTGGGGGGGTCATGAGGGGAAGGGAGGTAAAAAATGAAACAAGATGGGACCAGGGAAGGAGACAAAGCATAAGACAATCTTAATCTCAGGAAACAAACTGAGGGTTGCTGGAGGGCAGGGGGGTGGGTGGGGTAGGGTGGCTGGGTGATGGGACACTGGGGAGGGCATGTGCTATGGTGAGTGCTGTGAATTGTGTAAGACTGATGATTCATAGACCTGTATCCCTGAAAAAATACATTATATGTTAATTTTTTAAAAATCCCAGAAGATGAGACATCACATGAAGAGAGCTACAAGAAGGAGAACCAAAACATCCCAGCTAAAAGCCAGCACCAAGACACCAGAATGGTGAGACAGGCCTCTTAGACCGTCCAATCCAGCTGCCATCTAAAATTAGGCATATGAGTGACAGCCAACACTGTGTAATAGAAGGACAGCCCAATCAACCCGAAGAGTGATAGGAAATACAGGAGATCAAAATAATGACTGGTTGGAGTTCTGACCCTATTAGAATAAGAAATAAATATAATTCTGTATTTATTTTGCAAACACTTAACAGAGAAGTCAGAATGTCAAAAGGAATACAGGTCCATCATCATTAGTCTGTGTGTCTAAGAAATGAAGAAACAGGTAGAAGTTGGTTACTCCCAGAGCACACCAGACAAGAGTTATGTACAATTCCACAGAACTTATTAAATCAAAGAGGAATTTCAGGGACCATCAAAATGATAACAGAATAATTTCTTTACCAGTACACATCTTCTTTTTATTTTTTTTTATTTTTTTTTAAACAGAATCACAAGTAGTCAGAGAGGCTGGCAGAGAGAGAGGAGGAAGCAGGCTCCACGAGGAGCAGAGAGCCCGATGCGGGGCTCGATCCCAGGACCCTGGGATCATGACCTGAGCTGAAGGCAGAGGATTTAACCCACTGAGCCACCCAGGTGCCCCAGTACACATCTTCTTAACAATAAATCATCATTAGCAACCTAAGCCTGAAACTTTATTTGGAAATTGCTCTCTTTCGCCACATTTGCAAAGAGTGGGATGGTTTCCTGGAACAACGTTGCCCTTATACATAGCTGCAGCACACACAGTGATGTTCTTCTCACAGATGAGGCAGGCTCAGTTGACAAGGTAAGCCAAGGCGAGTTCCCATGGCTGTCATGTCCTCCTAAGCCTCATGATTCTTATTTGTTCTACTGAGTCACTCACAAACCCCCCACCCCCAGCTGTGTTTAAGTCTCCTGATATATTTTTAGGTACTTTGTTTCGACACTTGGGCTTTTTTGGGTTGTAGTCTCCTAATTCTCATCTATCCTAATTCTTGTCTATTTTTTTTTTTCGTTCTGTAAAATGAATCTCTGAGAGACAGCAAAGAGATCAACTTTATTCAGCAATCAATAATGCAATAATGCCTTCTATTTCCAATGACTGACTTCAAGGTAACCATTTCTAAGCTTTTCCCCCTACCTATGAATGCATTACAGAAAATAAGGTCAAAGTTAAGATCTTACTGTTTCAAATACTATTACGAAGCCAAGATAGGCTCAGTCATTGAGCTTTCTTGTAAACTCTTAAAAACACCTGCTTTCTTATATAGTTGTATATAAGGATAAATTATTAATTAGATTAAACCAAGCACAGAAACAGACAAATGCCGCTGAATACAACACCAAAGAAATTAATTGCATGACACCTTTCACTTCAAAATGACCTCATGAAAAAAATTCAAAGTTTGAGGGTAAGTTCCATTTAAGGCTCAAAAACAAAATCAAGTCAAAGATGCTATTATAAACCTATATGAATACTTTCTCTAATTGCATATGGATTCATAAATAAAATATACACTCGTCCACTCATTCTTTAAAAGGTTTATGGACTCTTGATCTCTAAGCTCAGGGGGAAACAAGGTGGAGAGAGCCTTGATTTCTGTCTACCTCAAGTGTCTCAGACTATCATGGTCTGGAATGGTCTATTTTAAGACGAAAGCACTTCCTGCTATCTGCTCTAAATTAGGTTAAGTTTATTTCCACAGATCTCAGCCTCAGCCCATCACCTGAGCCCTGCTGACAGACCGTGTGAGCTGAGATCATCAGTATCTCCCAAGATTTAGCCCAAATTAACATATCCTTTTTTTTCTTCTCAGCATCCCTAAATTTTAAAATATTTTGTGTCACAGAGTACAGTTACTTCTGAAATTCTTCTAGAGGAAGACGGAGTGTAGGAAAATATCTCAAGCAAGACGCAGCTGCCCAGGAGCCAGATGCTGCCTGCAGATGTGTTATATATGGCTAGCCCCGTGTTCTTTAGGATTTTGATCTAGTTGCTAACAGGGAGAGATACGGACATTTCACATTAGAATACAGATTGCAGCATCTCCTGAAAAGCCCGAAAATCTGACACCATGAAACCCATTTCACCACATGACAACAACTGGTTAGAGCCAGCCAGCAGCTACCCCTTCAAGGGAGACCATGCCACCTCTAGTTTGCCACAGTCCCCTCCACTCCTAATGGCCTTATATTAAGTCTGATTCCCTCTTTTCATGTTTGTCCCTCTAGGCATTTACATTTTATCAATCTTACCCATATAAAATATCTTTTTTTTTAAAGAGTTTTTAAATTTATTTTAGAGAGAGCGGATTGGGGGGAGGGGATGGAACAGAAGGAAGGGAGGGAGGGGGGAATATCAAGCAGACCCTGCACTGAGTGGGAAGCCTGACATGCGGCCCAAACTCAGAGCCCTGAGATCATGACCTGGACCGAAACCAAGAGTCAGACACTTAACTGACTGAGCCCCTAAAATATTTTAGAAAATAATTCATTCTCCTTCACCACCCAGTTCAAGTCTGTTACCAAATCCTATGAATTCTGCCTCCAAAATCTGTCTTGATCGGCTCTCTTGTTTGCACTTCTACTGTCTTCACTCTATTGCAACAATGTGACTGGCTTCAGCTCTCCCATACACCCCCCCCAAAAGCATCTCTCCTCTTCTATTCCTCCTTCTGTCTCACACCACATTCTAAAATGCAATTCTTAATCACAAAATACCTCCCCCAAATCTGACCCTCTTAAAGCCCTTCAAAGCATCTCATTGCTCTTTGGACAATAACCAAAATCCTTTCCATGGCCGGAGGCCCTACAAGATTTGGCCAATGCCAACAGTTCCAGCCTCCTTTCTTGCCATTCTAATTGCTGACTCTGCCTGAGTCTTCTCTCTGATGTTCAGTTGCATCAAGTCCCTTCCTGACTCAGAGCTTCAGGTCTCATTCCTAGTCATCACTTTAGATCACAACATCCAATAGCACACTCTCTACAAGTCTATCCCATCCAAATCAGGTCTCTTGACTACATTCTCCCAAAGCATAATGTGGGTTTGTTTGTTTTTTTTTCACAGTACTGAAGACCCAATCAAGGCTGTACCTCCTCAGACTCTTGGTTTGCAAAATACGAAACTGTGCTGAAGAGTAATCAATATGCACAAAGGATTCTGGAGCCTTCAGGGAGGAAAGTCAGTGACACTCTAGTCACAAAGCCCAAGATCCAGAATAAGGAGATGAACATGCTTACAAGCAACACTACAGCTTCCAGGAACAAAATAATTACCTCAAGATAAGAGGGTATCCAGGCTGGTGATGGGGACTCAAGACAAGTGACCAAGGAGTCATGGAGAAGCCTGTATGGGCAAAGCATGTGGGTGAGATGGGAAACTCCCAGGCACCATGCCATACTGTGTGGAGCCTGTGCAGTGAGGCACAATGCTATGTACAAGGAGGATATGAGCCACGAGGAGGTCCAAGTGTTCCAGACAGGGTTCCCCACAATCAGACACTGAGACAAGGATTTGAGTATAGGTGGTTCACTCAGAAGGTAATTCCAGGAAGCACTTAGGGGAGAATTTGGCACTAAAACATGGAAGTGAAAGAAGTCAATATGGGGTACATTTTCGAGGGTGTTTCTGCTCCAGAAAACTGGTTTCAGTTCTGCTGAAGGATCTCTGAGAAACAGTGTAAAGCCTGCCTCACAGTTATCCCTCCATAAGGGTAAGATACCCAATGACCACTGGCAGACATCTGCTCCCCTGGCATTTCCAGCCTGCACTGCATGGAGGCCATGAGAAAGCCTTCATGTTCCAAGTTCCAAGTACAGTCCGTGAGCACTGCGATGTGGGCGAGGCACCAACAACACCTGCTGCACCATGCAAGGCACACCAGTGGCTGAGCTGACCACTGAGAGACTGGGTTGGCCTTCCCTTGCGGGACCATATAGCAAGGACCATAGCATCTTTCTGTCTGAAGACCAGTGTCAATGGCAACACCTGGTGGCTCAAAGATGCAATCATATAGCAGGACAGCTGGACTTAGGTATGGGATTTATAGCCATATCCCCCTCACTTTGGGGCAGTGTAACTCTGGGGTAGGGAGTCAGGGGAGAAGACAGGGAGAGGTAGAGAGGTAGGCGAAGCCTCGAATGAAAGATCTGGAACTTCCTACAAAGCTGGCAGGTGTGTTCCAGCATTTTTGGTTTAATTTGGACAAGTGAAATTTGGAGCAAGGTTTTTGAACAATCCATATAAGACCCAAAAGCACTTCTACACTTTATAATTCTATATTACTTTATGTGATTATTTACTGGGGCCTCTGTGGCCTCCTACTTTAAACCCTAACCCTGTACCCCAGGGTTTAACATTTCTTCTAACATTTGTAGGGCCCAGGGGAAGGGTACAAATAGACATCCAAGTATGATATGTCCATACATTTTACAGTCATAAACAAGCTAACAAACTGGTAAATAAAATATATTCTATCTACCTTCTTTGACAAACATAAAAATGTGGAAGGTGAAGTTTGAATTTTAAACCGAGAATTCTTGGATTCTTCAAAGTTCTAGCCAAAATATTGTGGCAAGAGGCAGGTCTGTCTCCAGCCAACATCCTTCTCTCCACACCCCTGGCTTAGACACACCTCAGAGGGTCTCACATACAGGAATTTTGCAGTCTGCACACGAGGCTAGCTCTGTCTAGACCAGAGGCCAGCCAACTTTTTCTATAAAATACCAGATAGTAAATATTTCAAGTTTTGTGGGCCATCAGTCTTTGTCACAGCTACTCAACTCTGCATTTCAGCACAAAGGCAGCCATAGACAATCTGTAATCAGATGAGTGTGGCTGTGTTTCAATAAAACTTTATTTATAGAAACAAGCGTTAGCTGGATTCAGCCCACAGGCAGTAGTTTGCTGACACCTGGTCTATACTTTTATAAATAGGTACCCCTCAGCAACTCCAGGCCTAAGGGTATACACACAGGTAGCATGATTTCTCCTCAGGAGGACAGACCTGGCAAAAAAGCCCAAACAGACCCTGGAAGACAGCTCGAGGTCATTTAGGAAGGGAGGTCTCAGGCCTATGGGTACCGAGTGGACCCTAGAAGGCCGACTGGTGGGCACCGCCACTCAGCAGTGCAGACTCCTCCCCCACGGGGAAGACCCAGTCAGATGAGGGCCAGAGAGGGCCCTCTAGAGCCTGAGGCCCTGTGCAAGGGCTCTTCCTGACCAGACCTAAGGGTACACAGGAGATTCAAAACAGTTTTGAATATTTGAAATAACATGTTTAATATTATGACATTTTTATCATTTCACTGAAATCACTTCCATGACAACTGATATAACAATTTTGTTATCATAGCCAGGAAGGTGAAACATAGTGTTTGCTTTTTATTTTTATCTATTTATTTTTAAAGATTTTATTTTTTATTTGAGAAAGAGTGAGCAAGAGACAGAAAGAGAGAACGCAAGTAGGGGTGGAGGGTGCATAGGGAGAAGCAGGCTCCCCACTGAGCAGCGAGCCAGATGCAGGACTCCTTCCCAGGAGGCTGGGATAATGACCTGAGCTGAAGGCAGATGCTCAACCGACTGAGCCACCCAGTGTGTTTGTTTTTTAATAATTTTAATATTTATTTATTTATTTGAGGGAGAGAGTGCACCCACCTGTGCATGGGATGGGAGAGGGGCAGAGGGAGAGAGAGTGCCAAGCAGACACCATCCTGAGCATGGAGCCCAATGTGGGGATTGAGCTCACAAACCTGAGATCACGACCTGAGATTAAATCAAGAGTCAGATGCTTAACCAACTGTGCCACCGAGGTGCCCTGACATAGTATTTTTTTTAAGACTTTATTTATTTATCTGACAGAGATCACAAGTAGTCAGAGAGCGAGGGGGAAGCAGACTCCGCCCTGAGCAGAGAGCCCGATGCGGGGCTCAATCCCAGGACCCTGGGGTCACGACTCGAGCCAAAGGCAGAGGCTTTAACCCGCTGAGCCACCCAGACGCCCCCCAACATAGTATTTTTAAAAAGGGAAGAAAAGACCTCAAAATCAGATCTGATTGGAGAGACATCTTTAATTTCTTGATGTGCAGCCTTAAGCAAATTATTTAACTTCTCCAATCCTCACTTTTCTCAGCTATAAATGGGGATAATAGCAGTCCTTTTCATAGTGATTTGGGAAAGATTAAATAAGATAATAAAAGAAAAGTAATTAGCACAATGCCCAGCACACAGCTAATGCTCAAATAAAGCTGACTGTCATAAGCTCAAGGCTACCAGAACCAGGGCACACTGGTTCCGAAATTCCAAGTTGTCTTAGAATTCTCTCATTCCACGAAGCTTGCCTCGTCAGACACTGCTAAGACAAACTCAGCCTACTATTCAAAACTGCTCAATCACGATATCAACCATTTTTTAAAACTGCAAAGAAAAATGGCCATTTTCCCAACATCTTCAGGCTACAATATTCCACATCTATCGATACTGAAAGTCCCAATAATAAGCCATCATTTTAAATTCCACAATGATGGGACACCTGGGTGGCTCAGTTGGTTAAGCAGCTGCCTTCGGCTCAGGTCATGATCCCAGCGTCCTGGGATCGAGTCCCACATCGGGCTCCTTTCTCGCCAGGGAGCCTGCTTCTCCCTCTGCCTCTGCCTGCCATTCTGTCTGCCTGTGCTCGCTCTCTCTCCCCCTCTCTCTCTGACAAATAAATAAATAAAATCTTTAAAAAAAAAAAAAAGTTATGTTTAAATTCCACAATGATATGAATCGGGGGGGGGGGAGTCAAGCTTGATGTGGCAGAGATTCTTTTTTTTTTTTATATTTTTATTTATTTGCCAGAGAGAAAGAGAGTACACACATCAGGCAGAGAGGCAGGCAGAGGCAGTGAGAGAAGCAGGCTCCCCGCCGAGCAAGGAGCCTGATGCGGGACTGGATCCCAGGACCCCGGGGTCATGACCTGAGCCGAAGGCAGCAGCTTAACCAACTGAGCCACCCAGGCGTCCCAATGTGGCAGAGATTTTAAAAAATGCTTTCCCATCATTCTCCCAGAAGCACGCTGCAACTCAAACGCATACATCCACACATCACCACTCTCTCCTTTAGTTCCCTCAAACTCGTTTTATAATTACTGTTTTCCATACACAGATTTAGCATGATTACATGTTCAGCTGCCTTGGCTCTATTTTATGGTAAGGTACTTACGTGAAGAGGCTGACTGTGTTCTGTACTACAAGGTAAGGACTCTGTATATCCATGTATTAGTTAACTGCGCTCTCCATTAACCATTTCCATAGTTTTAATTTCAAACTCTGTCAATTTATTCTAAAGGATTAAATTTAAAACCTGAAACACCTAAAAACTTTTGTTAAAGGAATAGACCGCGATCTAGTACACAGCTAAATCCACAAGTTAAAAATACAGCAAAATTTCAAACAATAAACAGTAAAAATAGAAAAGCTGAGATGCTAAATCAAAATAAAAAGACAATTATGGTTAATATAATATACTGACTATAACAACATTATTCATTGCCTCATAAAGTTTCATAAATGTAACAAATTAAGCTGGTTGCACCAAAGAGATAAATAAGGTTTAGATTCATTTTTAAAACATCTGTGCATTTTCTTTAATCTGCAAACATAAAATGTCAATTGGCAAAGCTTTAGCTATAGTGAACTTGCAAAAAAAGAATAGTCAGGAATTATTGGGTTCACACTAAAAAATTCTCCATCTGTCAACAGATGTTCCAGAGAAAGTGACAGAAAGGTAGAAGAATAACAACTCTACCCCTACGTCCTTAAAAACTCAATCACACAAAAATTTTTTTACATTTAAAATCAACATGAAGGATTATGTCTAAATAGGCTTTTGCTAGAAAAGAATATACACATAATCACACACATAAGGAAAAATCCTGGCAAAGATTTTAAGCTATTCCCAAAAAAGAAGGGAAAAAAAGGACCACCGTCAACAGCAAGAGATGGGAAAGGGCTTCAATGTGCACATTTTGGAGACAAGCATTCATCTATGTATTCTGCAAAGAAGAGGAAGAATAAATGCAGTATCTTAATTTTGGGGTCTCTCAAAAAATATGATTACCGTGAAGGAGTCACATGAGCCTTTAGCAAGGGCCGAGTGCAAGGCAGTGCTGAATGGTACTCAAGAAATGCCTCAAAAAAACTGAAGTTACAGTGAATGAGAGTCCATATCTACATTAAGTCATCAAGAAACTCAGTTAAATCTCTAAGTGCACAGATAAGGGTGAATTATCAAATATAAAAACATATTAGAAGGGAAATTACAGCACCTAGTTCAAATCTCTTCAACAGTATTTCTAGAGAACAAGTCTGTAATATGGTTTCTGACCTTCCAGAGACCCAAAGTCCTCCATTTCAAAGGGGGAGCCACAGCCCCTTTATTCAAGTACCATGAGCAATAACTCTAGTTACTGTGCAGGGCTGCCAGGTGTTGGGAACATTGGAAATAGATGAGAGCCTCTCTAGGAGTACAGGGTACTGCCGCAGATGGAGAGTCTTATGACAGAAAGACGGAGTAGTGCTAGAGAGACAAAACCCAGTTTTTTAACCTGGGCAAGTACTGAGAGGGGGCAGATTCATAGCTGTGTATAAAGAATTTATAGGGGCTCCTGGGTGGCTCAGTCATTAAGCCTCTGCCTTCGGCTCAGGTCATGATACCAGGGTCCTGGAACAGAGTCACTCATCGGGCTCCTTGCTCAGCTCAGCAGGGAGCCTGCTTCTCCTCTGCCTGTGATCCCCCTGCTTATGCATGCTCCCTCTCTCTCTGTCTCTCTGGTAAATAAATAAATTCTTTTAAAAAACTATCGGTGTTCCTGGGTGTCTCAGTCAGTTTAGCGTCTGCCTTCAGCTCAGGTCTTAATCTCCTGGTCCTGGGAGGGAGCCCTGAACCAGGCTCTCTGCTCAGTGGGAAGCCTGATTCTCCCTCTCCCTCTGCCTGCCACTCCCCCTGCTTGTGCTCTCTCTCTCTCTCTGTCAAATAGATAAATAAAATCTTAAAAAAAAAAATTATAAATCTCGTGACAACTTCAGGTTGTTTTTATTTTAATACTCTAAAAACAAATAATGTAAGGATACCCTTGATCATCACAGCAGCCATGCCCACTGTGTTTGAGCAACAAGCCCTACCCTCAGGAATCACCTTGGGTCATTGAGAAAGGAAAAAAGATGGACTTGGGAATCTAAATGATGTGTTAAAGGTAAGGGAGGTCAAGCTCCTCGGCGTGAATCGAAGTTTTGCAGAAGTTGCATATTGTGAATGTGATGGGAGAACTAAGTTACCACCCAGTACATGGCAGGGTAGAGCAGCTGACTGCCAAAGAACCCACCCAGAATAGGAAGCAGTTTTTTATATGTTTATCCCACTTATTACAAGCAGTTAATTTAGTTAATGTGGTTAAATTAATTTTGTCTATTTGAATTAGTAATATGAAGTGTACTTAATTTCTTTCGTTAAGTTTACTTATTTTTAGTAATCTCTACACCCAGTGCAGGTCTCAAACCCACCACCCCAAGATCAAGAGTCACATGCTCCACGGACTGAGCCAGTCGCGTGTCCTGAAGTATATATAATTTCCAAATTGACTAAGGTTTTATAAAGGAGAAGGAACTAAAAACAAAAAACAAAACCAAAAAACCTCACCTGCAATTACCTTACATCTTAACATTACAATCATTAAACATTACGTAGTCCAATAATTACAATACAATGATTTAAGTCAACCCTGGGGTGTTACAAATCATTTCTTTATTAAGGTATCTCATCTCAGCACCTAGGTGGCGCCTTCAGCTCAGGTGAAGATCCCAGGGTTCTGGAATGGAGCCCCTAGTTGTGCTCCTGGCTCAGAGGGGAGCCTGCTTCTCTCTCTGTGCCCTCCTTCCCTCCCCTCAACCCGCTCCTGTGCATGTGCATGTGCGTGTGCCCACCCCCCTCAAAAATAAATAAAATCTTTTTAAAAAGGAGAAAAAAAAAAGGATCTCATCCAACTTTAAGAAATTCTGTTTGAGGGCGCCTGGGTGGTTCAGTGGTTTAAGCCGCTGCCTTCGGCTCAGGTCATGATCTCAGGGTCCTGGGATTGAGTCCCACATCGGGCTCTCTGCTCAGCAGGGAGCCTGCTTCCCTCCCTCTCTCTGCCTGCCTCTCTGTCTACTTGTGATCTCTCTCTGTCAAATAAATAAATAAAATCTTTAAAAAAAAAAAAAAAAAGAAATTCTGTTTAAGTCCTGAATCCCATATTCATTAGCTGTTTGAGTTCTGAATCCACATTTATTATCTTTTTAACCTTGAGCAAGTTAACAAAACTCTCTGAGCCTCAGTGAATAACAGTGGCCTCTGGAGCAATGGCTCCATTACTCCTTGGAGTAATGGAAGATTGGCTACTTCACAAAACTAAGGTGAGTCCTGATTAAATCAGAGAAAGTGCAAGTGCTCAGCACAGTGACTGAAGCTTAGTAAATACCAGTACAACCTCATCTTCATCAATATTCTTGTTGTTAATAGTTAGTTCTTTGCTTTCTATTAATTTCACATATGACTATGAAAGTCATTCGAATTTTGAGCCTTATGTTCTCTTTAATCTCTATAATGGGTTCTTGAAAGACAGTAAATTGACCGAATTATTAGAAATAATACTACTACTTATGTGCGTGATTTTACATGGATTCCAGGAAGAGAGCTAGACCTTTAAGCACAATGTGTTATGTATAAAAGAGGAATAACAATATTAAACATGTTGCAATGGCTCTACAAAGATTGGCTGATTAAAAAGGTTGCTAAGCAATTTGCTCATGAAGGTAAAATTTTTGCCAGTGCAGCAAATTGCCTCAATTGTTCAAAATATTCACTGTCCCTCTCTAGTTAGTTCATTCCCACAGTCTGTTTTCCGTAAGAGGAGAATCCATCCTGCCCCTCTGACATCGGCCTTGGCCATGTGTCTTGTTTCACCAAATGCAATGTAAGCTGAGGTAACACATGCCATATCCAAACAGAAGCTGTAAGAGCCATCTTATGCGCCATCCATTGGTTTCTTCTTCTTCCTCATCCAAGAAAGAGACCACTCCTTCAGCCCGAGAACCAGAATAAAGACAATGTAGGGCAACACCACAGACAACCCATGAGAGAGAAATAAACCACTGATATTTGGAGGTTGTTATCTCAGCATAACCTAGCAGTGTCTGATTAATACACTCAGCTCCCACAAGTGCAGTCCTAAAACAAAATATTTAACATTTAGGTTAAAATATAGAGCAGCATTTTCTCACTGATTTATTTCTCATATCTTTCCTCCTATTGCCATAATACCAATCTGGTAATGTCATTCCTTCAGGGATAAAATATCTCATGTTAGGTCTCTAGATAAATGCAAATCACTTGTAAAAGATGTATTTTGAGGCACAGATATACATACATAACCAACCATTTTAACTGCCTCCAAATGTATTCTTTTTATCATTCCTGGGCTCTGATTTCTTTCCTAACAAATAGCTATTCCTAATGCTTGGACATCTAGAGGAAGACAATGGTTGGAAAGGCTTAAAGGAGGATAAACCCTGCTAAGATAATATAGTTATGCAAACAGCTCAAGTGAACAGCAGGAAACATCAATGGGTGTAGGCTGCAACTCATAACACCAATGGTCTCCACATGTGTGAGTGCTTGCCCTGGAACACAGTCCCATGAAGTGTCCAGTCATGTCTGGTCCAAGCATGCCTCACCATAGGATGTCAAGAGAAAGGTCCCATGCACCTGTTATCTGTGATTCCATCTTACAGTGACTGGTTCTGTAAGTTCCAGATTATACTAAGTAATGCCACCGTCTTTCCGGGAACCTTCTGTAGACAGAGGATTCAACCCTGACAGATCCTTAAAGGCAATAACCATGTCTCATTCATCTTCATATCCCAGTGCTATTATACTTGTAATTAAAGGCAGCTCAGTGCAGAGCAATGAAAAGAATGGGCTTTTAGTCAACAGCTCCAGATTCAAATACTAGCTTCTCCATTTCCTTGTATAACAACCTTATGAGTAGATGTTGTTAAGTGCCCTACTAATGTCCCTCCGACTTGAACATTCTAGAGTGCTCCAAAGGACTTCACATCGCCAACATCAGCATCTTTACCAAGGACTTCTTTTGAACCTTGGAAAACTACTCTGCTCTTGCAGGGTTCCAAATAGAGTGCAAGGGAATTAATCACCCTCAAAAACAACTGGCACAGATGCTTATACACCAACGTCCACAGAAGCATTATTCACTATAGCTAAAAAATAGAAACCAGGTTCCCATCAATGGGTGAATGGGTAAACAAAATGTGGTATATAAATACAATGGAGTCTTATTCATCCTTAAGAAGGAATGAAATTCTCATTCATGCTATATCAAAGATGAGCCTTGAAAATATTATGCTGAGTGAATTAAGCCAGACAAAAGGGGACAAATATTGCATGATTCCACTTGCATGAGGTACCTAGATTAGTCAAATTTGTAGAAACAGAAAGTAGAATCATGGCTGCCAAGGAGCTGGGGGCAGGAAGGAACGGGGAGTCATTGTTTAATGGGTGTAGAGTTTCCATTTGGGATGATGCAAAAATTCTGGAGATGGGGTACCTGAGTGGCTCAGTCGGTTAAGCGTCCAACTCTTGATTTCGGCTCAGGTCATGATTTCAGGATTGTGAGATCCAACCCCAAACTGGGTCCTATGCTGGGTGTGGAGCCTGCTTAAGATTCTCTCTCATTCTTAATCTCTCCCTCTCTCTCTTTCTCACTCTCCCTCACCAAAAAATTAAAATAAAAAAATAAAAAATTCTGGAGATGGATGGTCATAATGGTTTCACAACATTGTGAATGTACTTAATACCACAAAAGTATAATTTTAAAACGGTTAAAATTGTAAATATTATGTTATATATATTTTACCACAGTAAAAAAATAAAGTTAATAATAAAAATAAGTTTAAAAAAATAAAAGAAAAAAAAAACAACTGACAGAAGCAGGTGGTTACACATCCCTGTTCCCTCACCACTCATGTGAGATCATCTAAGGGAGGTGTTTTACACCATCTCCAGAACTTCCTTGTGAGCTTAAACTCTAGTCACCACTGTAGCAGCTTACTGAATAAGCTACTGCCGCCTTGTTGCCTACCTTCTCCTCCTTCACACCCTTGTTCACCTACTGGTGATACCTGTATGCCCCCAAATAATTATGTTCACAAGTATGCTTGTCTCAGGGTTTGCTACTGAAGGCAAGTTTATTAACTTCTCTAAATATGAATTTCCTCATCATGAGAAATAATACTTGGATCATGGACTTATTGTAAAGATTAAATGAGATAAGTCTTGAACATGCTTAGCAAAGTGCCTGACACATAGTGGCTACCTGTAAATTTCTTGAACTGCTAATCCAATAGTTACTTGCCTTTTTTAACTGAAGATAAACTAAGTATCTCAGTTTCAGAAGAGACTTAAAGTCCAAGAGCTATTGTATCCCATCTTCTACCTAATTAGCACCTTCCATGATTTATCATTCACCATTTTAAACACAAGAGGCATCAAAAGGAACTGGAATTTTGCATCCCATTCAGTCCTTTGCTTGGAAGTGGGCTAGGACCACAAAGTAAGTTAGACAAGCTCCCAGATATCAACCAGATTTTCCAAAACAGACAGGTCACCACCATATCCTTCCGTCCTAAAGAATTAGGGTGAGGTTAACTACACACAAACCTTAATGCCTACCCTTGCTCTTTGCCTCCGAATATGCCATTTTAGCATCATTAAGGCTTATGATGAAAACTAAGATGCACTTTAGTCTTTTTCTGTTCTACAGTATACCAAGTGAAACCACAGAATCATGAAAATCCATTGAAGTGTATCCTTTGCTAAGTACCATTTTATTTGCTTTGGTTTCTCTTTACTTGCTTGCCAAAATACACAGAGAATTTTGTTAGCATAGAGATCACCCATGCCCATTAGCAAACCAGAGAAATAGGTTATTGACTCTGGTGAACATTCCTAAATAAGACTGGTGAGAAATTCAGTTTCTGTCCCCAATTTTTATAGAAAATGGCTCTATGAATATGTTTTTAAAAAAAAAGCTGAACAAATTTGCTAAACTTACATGTTAAAAAGGGAAGCTCTGTTACCCAATTAATAATCAAATCCCAAATTACAACTTGCCCTTTATCATAATCCCCAAAGCTTGTTTCTAACATCTCATATATGCATAGCCTTTAACTTTGTTCTTATCCTTCACAAGTATACAGGGGTGACCAATTTACACCCAAAGCCTCTGACCAAAGGTAAACCATCCATACTGGACATGTCTAATGGTTTCCATCTTTGCCTCAACTACATTAAGTTTATGAGGTTCGAACTTCTCCCTACATTATTGCCTATATTTTTCCTTTTCACTTACTTTTTATAAAACAATGACAAGATTCAAGAAATATTCAAATAATCACACAAACTGCTACACAAATATGATGATGGTGCTGGTGAACTAAAACATTTGTAACGAGGTGAGGTCATGATTACAATAGCTTAGAATGCTGGTTCACCAGCTGAAGCATCAAAGTCAAGATTAGTGTATAAAAAGCAGTTTAGCCATGTTACCATCTGATGTATGAAAGTGGTGTAAGTCACATCAAAGTCAAGTCACAGGCGTATGGCTGGTATGCATGGGACACTGGACGTGGCTGCAGCACACTCAGTCTTGTAAATTTCAGGGAGTAAACCATTTCCCTCCATGAACTTTCTCACACCACTTTCAGAAGCTTCACACTACGAATTGCCTTCTATTAGTCTAAAAAAGGCAGTTTAATGCCATCCATTAACTGCAAACATTTGCAAGGATTTTAAAACAAGCGCCATACTCTCTGGCTCTGCTCAAAACTCACTGAAAAGAACTTGGTCCCTGGCGACATTTGGAGAGATTCTCAAAATCAACAAGCAGTGTGAAGTCCCACTACAGATCAGGAGCAACTTCACTTGGAAAGCGGTCTTTTAAAGATAGGAAAGTTGCATAAATTGTGTTTGGTCAATGGAATCGGAATGGGCACCGCTAGGATTCCCAAGGCCATATTCATAATCTTCCTATTGCTTTCCAGGCCATTCTTCCACTCGCCCACCCCAATTTCAAGCCCCACGTCCTCCCACAAACACCAAAAGCAGGTGTTATTGCCATGAACGTGGAAGGGAAGAATAAAGAGAATTCAGCATCTCTGTTTATGTCAGCCTCCTACTGAAACCACTTAGTGATTAAGTTCAAACCTCATCTCCTTAGTAGATCATAGGGTCTTCACACCTGCCACTCTGTCTAGCCCCTTTCATCAGCCCCCATCCCAGCCAAGCTAATATCCAGTTCCACAGGTCTACTTTCATTCTCCCAAATCCCAAATCTCCCATTGTCTTGCTCATCTTGGAACCTAGACCGTCCCCTCTGTTATTTGCACCATCAAAACCAAGAGCACCCAGCTAACACCACTTAATGCTCTGCCTCTCCCTAGGTGTCACCCTCTTTAAGAAGACCTCCTCATCCTTCATCCATGAATCTCCTAAGTCCTCCATGACAGCCTGGGTGCCCTGCCATAAGAGTTCCCATTACAACAGCCTGCTTACTTGTCTAGTGCTCCACTAAAGGCTACATACAACACCTGAGCCCCTAAAAATCACTTGCTCGGTTTATAATTGCACCCCCGTTGTGCTCAGCAGAGGACTGGCAAGGAGCACACACATATTTGGTGACTATATAATACAAACACTTAACTCTTTGTTAATTAAGTCCATCATGAAAGCACACTGGCCGTTCTTGTTTTCCAGGATAAAACAGCTAATACAATGACAGTTGCTCCATCAATTCTTTGCAGGAAGAAACTGTTGTAAAAAATATATATATATATCACTTTAGATCTGGAAAAGAACCAGCCTGATTTTGACATATACCAAGAGATTCCCCAAATAAGGAGAAAGCTAGTGGCAAAGCCAAAAATGGAACTTGGGTCTTTTGACTCACAGGTCAGTGCTCACGTCTCTTTATCCAAAAGAATCTGCTCTGAAGTTATTCTAAGCAACTATTTGTGTTACTGAATTCAAGATGGGCTGTCAAAGTATTTGAAGCTTGTGTATGAAAAGACAGCTTTTTCTTGGACTTAACAAAAAAGGTAAAGAATTTCCCTTGTGTACCCCTGCTAACTGCTCTGTGCTTGCCAGCCTGATGAACAGCAGTCCCTGAAACTCAGTTGCCTTTGTATCCACCCAGCATCAAACAAGATCTATTTCCAAAGAGTCCATAAGAATGCCAAGCTATCATCCCATTCACAACCAAAACTCCTGCATCCCCCCATGGAGAGGTTCCAGGAACAAGATGGTTAAAGGGCCAAAATGCAAAAGAGGGGGTGGGAGGGAATTTTACCTAGAAGGAAAAAGACACACGCATCATGGGAAAGAAAGAAAATACATCAAAAGCCGTCTCCTGAGAGCCAAATGTGAGTCAACCACACCGCTCCCAGGATCCTGCCTTTTTGAACCACGGTCTTGCTCCTCCAGGTGGTAAGAGTTAATGTTGAGCGGGCCTGCAGGAAGGCAGCATAGCTAACCTGCCTTAAACCAGCCTTAAGAAAGCCATCTTGGTGGCCACGAGGATCACCAAGAAAATAACAAGATCACAGTACCAATCCAACCATGTATCTTGCAGAGCAGCTTAAACCTCCACCTTCAAAGCAGAGTTCACCCCCAGAGCAACTCCCAGACCTCACCTTCAGTCACCTTGGACCCACAGAAGATGAACTCCAACCCCACCACAACCACACCCACCTTGTTTCAGAGAAACTTGCTACAAAGGAGCTAGTAACTGCAATGCACAACTAGGTTTAGTTTGTTGTCTGAAACCCTGCCCTTTCTTACTATAATTAGCCACGCTGCTTTAGGGGAAAGTCTCTCTCTGTATAAAGATCCGAGTGTATTCCTACAGAACAGACACATTGCTCAATTCCCACTCAAGCTCCTGTCTTCTGAGCCACTAAGGAGTTGCCTTGAATTAATAGTTTGCTCTTAATACATTTACGGGGAAGGCACTTTGCTGCCTGTAATTCATTCATACTCTGAAATCATGTAATGACAACTACCTTTAGGGGTGGAAGCTGTAAGGCAAGGGGGAAAAAAAAAGAAACACTATCAGACACCCCCCCACACACACACACGCACAACGCACACACATGCGCAACACGCTGCATACATACAAGAGAATCAAATGAGCAAAACGTACACTCTAAAGAATAAGCCACAGCAAGTAAAGCTGCTTCTGCAAGGCACCAATGACTAGCGTCTCACTGGCCTTCCATCTACAGGGGTATCCCAGGGATGCCCTCTGACCCAACCCATATTTTTCATCTGCTGGGGCCAAAATCTCATTACTGACTTCCAGGAAAAAGTAATCCCTTAGTTTCTTCCTGAAAGTGCTGGCAGCCTTTCCTTCCTTCTCTCTTTTTAATTTTGTTGAGTGCCCACTAGGTGCCAGCAACCAGAGATTTCCTGGACCTTCAAAGCAATAAATCTGAAAGATGGAAGTGGAAAAGGAATACCCAAAAAGTTAAATGCAGAACTCTGAAGCACAACACTGGGAAACAGAGCCAGCCAAGAGCTAAGAAAATCGGACTACGTTAGAAGTTGAACTGACCCAAGAAAGGGGTGACCAATTATATCAGCAATTAAGTCACTGAGGTTGTAGCCTTGAGCTTCCACAGCTGAGGCAGAATTAATAGCAACTCACACAGAGGACTTAGCCCTAGCTGTGGAAGAAAAACAGCCTGGCTCTTCATGGTGCCTTCCCACTGACAACAGGAGCCACTTGTTGCTTCTATTGCAATCATGGAGCCACACACTGCTCTTTCTACAGCAAGCAATAATTTACGACCTCGAGAATCAGGCAGATGGGGGTTCAAATTCCAGATCTGCCACGGCATTAACTTTGAGCGAGTTCTTCTGTTCATTCGTTCAATCAACAGATATTTATTTGAGCATCTACTATGTGTTAAAAACTCTTCTTGGGGATGGGTACCTGGGCGTCTCTGCCAATTAAGTGTCTGACTCTTGATCTCAGCTCAGGTCTTGATCTCAAGGTCGTGAGTTCAAGCCCCACATTGGGCTCCATGCTGGGCATGGAGTCTACTTTAAAAAAAAAACCTCCTCTTGGCACTGGGGATATAGCAAAAAGCAAAAGCAATTGCCTTCATAGAACTTAACAAATTCTTCGAGCCTCAGTTTCCTCATCTATAAAATAAGAATAATATTACCTACCATTACAGGTAGTTTGAAATGAGGAATACAAAGCACCTAGCACCTAGTAAATGCTCAGTAAATGGTATCCTTCACAGAACAGAGTTAACTTACCTACAGTTTCCAACTAGAGTGTAAGCTCCAAGTAAAGATCTATGGCTCACCTCTATACCTCCCCAGTACCTATCACATAGTAGATGCTCAATAAATATTTCAATGAATAAGTACTCAATCAATAGTAGCCATTATTATGGTAACTGATATTCATTATTCTTCTCCAAGACACTGAGCTCTATTACATAAAAAAGCAACAGGTCATTAAATTAAAGTCTCCCCCTTTTTTTTAAGGAAAGTAAGGTACACTACACAATATATCTTCAGAGGTTTGTTTTTTGTTTTTTTTTTTTAATTTGAAAGTGAATGTTACTAAGCATAAGTATTCCAATCCAAGGACTCTCTTAGTACAGAGACCTGCATGGACAGATAATATAGATGCCTACCCCCTGCTTTCCCAATCACAAAGTAAGGACAAGTTGGACAAGCTTCAGGTTGATCCAGGAGACATGTAAAAAGTAAGTTAAATGATGGGGCACCTGGCTGGCTCAGTTGGTGGAGACTACAACTCTTGATCTCAGGTAGTGAGATTGAGTCCCACATTGTGTATAGAGATTACTTTAAAATAAAATCTTTAGGGGTCCCTGCATGGTTCAGTCAGTTGATTAACCATCCAACTCTTGATTTTTGGCTCAGGTCATTTTCTCAGGGTTGTGAGATCACGCTCTGCACTGGGCATGGAACCTGCTTAAGACTCTCTCCCTCTCCCTCTGACCCTCCCCTCTTCTCTCGCCCTCTCCCCTGTCCCTCCCTCCCTCACTTTAAAAAATAATAATAAAACTAAAATAAAATAAAATATTTAAAAATAAAAGTAAAGTAAATGAAGTTTGCCACATGTACTAAAAGATGATCAGAAAGGTTAAGGTTTTTTAAAAATGCCACATAAACAAACAATCACAAAATCTCAATGGCTTAAAACAACAAAGGTTTCTTTCTTGGTCACATTGTATATCCAATGCCAGTTGCTCATTCACTGACTCAGGGACCCAGGCAAATGGAGGCTCCATCTCAACACATGCTTCCATGACCATCACAGCAGAAGTGAGCACCGGATGGTCTCACACCGGAAATTAAATATTCTAGCATGGAAGTGGCTTGTGTCACTTCTACGTGGAAGGAAGGAGAGAAACGTAGCTAGGGAGAATATGAATGATCTCCACCACAGGTGATACAAAGACCAACAAGCTGTGGAATAACAAAGGGATTGGTTAAAGAAGATGCTCCAAAAACACAACTCCATCGCTCTAAGGTTCTCAAATTCTAGACCTGGGAAGGTATATAGGGAGCATTTGAGAGCAGCGACCTCAATATGAAGGCATCTCAAACAACATAAACCTGGACTCTGACTTTTCAGAGCAGCTCTGCTTTTTTCTCTAACTGTATGGAGGATCCAGAGAATTTTTTTTTTTAGGAAACACGAGAAAAGTTTCTACAGCTGAAAAACCTATGAAAACCACTAATGTAAACCAAATCCTTTGTTTTACAGATTTAAAAAAAAAGCAGAGGGGCACCTGGGTGGCTCAGTGGGTAGGGCCTCTGCCTTCGGCTCGGGTCACGATCCCAGAACCTGGGATGGAGCCCCATGTCCAGCTCTCTGCTCGGCGGGGAGCCTGCTTCCTTCTTTCTTTCTCTCTGCCTGCCTCTCTGCCTACTTGTGATCTCTGTCTGTCAAATAAATAAATAAAATCTTTTAAAAAAAGAAATGGAGAGAGAGAGGAGGGAAAGAAGAGAGACCCAGGAAGTTCAAGTGACCCCACCCCACCCCCAGGAAAGTTCCGGAATGCTAGCAGCTGTCCTTTGACGGATTTGTTGTACCGTTGCACCACCCTCTGGTCTTACCCTTCTTCTCTGCTCCCTTTAACTGGCACAAGAGAGCCAGACCCAGACCAAGATCATGTCACACAACGAATGGTATGGACGATAAGTAGTCCCCACCCTACTGCAGTAAATAATGATTCACATCCCATTAGCAATTCTCTACATTACTCATTCCCCACTTCCTGGCAAATGTGAAGCCATTAGTAGACGTTAATACTAACCTTCAGAAGACTTTCATTTTGTTCTCAGAACAGGTTAACAGCCACCTATGATTTGCATTCACTCAATTCCATTCTCTTCTCATGTTCCCAGCTCTGCTTTGTGCCCAGCTTTTCCTCTACCTTCATTCACACTGAAGCACTGGGTGTCACATACTTAAGCCTCAATGGTCTTCTAACCTCCAGTCTCTGTCTTTTTCAAATCATCTTATACTTGCTAGCCCATGAAATAAAACTCACACTTTTCAACCGGGAATCCAGTTACCTCCTCAATTTTCCCCCAGCCTATTTTCCAAAATTATCTCTGCTGTAGTACTTATCCTGCCCAGCCAAAAGCAAGATGATGAGCCTGGAAGTCAAAACGACATAGTAATAAATCCTAGATTTTGTGCTAGTTCCTTAATCTGAGTTTCAATGTTCTCTCCTACAAAACTGGTATGATGGTGTCTACTTTGAGAGGCCCTTGAGCGAGTGTAACAGTGAAGATTATGTTTGACTACAAGCACCAAATAGTGGCTTGCAAGTAAAAAGGTTATTGGTTTTGGGCAATAAGAAGTATAAGGAAGGGGATGCCTGGGTGGCTCAGATGGTTAAGTGTCTGACTCTTTATTTTGGCTCAGGTCATGATCTCAGAGTTCTGGGATAGAGCCCGGCACTGGGCTCCGTGCTGGGCATGGAGCCTGCTTAAGATTCTCTTTCCTGGGGCACCTGGATGGCTCCTTGGGTTAAACCTCTGCCTTCGGCTCAGGTCATGATCCCAGGGTCCTGGGATCAAGCCCCCGCATCGGGCTCTCTGCTCAGCGGGGAGCCTGCTTCCCCCTCTTGCTCTCTGCCTGCCTCTCTGCCTACTTGTGATCTCTCGCTCTCTGTCAAATAAATAAATAAAATCTTTAAAAAAAAAAAAAGATTATCTTTCCTTCTCCCTCTGCCCTCCCCCTCCAAAAAAAAGGAAAGAAGAAGAAGTTTGGGAAAAGTCATTTAGGCTGGTACTATGGCTCAACAAGGTCATTAAGATCAAGACCCTTCCAAGTTCCAACTTTGCCATTTTTAATACATGGTCCTATTTCTGTTTCTGTAGTTGGCTGCTGTGCTTTCAGGCACTGCACCTAGGTTCCCAGAAGCAAGAAGCAGAAAGGGGCCAAAGGGGTTGGGGTATACTAGCCAAGTGTGTCCTCCTCATTTAGCTTTCAGGAAAGCCCCCATCCAACAACATCTACTTATATCATTGTAAGACCTGAGTCTCATGACCGCTCTAGGCTGTTACAGGAGTCTTGGAAAGTGAGATGGGCATATTCCCATCTCAAGCAAAATTGGAGTTCTTCTAGGGTGCCTGGGTGGCTCAGTGGGTTAAAGCCTCTGCCTTTGGCTCAGGTCATGATCTCAGGGTCCTGGGATCGAGCCCCGCATCAGCGTCTCTGCTCAGCAGGGAGCCTGCTTCCTCCTCTCTTTCTCTCTGCCTGCCTCTCTGCCTACCTGTGATCTCTATCTATCAAATAAATAAATAAAATCTTTTTTTTAAAAAAAAAGGAAAAAAAATTGGAGTTCTTCTAGTTAGAAAAGAGATGAGGAATATTGGATAAGCAATCAGTAATGTCTATCCCAGTATTAAAGTACGTATTTTATATAAAATGCTAAGCACAGTAGTTAGCTGCTCAATCAAAGTTGAGCTGTAATTACTGCTATTATTATGATTACTGTTGTTATTATTACCATTTACCTATCTTACCCTCTGGCCAAATGGAATAACTCATTATATCTAGATGTTCTTTTTACATTTCTACTATATATGTATCTGTATATGCTATATGTATCTCCCACAGTATCTCTGCTGCAAGGTCCAGGAAAATGCCATTTAATCCAAGAAGTCTTTCCTGACACCTACTCCTAATAATAAGTTCTATGGTGGCAAAACCCACATCAGACAAAAACTCCTGCGTTCATTATTCCATTGAGCATAGTCTCTTGGAACACGGTAGGTCCTAATAAACAGTGCCTTGATAATTTAAGTAATTCATGTACACATTTTTTTTAAGATTGTATTTATTTATTTGAGAGACAGTGAGAGATAGCATAAGAGGGGAGAGGATCAGAGGGAGAAGCAGACTCCCCACTGAGCTGGGAGCCCAATGTGGGACTCAATCCTGGGATTCCAGGATCATGACCTGAGCCAAAGGCAGTTTAACCAACTGAGCCACCCAGGCACCCAGCATGTACATATTCATATCCACATTTACAGTCAGTCTTCTAGAATCAAATATGGTATATTCCTGAAATGTCAAAGTAAAACACTAGCGTGATATGTCATAAAGTTGTGGGAATGAGGGGATGAAGACCGTATTCCCCAAGAATAAGAAGAAAAAAGTAAAAAATTCTCTAAAACACCATACGTTTTACATGTTGTAGGAGTTCAGATTATAGTTCATCACATATTCCCTCCTCTACTATGGGCAGAGTCTACTTTTATCCATGGATGTTGATCTTCACCATGTGACATGCTATGTCCAAAAAGGTTGTTTGTGAAGATGACATTGCTTGTGCAGTTTGACTCAGCTATCAAATCCAGTTATCCACCATGAGAAGGGTATGCCTCAAGTAGCTGCTATCCCTTCCACTTGGGCCCCAGAACACATGTGTAGCAGACCAAAACCAAGTGCAGCCAGCAGCAGAGCCACCCGGGAACCCAGCCTAGATCAGTCAAATTAGAGTCAACCTAAAAACTCAGGAGAGTGAGGGGCATCTGGGTGGCTCAGTGGGTTAAGCCTCTGCCTTCAGCTTGGGTCATGATCTCAGGGTTCTGGGACTGAGCCCCGCACTGAGCCCCGCATCGGGCTCTCCGCTCAGTAGGGAGCCTGCATCCCCGCCCCCTGCCTGCCTCTCTGCCTACCTGCGATCTCTATCTATCAAATAAATAAGTAAATCTTTAAAAAAAAAAAAAAGAAAACTCAGGAGAGTGAGAATTAATACCTGTTGCTGTAAGTCAAGAAGTTTTGATACACAACTAACATAACTTTATCAATTGACATATCTTAACATTTCTTATATATTAATTTACTTTTTTTCCTTTTCTTCACGAAAAAAAAAAAAAAAAAAAACCCAGACTGAAGAATCTCTGTGTTTGGTACACTCAATGATGATTGGATCATTTGGATCAACTGTTTTAGATATAGGACCTACAACTATCATTAATATCAGTCCTTTTTCATTTTCCATTTGTTCTATTTTTCTAAAATAAGGAAAATCACAATAAAGTATCAAGGAATAATTGCTGAAATTAAACCACTGGCTGGCAAGTAGGTCTCCCATATAACAGCCAAAATGTTAACTTCTTTTTTTTTTTAAGATTTTATTTATTTATTTGACAGAGAGAGAGAGAGAGAGAGAAAGAGCACAAGCAGGAGGAGCAGCAGGAAGAGGGAGAAGCAGACTCCTCACAGAGCAAGGAGCCCAATGGAAAACTCGATCCCAGGACCATGGGATCATGACCTGAGCCAAAGGCAGACACTAAACCAACAGAGATACCCAGGCATCCCCAAAATGTTAACTTTTTAGCTGATAAAAGAGGTTAAAGATTGTCCCTAGTAAGATAAACAAAAATGTAGATTATACAAAATTAACCTCACCGAACTCAAAGACTATCTGTTGAGGTGAATTTATGGATTCCAACACCATTCATTCAAACTAATATTTGAGTATATGTCTTTCAGCAAATCAGGATCATTGAATCTCACCAAAGGGAAAACACTGATAAGGCTTAAGTCTTCTGGCTTTTCCAACATAATAAAACAAGAGGGCCACACTACTTCAATAGAATAATTTTAAATACAATTATATTTTATCACTAATGAAAAAGAGTCTCTTTGAAGGTGAAAGAGAAAATAAAATTCTAATCCCTTAGCAAAAGAAAAAAAAAAAAGCCAAATGAATGATAAGAGCCCATATTCAACCTATACCTATTCAGAACTCCAACTGGAAATATAAGGTATCAGTAAAAATAAAAGAGTATGGATTTTGTTTTGTTTTACCTTCTTTTAAATAATCATCATTACATTCGGAACCAAATTTCCACTGGGCCAAAGCTGACTTACTAGAAATATACACAAAGTCACTAAATTTATCTACTGGTGAAGTGATGGCATTCAGAGAGTCAAGGCACACATTAACATCGCAGTGGATTCTAAACGGAATAGAACTTATGTATGCTGGAAAAGTCCATACTTCAGAATGGACACATATAGACGGTACAACCAAAATTTGAATTCAAGGCCATAGCCAAGGTCACAGGCTCTGGGTCAGAGAAATGTGCACTCAAGTGCTCACTCTTACCCTAAACTGTGGCAAGACACATAATCCCTTTTAGCTTCCTTACCTATAATTTGAGGGTAATAATAACCCCTACCTCAAAGGAGCTCTGAAAGTTTTAAAAAAGATAATGCATGTAAAATACTCCACAAAGTGCTAACATTTACAAAGTGCTAGCATTCACAATAGTAATAATACTACCTTGACAAACCTGGTTTATACATGAAAACCATCCTAATCAGTGCACTCTGGCTTACAATCTGTTCACGAAACAGCAAAGGCACAGCTTTATATTCACATCCACATACAGCTTCTATAAGGTAACAAGATCAACCAGTAATTTTTCTACTGAATTCAGAGAGAAGGGCACTGAAAAAAATAAGCCTTTCATTTATAGAGAATGAGGAGGAGCTGGTCCTGCTGCCCACACTCCAGCCACCCATGAAAGTCTTGCTGATGAAACCATCACCATCCACACACCGCCCTCCCAAACTGTGCAGGGTTTTTATTAAAGCACAGAGGCAGACAGACAAGATGGCTCACCTTAGAAGCAAACTCACCTTAAAGGCAAACTCTTCTACCCTCCGGAAGGGATCTGTCTTGACCTCACTGCCACATCCAAACTGACAGCCAAACTGTAAGTGAAGAAGGCAAGCCCTCACTTCCAGAAGTTGAGTTACACTGTCAAAAACTACAGGAATCCCTTCTATTCATGGTAATCCTAATAAAGTATGCTTGTCTGCTTGAAAAATATCTTATAAATCCATTAGTAGAGCCAAGAGCCAATTACAACTGTATACTGAGAAAACAATGTGACTTTACAAGGACAAGAGTGACCATAGGAGACAAAGTGCCACACCCTTTTCCCAGAGAGCTCAACAGTAAATGATGTCTCTTATAAAGGAGCCTGCAATTCCAGAGAAATAGGTGGACGATTCTAACCCCCCAATATGTACCCCCATCATTGCATTTTTTACACAGATCCATTTCATTTTCATTTTTAAGCCAATGGCCTGAGCATCCCCAACTACAACTAGTGAGGAGAGAAAGAGGAGAGAAAAAACAAACACAAGTCAAGCATACTTGCTTCTAAGCCCATTTTCCAAGAGTTTCCTTCCCGCTTGTCTGCCTCTCACAGCTGGAGCCTCATACCTGGTGGAAACCAATGGTTAAGTAAAACCACTGATTTAAAAAGCCAACCAGGAAACTAACCATGACAAGTGGGAGCTGCCCTCCTCTCCCACTTGATTGGCTCTTGAGGTTTTACCGGTCCCCGTTCTGCCCACATAAGTGGCAGGTGTGACTGTCAATCACAGAGGGACCTGACAATTCACCACTCCGGGAGTAAACTGCCTTTCATCCAGCAAAGGCAGGTAGCCGCCTAAAATCGATCCGCTCATAACAGAGCGGACCCTCCCTCTTTGGCAAGAACAGAGACCCCTAAGTACAAAATAAATAAGGCCGGGCCGATCTGCGAGTTTATGAGCGCTGTTTTATTATCCCGCACCAAAGCAGCCCTTAATCTTCACTGTCCTAAGATGATCTTTCAAAGGCTCGGACGAAATTTTTTTAAATGAGAATAAAAAATTAGGTACCACCTTCTAAGTACGCCTTTTCTTGTAAAATTCGGAGATGGGGAGGGGGAGGAAAGGAATGTCGCTCCGTTTAATTTCACGTCGTATTCGTTTTCATATACCACCACACTCTACCCCTCCCCAATAAAGCCGGCTTCATTTTTCTTGACACGGATTTTTTTTTTTTTCCCTAACACGCTCCCCTCGGAGCCCACCGAGGCAGCCAGGCACCCCACCCCCCTGGACTGGGGCTCCACCTTTCAACACTTTGTTCTGCTTGGGGTTCCCCGAGACCCTTGCTCCTGAGAACACCCACCCTCGAGGCAAGAGGGGAAAAGCCAGGAGAAAGAGAGGAAGCTGGAGAGAAGAAAGGCGATGGCAGTGAGGGTGGCTGCCGGAGAGGGACTGCGGGAGGTGGCCCGGGCCGCCGGGGCGAGCGAGCGGCGTCCGCGCGCCAGTGCAAGCCGTGCACTTGTTCCAATCCGGGGGTTTCTACATCAAGGCAAATCCGCCTTTAGGCCGCCCCATCCTTTCCTCCGCCCCAGAAAGCCCCGGTGGAGGCGGATGGTTCACCCCTCGGCTCCCCGCGATAACGCATTGCAGCTCCCCACGAGTGAGGGGGACCCGGCACGAGGGATACCCGGCACGCGTGCCCCGAGGGAGCCGGGCGCCCAGCGGCCCCGGCCCCGGCCCCGGCCCCGGCGTCGACGTCTCACCTTTCTGATGCTCGCCCCGGGGCCGTCCCACATGGATTTTTACAACCTCACGTCGCCCTGGCCCCGGGCGGCCGGGAGGAGCCGGAGCCGGCGCCGGAGCCGGAGCCCGAGCGAGCCGAAGAGGGAGGAGGAGGTGGAGCGGGGCGGGGAGGGAGGGCACCGCTCGGAGGGCCGGGGCCAGGCGCGGGGCCGGGCGGGGCTGACGGCCGAGGGGGCGGCACCCGCCGCAGTCCTGAGACGCGCGCTCGCGCGGCGCTGCCAGAGCTGCGCTCTGCCGGGCCCCCCGCCCGGCCGCTCCGCGCGCTCGCCTGCTCGCCGCGGCCCTGACTCACATTCCCAGCATTCCCGAGGAGCCGCTGGGGGCGCCGGGGCTGGGACGCGGACGCCTCCGCGGGGGGCAGCAGAGAGCGCCTGGCCCCGCGCCGCAGGGGGTCGTCGAAGCGCCTCCTCCCAGGTAGCTGCCTTCTCGAAGCACCTGGTCCTCATCTCCTCTCCCGGACTCCTCTTGCCGGGTACCCTCCAAAGGCTGCCAGGCACTCCTGGGACTGGTCAGGTGGCTTTGGCGACAGGGACAAGGAAGGCACTCGATAGAGGGGATGCAACTGTTTTAAGTTAAGCTTGGGGGGGGAGTTGGGATTCCCATACCCTGGCACCCTCCTATTAGCTTAATCTTGTTTAGGAGAGTGAAGGGATTTCTTAAGATTTTCACTTTCCTGTTCCCCTAAGGAAAAGAGAGAATGGAAGATGAAAAAGGGAGCAGGAAAAAAAAAATCATCATCAACCGCATAGTTATCATTCATTGAATGCCTTCTCTGTGCCCTCCAATGTGTGTGCATCGTCCCATTTAAGGTAGAAAGATGGCGTCTGAGTTCATTCACGCACACACACACATACACACCTCAAGATAATGTGCAGCAAGAGTTAGACACGTTTTTAATTGGAAAAAGCTACCATCCAACAAGTCTGGAGCCCCAGCCACTATCATTTTTATATTGGGGAGAAGACCTCACTGGAATCTCCAGATTTGGTCTCACACTGAGTAGTCAATTTGCAAGACTAAAGCAGTGATTTCCTTCCTGTCCTGATGAGTCTGCTGCTGGCAATGTCAGCGACCAAACCTAAATGTCTCCTGCTGGGAAGCTCCAACAAATGAAGCTGAATCCAGCCATGGATGTCTGGACCAGCAGAGGTACAGAATCAGCACAATGATTAGGGATGACTCCTTCCTTCCTCCCACGATGGGAATTGAAATATTAAATGAAGGAAGTAGACTCTACTCAAATACCCTGTTCCTTAAGCCTTCCTTTTACACCTCTGTGTTCATAGTTTTTCACAGACTCATGGCCCATGATGCCTCTTTGCCCTTATCCTCTTCTTTCTCGCAGTCACCAAGAAACCAGCACTCATTCTGTTGACCTGGCTGCTCCAGAGTAAAAGCAAGCTTCACCTGTTGTGTTTAGTTCTCTTTGTACCTCCTTGACAGCCTCTGCTAAAACAGCCTGTTAAATAGATGGATGGACAGATAGACAGATAGATGTACTTTGTTGAGAGTGCTTTAAGAAGTCCTAAAATCCCTTATCTTTTGAAATGTGACCAGCTTATTGACTACCTCCTATGTGCACCACTTACATTTCCTCCACTACTCTCACAAAAACTTTGTAAGATATTTACTCTCTTTCAGAAAGTCAGGTAACATATCCAGCTGAGAATGTATTTAAATCTATGCCTAAAGCTCACCACTCTTGGCCATCCATTCTCTATTCCTTTGATCCATGGGTTCTAAACAAGAATCGCTGGACTTCGTGGGGGCAATTTCCTGTTTGTATGCCTATGTGCATTTTTCCCCCAGAGAGAAGATCTATGGTTCTCAACAGATTTCTTTGCATTGGGTCCTTGAAAAACTTAAGAATAATCACTTTAAACAGAAAGCAACTTTATGTAGTAAAACAAGGACTGGAAGTTTAGGGATCTTAAGTCATCTTTATCCTCTCTGGGACTTAGTTTTCTCATCCGAAAAATTTTAAAGCTGACCTAAAGGATCTTAAGTACACTACAGTAAGGGAGACAGGCAAGAAAACAGGCCATTACAATATGGCTTATGAAGGAACAATGCTGGGGTGTCTGGGTGGCTCAGTTGGTTAAGCATCTGCCTTCAGCTCAGGTCATGATCCTGGAGTTCCAAGATCAAGCCCTGTGCCAGGCTCCCTGCTCAGCGGAGAGAGCCTGCTTCTCCTTCTGCACCTCACCCAGCTCATTCTTGCTCTCTCTCTCTCTCTCTCTCTCTCAAATAAATAAATAAAATCTTAACCCCCCCCCCCCAAAAAAAGGAACAATGCTCTAGGTACTCTAGGAGCATATGGGAAAGACAGCCAGCCCTTACCCTGGGGCTCAGAAATGGATTCCCAAGGAAAATGTCATCAAATTTGCTTGCTACATCCACCCTCCCTGTCCCACCCTGTGCTCAGCCCAGAGCAGCAGCCTGCGTACTCTGTGAAGCCAACCATAGAAGACTGAATCTTTGGAGAACACCTGCCCCTGGGTGGGCTGTCACAAGCTCTCCCCACAGTATTTCAAACTAGGCCATTGGAATGAATCAGCCAGTGGGGACTGAGTGAGCTTGTAGCCCAAATCAGAACTAGGGCACCCAAAACCATGGTGCCAAAGTCACCAAAAAATGAGCTCTAAGACCTTTGCTCATTGGCAGAAAGGAGAATAGACAGCCAAGTAGACAGAAACTGAGATTCCTAAAGGTCTGAAAGATTTGAATATGTACCTGCTTACCTGATAACACTGATGTGGGTATCTAACTGGCATCTCAAACTTGATCTGTTCTAACAGGACTCTGGATTTGTGTATACCACATCTCTTCTCTCCCAAGGTCACCCATCAGATTAATGACACCACCCTTTAACCAGTTGCTCAGGTATAAACCTAGAAGCATCTTTGATTCCCCCTTTTGCTTATACCACACCTTTATCCCATCAACCAATTTTATCAGCTCTGCCCAGGACCATATTGGAGCTTGAAATCAGAAGAAAACTGTGTACTCATATATATATATATATATATATATATATATATATGTATATATATATTTTTTTTAATTTGAACCAAGTAGAAAAAGTTAACAAAATCTCCACACTGAAAAAAACACAACTGTATCTAAAGCCCCATGTTCCCTAATATGTTTGGTCACTACTGCCAACCCTCATAAACCCAGCCAGCAGGTAGACACAATGGCCAAGTGGCCCAGGAACTGAGCACTTGTTAGAAATGATTATTCTTGTTGCACGATGATACAGAGTCATAAAATATAGCAACAGCCACCTCTCTCTCTTTTATACATATACACAACTAGGAAGTTGCAGGACTGAGATTCAAATCACAATTCACAATTCACAAACTGGCTCCCTTACGTGGAGGGCAAGGAGAGACCAAGAAAGAAGCAGACCACTCCAGAGTGGTAGGTGGCAGGTTTAATAAGAAAAGGAAGGCTTATCTCCAGTGATTCCAAGATGAGTAGATCTCCGCACCTGCCCATCAGAATCTTAAAGTTTATGTAGAGGCCCTAACTGCATTCAATCATGTGTACTATCCAGATGGTCTCAACGACACCTTACTCTCTCAAGGCTACGTCCTTAAAATGGTTCCCACTGTGGGAATGGTGAGCAGAGTGTACATTCTAAGGACTGGGGAGTGGATGAGGAGCTTCAAATTCCCCACCTCCAGCTCGTGGCTAACTGGTGAACACATTCTCTCAACTACTTGCTCCAACACAAGGCAGTCTGGCTCAGAATCAACACAGCAAAATCAACTAGACTTGGTGAGTACTTGGACATGGGACATGAGGGAGGAGCCAAGAGTGCTCCCAGGAGTCTGGTTCCAGCAAATGGTTAATGTGCCATTCACTAAGACCAGAAATAAAGTTGGGGGGGTGATAAAGATTTATAGAAAATTTATGAATAATTTATGGGTTCATTTGGAGCTTTCTGAATTTTCAGTGCCAGGGACCTCAAGGTGGAAATATCCAGAAGGTGACTATTTCAGTGTGCTCTGAAGTCAGATGAGAGATTCCACACACTGAAGACAGTGTGTGGAAGTCATCACGTTTGGTAATTAGAGCTATGGGCATGGATGAGTAACCCAGGACAGTCATTAGCCATGAGAAGAATTTAGTTAGATGAGAAACAAAATCCCTAAACAACTCACAATTATCTGTCCTTCTTAGGCATGAAGTCATTTGTACATGTCTCTTAACAATGTAGGTTTAATTCAAGAGAAACATCATTGGGGCTGCCATAAAAGAAAAAAGACCCAATTAACTGACTCACTACCACCACCACCACAGTTAATTGGATCAAATAATCACCTGACCCTTAAGAAGCCAACCTATTGGCTTAACTAAGCCAATCTAAGCCAATTCTCTTTGCCAGGAATGTTTTAAGACCTTTGTAGCCTTAAGTGTCAAAACAAGCATATCAAAATCCAGCACCATCAAAATATTTTTCCCTCTGGAAATTTTTTTTTTAAAGATTTTATTTATTCATTTGGCAGACAGAGATCACAAGCAGGCAGAGAGAGAGAGAGAGGAAAGCAGGCTCCCCACTGAGCAGAGAGCCCCATGTGGGACTCGATCCCAGGATCCTGAGATCATGACCTAAGCTGAAGGCAGAGGCTTAACCCACTGAGCCACCCAGGTGCCCGGAAATTTTTTTTTAAAAGATTTTATTTATTTGACAGAGAGATCACAAGTAGGCAGAGAAGCCGGCAGAGAGAGAGGGGGAAGCAGGCTCCCCGCTGAGCAGAGAGCCCCATGCGGGGACTCGATCCCTGGACCCTGAGATCATGACCCTAGCTGAAGGCAGAGGCTTAACCCACTGAGCCACCCAGGCGCCCCTCCCCATGGAAATTTTTGGTGAAAGTTTTTTGGCTTTGCTTTTACAATTATTTGACTAATTTATTATATTCACTGTGGCTATGATTTGTCCGTAATCATAGAGCATACGCAAGAATTATTGTGAAATGAGGAGAAAATCTAACCTACAATTATTTTCAAATGGAATGAAATGTTTGTAAATATGAAAAACCATAAAGTTATGTTTTGTACACATTTATAAAATTAAACATTTATTAATTCCCCATTTACAGTTTCCTGTAAATCAGTAATCTCAAGGTATGCAAAGCTTTCAGGGCCTTGCAAAAATGTTGGTTAAATGTCTATATAATGTAAAATTACATCAATTGCTTTAGTTCTCAGTTTCCAATAACTTTCCATTTCCACAATTCTAACCACTCATGAAATCTGGCCACCCTTGCTGTCCTTGGGTTCCATGAGGTGCCCTGTGTCCTTCCAATAGATACATACTGTTATTTTTTTTTTTAAAGATTTTATTTATTTATTTGTCAGAGAGAGAGAGGGAGAGAGAGCAAGCACAGGCAGATAGAATGGCAGGCAGAGGCAGAGGGAGAAGCAGGCTCCCCGATGAGCAAGGAGCCCGATGTGGGACTCGATCCCAGGACGCTGGGATCATGACCTGAGCCGAAGGCAGCTGCTTAACCAACTGAGCCACCCAGGCGTCCCATACTGTTATTTTTTTGCCTCAGGTAGCTTGAGCAATTTTCTCTTCCTCATAGGCACAATTACTCCCTGAATTGGAAAGCTAGCTTCCTTAGCTTAAACAAAGCCCTTCCCAGTCCACTAGAATCCAAATCCTGAATCTGACCTACCTACCAGATTCCCCAAAGAAAACAAACCTGGGGGAAACCACATAAATGGATATTGTTATAGTTATTGGGTATTCCTTACTCTGCTTCTGGAAAGATACGGCAGATGGCCATGCCAAGGCCTGGGCCTGGACTGTGTCTGTTTCTTTATGGTATTTTCCATGATCTACTGCCCATTCCATAGGCCTCCACTTCTTTCTGCAGTCCCTGGTTTGGCTATTTAAAGGTAGTTCATTAACACATTTTAAATTATGCTAAAAGCTGTAAAATTAAAAGGACTTTTTGCCATGCTTATTTTTCAAGAACAATTTCAAGGTGGAAAAGGCCTCTCGGAAGCCCCTAAGGAGAGAAATAACTACAGATGCAGGGTTTAAACCCTTCCAAATGCTGCAGGCTCACATATTCTTTTGGCTTCACCCAAACCCTGGCTCCTTCACACTTGTGCATTTTGCTACTAAAGAAATTACATTCAGACACCACCATGTTCTCTTTCTGAAAAGCTAAAGGCCTTATGGAGAGTTAAGCTATTCTAAAAACCCATGAAAACTTCTTACCTTGAATCCTCTCCGAATTTCCATCTATGCAGATGCTGGAAAGACCCAGCAAAACTTTTAAGGGAGCTAATAATGGGATTCATTACATGAGAGAAAAATAATTTTAAAAAACGGGGATGAGGGAGTTGAAACATGAAAGATGTTTAAAATATCAATAACATAGCAAAGTCACCCATTTTTCTGTTTTTCTCCCTAGTGGCAAAAGTTCAGCATTTAAAAACCTATGTGTCTTCAGACAAGTTACTTACTTTGAGATTCAGTCTCCTTATTTATAAAAGGGGAGTAGTTCACAGTCTCTTCTCTACATGGCTATGACACGGGTAAAATAAAATCATGCAGGTAAAGTCCTTAGAAGATTCAAGGAATGGGGGCGCCTGGGTGGCTCAGTGGGTTAAGCTGATGCCTTCGGCTCAGGTCATGATCTCAGGGTCCTGGGATCGAGTCCCACATTTGGCTTCTGCTCTGCAGGGAGCCTGCTTCCTCCTCTCTCTCTGCCTGCCTCTCTGCCTGCTTGTGATCTCTGTTCATCAAATAAATAAATAAAATCTTAAAAAAAAAAAAAGATTCAAGGAATGGTGGCTTCTGTACCCATAATGCTGATCCTGTTAAGGAAGAGAGTAAAACTTACATTAATATTGTCAGGAGTTTTAAATAAATTTGTGAATCTCCATGCTAAATGGTCAGGACCAGGATAAGGCAAGTGAGATACTGGGCTTGGGTGCAAAATTAGAGGCATCAAAATCTCAGCAATCAAGGTAAATCTTACTTTTTTAAAAGATTTTATTTATTTATTTGACAGAGAGAGAGATCACAAGTAGGCCGAGAGGCAGGTAGAGAGAAGGGGGGAAGCAGGCTCCCCGTGAAGCAGAGAGCCCAATGTGGGGCTCGATTCCAGGACCCTGAGATCATGACCCGAGCTGAAGGCAGAGGCTTAACCCACTGAGCCACCCAGGCACCTTGGTAAATCTTATCTTAATACAGTATTTTTTGAAAAAACAAATCAGCAAACTACAGCCCAGGGGCTGACTGCCTGTTTTTGTAAATAAAGTTTTATTGGAACTTTTAGGAACCAAAACCAAAACCAAACCAAAACAAATAAACAAACAAAACCACAAAAAAACTTTAAAAGAAACATTGAGGAAAAAGAGGCTGGAGCTTCAATTATAGGCATTTTACACTCTGCCATTCCAAAAAAGAATTTCTTACACTCGGGCTTTTAACAGCCTGATGTGCTTCCAGTATATTGTTCCTGTGTGAATGCCTGTGTTCATCTAGTGTCTTTACCACCTGGAGTCTCTCTGGGAGAGAGAAAAACAACTGCCCTAAAAGGTGGATTCTTGTGAGAGAAAGGGTTAACATGGTGCCTTGAAATGTTTCTTTGGACCAAAATGGACTTGTTTACCCAACTTAACCAAGAACCCAAGGTCTACAAGGTAACAGCTTTGGGCTACATATTTGAAAAGTCACTGAGACAAATGTCTGAATAAACACTCTGAGAACTCCATAAACATGAGTTGTTTTTTTAGTAACTGGAGAATCGTTAATGTAATAGGAAGAGTGGAATCCACAGTCGGACTGCAAAGATATAAGTGATGCGCTCATTAATCAGTGCCCCAGGGCAGGGGTTGATGCTAGATAAAGGTAGAACTGGGTGTGAATGCAGAAAACAGAAGAGGGAGCTAGTTTTCCTTCCAACCATAGGTATCTGTCCTACCACCTACAAAAATAGCTCTGATTACTGAGTGTTCTATCACCAAGCAATTCTTATAGACAGTAAAAAGCTTCATAACTTACATTGCCAAAAATTCATCCATTTCTTGAAACAGGCTTTGGATCAGCTCTGAGAAACAGAGTTCTTTTCCAAACAAAAGCCTTAACTACACAATTAAATGAAAGGGAACTAATTTGCTTGGAGGAGAATAATAAAAGAAAACAAGCTATTCTGAATGATAAAAATATGTACCAAATTGGCAACAGCTTTAGAATGATGCTCCTGGGTTTGATTAATGATATATATTATCAACTGAACAAACAAAGAGCATATGGGTTTAGGACCTTTTCTGCTTAACTTTTTTTTTTTTTTTTTTTTTTAAAGATTTTATTTATTTAGGGACGCCTGGGTGGCTCAGTTGGTTAAGCGGCTGCCTTCAGCTCAGGTCATGATCCCAGAGTCCTGGGATCGAGTCCCACATTGGGCTCCTTGCTTAGCAGGGAGCCTGCTTCTCCCTCTGCCTCTGCCTACCACTCTGTCTGCCTGTGCTCTCTCTGTCCTCTCTCTAACCAAAAAAAAAAAAAAAAAAAGATTTTATTTATTTATTTGACAGCGAGAGAGAGAGATCACAAACACACAGAGAGGCAGGCAGAGGGCGTGGGGTGAACAGGCTCCCTGCTGAGCAGAGAGCATGATGCGGGGCTCCAACCCAGGACCCTGAGATCATGACCTGAGCCAAAGGCAGAGGCTTAACCCACTGAGCCACCCAGGTGCCCCTTCTGCTTAACATTTTAATAAAAATCTTAAAAAAAATTTTTTTGAGCTTACAAAAGTTAGAAGAATGGATTGTAAAATAAAATTCAAACATTCCAGGGGCACCTGAGTGGTTCAGTTGGTTAAGCGTCTTCCTTCGGCTCAGATCAGGGAACTGGATTGAGCCCCACATGGATCCTCACTTCAGGCTCCCTGCTCAGTGGGGAGCCTGCTTCTCCCTCTCCCTCTGCCTGCTGCTCCCTCTTCTTGTGCCCACCCCCGATCAAATAAATAAAATTTTTTTTAAGTTTAAAATAAATCATTCCAGAAAAAGTGAAAATCTACCCTCAGAGACAACCAATCACTTTTTAAAAATTTTTTTAAAATTTTTATTTATTGGGACGCCTGGGTGGCTCAGTTGGTTAAGCGGCTGCCTTCGGCTCAGGTCATGATCCCAGCGTCCTGGGATCGAGTCCCACATCGGGCTCCTTGCTCAGCGGGGAGCTTGCTTCTCCCTCTGCCTCTGCCTACCACTCTGTCTGCCTGTGCTCATGCTCGCTCTCTCTCTCTCTCTCTCTCTAATAAATAAAAATAAAATCTTTAAAAAAAAATTTTATTTATTTAGGGCACCTGGGTGGCTCATTTGGTTAAGCAACTGCCTTTGTTCAGCTCAGGTCATGATCCCAGAGTCCTGGGATGGAGCCCCACAATAGGCTCCCTGCTCAGCAGGGAGTCTGCTTATCCTTCTGACCTTCCCCCTCTCATGCTCTCTCTCTCTCTCATTCTCTCTCTCTCTCAAATAAATAAATACATAAATAAAAACTTTTAAAAATTTTTTAAAGATTTTATTAATTTTTTTAAAAGATTTTTTTAAAAAGATTTTTTTTTTAAGATTTTATTAATTTATTTGAGAGACCACAAGCAGAAGGAGGGGCAGAGAGAGAGGGAGAAGCAGAGCAGGGAAGGCTCAGGGAGCCCGACTCAGGGTTTGTGGGGGAAACTCCATTCCAGGACACTGGGATCATGACCTGAGTCGAAGGCAGAGTTTTAACTGACTGAGCCACCCAGGCACCCCAACAACCAACCTCATTTAACACAGGCTGGTATATATTCCTTTGGATTTTTTAAATGTATATTTTAACGAAAATTGGGCAAATTGCAGTTTTTTCTTTCAGTATCCTTTATCTTCTCCTCTGAGGTTTAGACCTTGTCTTTCTGGTTTCAGGGATTTTCATATCGCCTTTCCTCCTTGGCCACAGTGATTGCTCCAAGAGCTAGACATACGACCACAGTCAGACCAGTCAGAATCCTTCCCTGGGATTTTTCAACTGGCTCTCTGTTCTTTAGTCAAAGAGCTCTAAGAAGGTAATTACAGAGTTGGTGGCATCCATGGCTCCACTCTTATGGAAAATTTGCAAACTCTGAGGAGCAGAGATAAGAGGCAGAGAGGACCTCAACTCTAAGAACATTCAGGTCCCTGATTCCATTGCTGAGGGACCCCAAAGCTCCCATGATTCCAAAAGCTCTTTTGTGCAACATTGTCTCCAACTCTCTGAGCTACTCTATCATCCTTCTAGTTCTTGTGACTGTGCTAGACCCACAGTAAGTTCTATTTCTCCCTGAAGCTATTTCCCATGGTCGTCTGCCACTTGCAACCAAGTGAGTCCTAAGACACATTCACTTCTGCGATTTGATTTTTTTCAGCTGAAATTGTGAAATTGTGTACATCATGGACAATTTCATGTTAGTGCACATCTCCCTTTTCTCTTTTAATGGCTGAATCATTGTCCATTGTATGGATGAATGTTTGTGACCTTCTCCTAGGGCCAGGAACACAAGATAGTTTAAAAAGTGATAAACACAAGATTCTCAAAATCACTTATATCAGGAAAATACAAATCAAAACCACAGTGGTATATCTTCTTACACTAGTCAGAATGGCTAATATCAAAAAGACAAGAAATAACAAATATTGGCATGGATGTGGAGAAAAGGGACCCCTCATGCACTGTTGGTGAAAATGTAAATTGGTGCAGCCACTATGGAAAATGGTATGGAGGTTTCTCAAAAAATTAAAAATAGAAATATCATACAACCCTGTAATTCCACTTCTGGGTATTTACCCAAAGGAAAAAAAATAAGGTCAATTTAAAAAGATAAATGCACCCCTATGTTTATCCCAGCATTATTTATAATAGCCAAAATATGGAAGCATCCAAAGTGTCCATTGATAGATGAATGGAAAAAGATGTAACTAACACACACACACACACACACACACACACACACACTGAAATATTACTCAGCCATAAAGAAGAATGAAATCTTGTCCATGGTGACAACACAGATGGATCTCAAGGGCATTACATATGCTAAGTGAAATAAGTCAGACAGAAAAAGACAAATACCATATGATTCCACTTATATATGGAATCTAAAACAAACAAAAAACAGAACAGAAATATATTCATAAATACCAAAAAACAAACTGGTGGCTGCCAGGGGGGATGGGTAAATAGATAACAGGGATAAAAAGTTACAAACGTCCAGTTATAAAACAAATTAAGTCCCAGAGATGAAAACTACAGCATAAGGAATAATAGAGTCATTAATGTTGTAATAACGTCATATGTGGCAAGTGGTGTCTACACCGACTGTGGTGAGCATTGCATAAGGGACATAATTGTTGAATCACTACACTGTACCCCTGAAACCAGTATAATATCATATGTCAACTATTTCAGTAAAAATAAGAATTTAAAAAATTAATTAAAAATAATTAAATGAAAGGAAAATTAAAAAAAAAAGAAAGAAAAAAGAAAACTGCTCCAGAAATAAAAATGGGGGGAGTAGAAGAAGGATGGATGTCAAGCAATGGTGAAGCTGAGTTCGTTTCGCTTTTTTCTCTACATTTATGTATGCTGGAAAACTTGCAAAATGAAAAGTTAAAAAGAAGGGGGGAAAGGAAACAAGGGGAAAAAAAGAGAGAGAGAGAGAGAGGTAAAACTTGGTGGAAATTTGTTCCTAAATGAAATAAAGTCTACAAATTGCCATTCTTTTAAACAAGAAAAAGCTATAAGCATGGAGAATTATATTCAGCTTGAAAAGCTGCAGTCACAGCTCTGCGTGGGGACAATTGTCTTGTAAATGGCAGGCCAGCCCAGATGAAGGTCAAGTGTGGGTGTTCCCCAACCGCCCACGCCCAGCAGTACTTATCACACCTGCCTCAGGGAGAGTCCCTCCAGGCTTGTATTACCTGCCTTTTGCATCTCAAGTTTCTCCATCACACCTAGTAGTGAAATTGTCCATTCAGAGGGTCTTTAAACCTCTGTTTGTCAGAGGAACTTTGTGAGTCACGTGGAGCGAGCGGAGGTTGTGCTTGTAGATGTGGTAAACAAAGACAGAAGAAAACTTTGATTTCCTTACTACTTACAGCCTACAGACAAGTCCTTGAAAAAGGCAGAGTGATATTCTCTAGGGACTCAACTGCCTTGCTGTTAATACTTTGCAGAGGGCCAAAGGCAATCCTAGTCTAGCCCTCTAGCCACCACCACCGCTACCCAGCCACCACCACCGCTCCCCACCCCCCCTTCATCCCCAGGATCCTGTAAGTCTACTTTAATGTATTAAAATTCCTTTAGAGGGTGTCTGGGTGGCTCAGTTGTTTGGGCGACTGCCTTCGGCTCAGGTCCTGATCCTAGAGTCCCGGAATCAAGTCCCGCATCGGGCTCCCGGCTCCACAGGGAGTCTGCTTCTCCCTCTGACCTTCTTCTCGATCAAGCTCTCTCTCACTGTCTCTCTCTCAAATAAATAAATAAAATATTTTTTTTTAAAAATTCCTTTAGAAATTTATTTTATCTCTAACCTCCCAAGAAACGTGCTGTCAGTCATCCCCCAAGCATATGGCCCACCGATATATATCCGAAGCGTCTCATGACTAAGGTTTTACTAGCTGGTAATAAATGACACTTTCCCAACAATAGCTAGCCTGGAGACCTTGCTTCCAAAATTCCTTAGAGATTTACACCATCCCTAACCCCCTCTCAACTTGAAATTATATGACGGGTCACTCCTCATGACCCCCGTGCAGCTCCTTCTGCCCACAGGTCCTGTCTCCGTACTTTAATAAAACCACCTTTTTTGCACCAAAGAAATCTCAAGAGTTCTTTCTTGGCTGTTGGCTTCGAACCCTAACGTTCTTTCCTACCTCACTTGCATTAGTTGTTGAGGCCCAGAACCCTAAGTACAATTGCGTTTGAATTTGTCTGAAGATCTAACACCCCGTGTTTCCATATTTCCACTGTGCAGTTTCCAAGACATGGAGCAACTGTAAAAGAGCTAAACTTGGGCTTTGTGGTCACACAATTATGGGTTCAAGTCCCAGTCCCTCCATTGATGAGCTGTGTGATCTTGGGCAATTTACTTAACCCATCTAAGCCTATTTCCTCATTAGAAAAAAAAAGTGGGGGGTGAGTTGATGAATAGTACTTGCCCCATAGGCATTTTGAGAGAATTAAATACGAAATTGCGTGGAAAGCTTCTATGACTGTGCTAAGCTTATAGTAAATGCTCAGTAAATGGGAAGGAACATCATCTTCGTGCTCTACAGTAAAATCCATTGTCAGGGCTGTATGCTGTTTTCACTTTCTGAGTTTCTCCGTTGCCAGTGTGACTTTCAAAAACTATTCTTTCCAAACTTTCAGAACACACATAAAAAGCTGGGTGCTAGCCAGAACACACCTGAAAGCAAAACAGTCCTAAAAATAAGAAAAGGATGCATGACTTTTTTAATGTTGGGTTTCTCTTTAAGAGAGAAATTAAACTGTGAGTAAAGACCAAAATTCATTCTTTCTGTGACCTTGTTCAAAAACAGAGCTTATTGGAATTTCATGCATGTCAGATATTGTTTAGAGTGGCATATGCCCTTCCCAGGACATTCTGAACATGCATTGTATGTCTGCATTTCTCTCTAGTTGGTATTTCTGGGCTGAAGAGGGAAGAAGGGTCCTACACTGGACTACAGTATCCATAGTGCTCAGGGTTGCCCTGGATTATGTTCCGCAAATTACAAACAGGTACAAAAAGGATAATTTCCTACAGCCTTAAGACAAACAGTCTGGGAAATAAAATTCAAGGGCTTTTCCCATATAGGTTTTGAGGTGCCTTGGGAATTCAGACTGATATTCATAGAAAATCCACCAGGGGAAAAAGTGCAACCTGATTCTGGACACAAATGAATGCTTTCCCAGAAACGAACTCCCTTTTGCTTTATCCTCTGCTTAACACCCTCCTCTCTCACCACTCACCTAGTTAACTTTTATTCAACTTTCAGCCTCAACTCAGATGGCATCTTCTCCAGAAGCTCTCCCCAAGCCATCTGTGGGGTGCCCATGCAACCAAATCTCATTGCGCCCTGCAATTCTCTTTCATGGTTCCTATCATGACTATGCTGGGATAACCACATTATTCGTGGTCCATCCAGTGCTGTCCAGCAGCTACATGCTCCAGCTCCACCAGGAACAGGATCACCTCTATTACGTGGACACCAATGTCAGTGATATAATAAATATAGATATAATATAATATATAATAGTGATATAATAAATATCTGTTGAAATTTTCAGAATAAATGTTTTTATTCTGTGAATTTAGACTCTAAGTTTTAGAAACTCAAAGAGTACCTAATTTGCTAAGAAGCTTTCCTTATGAAAGTCAGAAGAATGCCTTTATTCCATGTAACCAAATAAAACAAAACCAAACAAAAACAAAAAACTATAGCTATTTGATGTCATATCATCTACATTCTATGAAATTGGTTATCAGCTTCACGAGAAAAGTGATAATTAAAACAATTAGCGCGAATTGGATGTGTAACTGGTTAGATCCAAAAAGGAATTGAGAAAGACTCAGATAAGAGGGGGGCTTAGAAGCCATACCTTACCTCCCTGTTCAGGCATACTTGAAAATGAGGGTTCTAGAAAAAGCCAAAGAGCTAAAGGGTTGCTAATGATACCACTCACCTTCTCAGAGCACCTGCAACATTAGGCTTTAGCACAATATTGAAAAGAAAGCAATTCTGACACAGCTGCTGCTTCTCAGAGCCTACCCTCTGCTTGGATCTTCCCCGTGAGACAGGACTTACTCACACCACAAAGTGGTCCTTTCCATTATTGAATGGTTCAAAGGGTTAAGCAATTTTCTTCCTATGTTAAGACCAACGTGTGTCTGACTTTAATTCTACTCCTCAAAGGCAAAACAAATGGATGCGTCAATAAACTAACATTTACTAATTTGGAAAATGAGGCTTATTGCTGTATTTAAAAATATAATAAACCTCCGAGTTTCTTCATTCTGTGTGTGAATTGTGAGCAAGCATGTGTGTGACTGTGTGCATGTGTGTGCAGATATATATGCATAAGCATAATTGTTTTTTGTCACATCAGCATAAACGTAGGTTTATAAGATTCTGGAGGGTTACTCCTCTGTAGTTATTTTATAGCCTTCTTTGTTAATTCTCAAAACTATTAAAAATCAAAAACACCTAAATAAGGCAAATTTAATTATGGACTAAACACATAGATCTGCCTCATTTTTAATACAAGATGAGAAATGGAAAAGAGTCAAATGTTTTGTCTGTTTTGCCAAAGCCCAAAACCTTTCTTCTTTGGGCAAGGAAATACTTACACCATAAGGAGTAATTCTTTAATTGCTACTAATTAGAATAAATGGCCAATGCGTGCTGGGTCTCGGGGAACATGACTAACACTTGCCTCACCTTGCAATAACTGCAGATGAAGTGTGGGTGAGGGCGTGAAAATGGGGGGCATCGCCTCAACTCCACCTCCTCCTTTATCCCTGTAGCTGAAATCAGGCACCCGTTAATATCAGAGCCTGGAGGCTCTTTCCGACAAGTGTGTGAAATATTAGGGGAGCTCAGATGCTGAGTCATTCTTGAAACAGTTTTTGGGAAGAAGTAGCTGGGTCGTTCGTCTATCCTTTGGAGACCAAGAGACACCGCACCCCCCCACAAGTTCCACCCAGGCTCAACCTCAAACTCAGCCCTGAGCAGCTTATGTAGCCTCTCAGTAGAATGGGGATAACACCTCATATGGTTGTTATGAGGATTCCATGAGCTAATTCATAGAAAGCTCTTAGCACAGTGCCTGGAATAAACACTCAAAAGTCTTAGCCACACAGATATATAGGACCAGTCCCACACAGTGATTTAACTGTCAACAGTGTGGCACCTATATGTGCTAGAAGCCCCCCACCAGACAATCTAATGTGTAGCCAGGACTGAGAAGCCCTGCATCAGTTTTAACCCAAACATTGATGAAGACTGAGTGAGGGTACCCGCTATATCCATGATTGAGCTCTAGTGGCAAGTCAGTTACGTGTTTCAGAAAGAGGAATAATCAGTTTTTCCTGAGGAACTTCTGGATTTGCTTTAGGGTTTGGAGGCATTTGGTGTGTGGGGCTGGGGGGCGTTGAGAGGGAGAGGAAGAGGGTCATGACAGTCTTGGGCAAAGACAGAAGGATGATGACAGCTGAGAGAGTCTGTTTTAGATACTGCCCCAGGGAGTCATATCTCAGTTCTGTACCGAGAGACAGAAATGATGGGACCACTGCCATTGCATAAGGGTCTGTGAGACCAGGGGGCTGAAGCAAAGCCGGTTCAAGATCCAGGTGACAAGGGACAACACTCACAATAATTATGGTAGAGCAGCCACCCTTAATATACATATTTGTGCCAAGCACTTTGCATGTGTTGATAACACTAGCTGATATCCATTGAGTGCCTACTACTTATCAGACATTACTCTAAGAGCTTTACAGGGTTCATTTCATTTAACATTCAGAGCAACACTCTGGAACAGTTACCATTCCAGGTGCACTATAAAAGAAAATGGAAGCTCAAAGAGGTGAAGTGACTTCCCCAAGCTCACACAGCTAACAAGGTCAGGCTCTAACCTGGTCATGTTCATCCCAAGTCCAAGCTCCCAACTAACCACTAGACTACTAAGACTCTCACCACCGAACACATTTGTGACAGTTCCTGAATGCCCATCCCAACCTTCAAATAAAAAATTACCTCTTTAGAAGATGCTCCCCACACAACCAGAGGATATAAATTGGTACCAGCCTCCTCAGAGTGGGCTGTGGTTGGGTTTCTTAATTGTCCAAGGAGCTCTGGCTATTCAGTCCACTTTGAGGAAAGACAGCTGGTGATCTGTCAAAGGGAACACTGCAAAATATTTAAAAGGCAGGGGGTGGGGGAACAGATGTAGTCTCAAGTAGGAAGGAAGGTTAAAGAACGCATTTCTTCCATGAGACTGGCTTCTAAAACGTAAAATGACAAACGAACCTCAGCTTCTGGGCAATGGAAATGTCTCCCAGGATATCAGCAGTAAGTGTGATTTTTTTAGTATCTCTATGGTTCTTCCTTGTCTCAACCCATTGACTGAGAAAGTACATAATTAAAAGTAGACCTTCATAGCACCTTCACCTCAAGGAGCTGAAACACTTCCATGTCAGAAGTAAATCGGAGAGGACAGTATTTCTGCCCCATCTCTGCCTTTAAGACTTGGCTTTTGACCTTAGGTAAGGGATTGTATCACAGGGAGTTCATTAGAGGAAGTAGAAAACAGGATGGCTGACCCTCTCACATTGGCAGTCCACAGAGGAAGACCAAAGACAAACAAATAAGGCTTTATTCTGTCACTGGGTTTCTTTCTGTGTTTGGGCTGTTTCCTGTTGCAGAACATACCCTTTGTGGCATTTCCAAGGTCTTTAGAAGCTGATAGTAAGGACTGCTGGTAGCACATTTTAGCTTTCCCGCCTAAGGACCCTTTGGGGAACAGAGTACCAATTTTTTCCCCGCTGACAAGTAAGGAAAACTGAGGCACAGGGCTTGTCTAATTTTACACAGCTGAGATTAGTATTATGGCCTCTGACTTCTCCAGTTAATTTGGAACCAAGCATGCTTATACGGAGATTGACTCAGAGCCTCTATCTTGAACACTCTTTGACAGTAGGTATAACGTGAACCTTAAATAATAAAGATACGGGGCGCCTGGGTGGCTCAGTGGGTTAGATTAGAGCCTCTGCCTTCGGTTCAGGTCATGATCCCAGAGTCCTGGGATCCAGCCCCCAATCGGGCTCTCTGCTCCGCGGGGAGTCAGCTTCCTCCTCTCTCTCTGCCTGCCTCTCTGCCTACTTGTGATCGCTGTCTGTCAAATAAATAAATAAAATCTTAAAAAAAAAATAATGAAGATGCATATGAAGGCTACGGAGTCGGGGACGTGGAAGAGAAAATAGAGGAGGCCACTAGAGCTGAACTGGAAGGACTCCCTGAATAACAACAGAATCAGCTTCCACTCAGGGAACACTTGCGTGTGCCAGGCACAGGACCAAGAGCTTCACAGACATACACTCCTCTCTCAGCACTCACCACAATTCTGGGAGGTGCAATTTAGTACTCCCCACTTGCAAGATAAGGGACCATGTCCCATAAAGTAATTCTCCCCCTATCGGGACTCTTCTCACACGAAGGGCATGACTGCTCACTGACACCATGATGTCTCCTATAACTAGTGGATTGGGCAGAAGAAAGACATTTCTTAAAAGTAATTCAGTAGTTCAATTCTTAAAAGTACATTATCTTAAGATTTTGTATGCCAAAAAGAAAAGAAGGCAAGTGTTTCTAAGGAACATTTAAATTATTTCTAAGCTTTCCGTTGCTATATATAGCGCGGGGGAATGGTTAAGCAGCCTGGCTGGCTGTGAAGCAGGAGAACTTTGTTAAGCCTCAGTTTCCTTCTTAGTAAAATGGGAATAATATAGCACCTCGTTGTGTTGCTGTGAGAACTCAATGATGTGTGTAGCATTTGGCACAGCTGTTGTTCCACAGCGGGCACTGTATGAAAGACTGCCGCTGATACATCATGGTAATCTGATGATATTGTCGATAATAGATTGGTGATAATTATCTGTGGTAAGCAAAATATTCTGACTTAAGACTACCATTTTTTTTTCTTTTTTGCCAATAACTATTTCTCATTGATGGGTATTTTGTTGGTGTTTATTCATAGAAGCTTAGATTTGTGGCTTTGTTTGGTGGGGAAGGTTCTGGAATCATTATAGAGTGATGGTTGCTTCTGCTTGGAAAACAGCCAGAATAGCACCAACAGCGGGGGGAAAGATGTGATTTATTAGTTCTTCTCCTATTGCAAAACCAGCAGTGCAGATTCACCAGATGAGAACCAAGCAGGAGACTCCAGGTTTTAAGAAAATGATATTGGGGCATCCACCATCTGGCCTCCAAGTATGCATGGGGGATGGTCTTTCTTGTTTAAGGTGAGGAACAGTGGTAAAGGCAGTGCCAGGAGCATCCCAAGTGTCTAAGTATCTCACCCTGTGGGAAAAAACAGCAGTAGCTCCATGGCTGGCTCCCTGTAGAGGCTCAATGCCATTTGAAATGTCCTGAATCCCAAGGACTAATTGATACTCTTCAAGAAGTCAGACAGAAAAGTTCTTTTTTTTTTTAAAGATTTTATTTATTTGACAGAGAGACACAAACAAGAGAGGGAACATTAACAGGGGGAGTGGGAGAGGGAGAAGCAGGCCTTCCGCCGAGGAGACAGCCTGACTCAGGGCTTGATCCCAGGACCCTGGGATCACTACCTGAGCCAAAGACAGATGCCCAATGACTGAGCCACCCAGGCGCCCTCAGAAAAATTCTGCAATGTTCACTTCTGTATAACCATGTATCTTACGGAGTTTGAGATCCCATTTTCTTTTTTTTTTTTTTAAAGATTTTATTTATTTATTTGACAGACAGAGATCATAAGTAGGCAGAGAGGCAGGCGGGGGGCGGGGGGGGGATGCAGGCTCCCCACTGAGCAGGGAGCCCAATGCGGGGGTTCAATCCCAGGACCCTGAGATTATGACCTGAACCGAAGGCAGAGGCTTTAACCCCCTGAGCAACCCAGGTGCCCCTGAGCTCCCATTTTCATACTCATCATCTTCATGACCCCAAGCACATTCTTGCCCTCTCTGAACCTTGATTTCCTCATCTGTAAATTGGTTATAATAACAGAAAACCCAGATTTAGTTTAGCAACAATACTATTTTGGAGCACCTGAGTGACTCAGTTGGTTGAGCATCTAACTCTTGGTTTCAGCTCAGGTCTTGACATCATGCATCATGGCTCAAACTCTGCAACAGGCCCTGCCCTCAGCAGGGAGTCTGCTTGGGGATTCTCTCCCTCTGCCCCTCCCAACCCCCACTCATGAATGCGCTTTCTCTCTCCATCTCTCACTCTCTAAAATAATTAAGTAAATCTTAACCAAAAAAAGAAACAATGCGACTTTGAAAATAACATTTCAGTAGGTTTTACCTAACAAACTAAATGATGCACTGTCACACAAAATTGTGACTTACACCCAAAAGGTCTTTTATAACTGGATCAACTACAAAATTCTTTTTCAACAGATAATTCTCAGCTGTAATATTTTTTTGTCAGTTTTTAAACCCTGCTTCTAATTTACAGTAGTATTTCTCCCAAGAGTCAAAGTGCATTCCATTCCCTTGAGATGCTTCTAGAAGAGAAACTGGACACTAGAAACCTCTCTCAGAAATTCCCATTACAGGGGCACCTGGGTGGCTCAGTGGGTTAAGCATCTGCCTTTGGCTCAGGTCATGATCTCAGGGTCCTGGGATTGAGCCCCACACTGGGATCTCTGCTCAGCAGGCAGCCTGCTTCCCCCCCTCTCTCTGACTGCTTCTTGCCTACTTGTGATCTCTCTCTCTCTGTCAAATAAATAAAATAGTTTAAAAAAATTCCCATTACAAATTAACAAAGTAAAGGTTCTGAGCAAGTGCAGTATAGAAACCTACCTGTATTTAAGTCAGTGTTTCCAAGTTATTGGTCTCTTGAATGCTTTTATCCTTTAACACTCATTTAAATCCCATTTAAAATCCAAGGAACATACCTTGGGACAATGGTTCCCAAATTTTTTATATTCCTTAGGATCACCTATAGAGCTCAATAAAACACAGGTTCCCAATCATGTCCCCAGAGTTTCTGATTTAGTAGGAGCCCCAAGAATTTTCATTTCTGGGATGCCTGAGTGGCTCAGTGGGTTAAGCTGATGCCTTCCACTCAGGTCATAATCCTAGGGTCCTGGGATCAAGTCCCTCATCGGGCTCCTTGCTCAGTGAGGAGCCTGCTTCTCTCTCTGCCTCTGCCTGCCATTCTGCCTGCTTGTGCACACTCTCTTTCTCTGACAAATAAATAAATAAAATCTTAAAAAAAAAAAAAGAAAAGAATTTGCATTTCTAATAAGTTTCTATGGGATACCAATGCTGCTGACTCAGGGACCATAGTTTGAGAACCACTACTTTGAGACAGGCAGAATTAAACCAAGTTTCAGGCTGTTTTTATAATAACTCTGGGCTGTTAAAATCCACAGCAATCAATAGAATATCAGATCTGAGCTGGAACCTGCATTCACTTATTCAACCAATATTAATTGAGCACCAACTATTTGTGGTTTTTTAGGGGGGTGGGCTGGAATTTTTTTAAAAGATTTTATTTATTTGAGAGAGAGAAAGAGCACAAGCTGGGGTGGGTGGGGTAGAGGGAGAGGGAGAAGCAGACTGCCCCCTGAGGAGGAAGCCCGACATGGAGCTCGATCCTAGGACCCCGGGATCATGACCTGAGCTGAAGGCAGATGCTTAGCCAACTGAGCCACCCAAGCGCCTGGACACCAACTATTTGTAAGGCACTAGGGTAGGCAGTTGGGATAAGTAGAGAAACACTGGCATGCTATCTATCCTCTCAGAGCTCACAATATAGCAGAGAAAAATTAAGACAGAAATAAACCTGATTGTCAGTTGTGGTTAGAAGAACAATGAAGGGATGCCTGGGTGGCTCAGTGGGTTAAAGCCTCTGCCTTCGGCTCAGGTCATGATCCCAGGGTCCTGGGATCGAGCCCCGCATGGGGCTCTCTGCTCAGCGGGGAGCCTGCTTCCTCCTCTCTCTCTGCCTGTCTCTCTACCTACTTGTGATCTCTATCTGTCAAATGAATAAATAAATAAAAAAAATCTTTAAAAAAAAAAAAAGAAGAACAATGAAGGAAAAGCAGGGCATGGACGGGGAGAGATTAGCATGAGAATTTAGGTTAGGTTGCTCAGATAGATCCAATATGACCACAAAGTCATTGTAGCTCTTTCCACAAAAGGCAGATCTGTTTCCCTACCTGTGAATCTGGGCTGCCTGTGTGACCTGCTTTGACCAACAGAATATGGCAGGAGTGGTGACAGGCATGTTCCAGGGCCTAGGCATCAAGAGGCTTTCAGCTTCCGTTCTCAGCCTCTTAGAACCCTGAACCACCATACCATGAAAAAGCCAAAATGAAAGACCATAGGAGAAAGTGAGACCCACTGTCCCAGCAGAGCCCAGCCCCAAGTCAACCTGCCAGCTGACTACTACCCCATGAGTGAGCCCAGGCAACACCAGCAGAAGACCCATTCCACCAATTCACATAATCATAAATAATATTGTTACGCCACTAAGTTTTATGGTGTTTGGTACAAAACAGTAGAAGCAATTGAGGATCATGCAAGAGCCCTGTGAGTAGGTCATTTAGGCTGAAGAATGAATAGAAGTTGAGGGGGCAGCTGGGTGACTCAGTCAGTTGAGTAGCTTGATTTCTCTTGATTTCAGCTCAGGTTGTGATCCCAGGGTCCTAGGAGGGAGGGTGTATCAGACTCCCTCCCTGCTTGGCGGTGAGTCTGCTTGTCTGTCTCCTCCCTGCTTGTGTTTCCCTTGCTATCTCTGTCACTATCTGCCTCTCTTTCTCTCAAATAAATAAATAAAATCTTTAAAAAATAAAAAAAGTAAAATCTTGGTATTTTTTCCATCATGAGTATTTTACATTAATTTTGATTTTTAATATTATTTATCTTTGCCACTGAATTTTTTATCACGCCCTTAACTTTTGTACCTCCCTCACTCTCTCTTGTCTCAGTCCTGAAAATGTTTGCTGTCCCAAGAGACTAAGTTTGAAATAATTCATTATACAGCAAAAGTTAATAGTGTGCTATCAGTCCTTTGGAAATTTATCTGATCTCTCCAAGCCTCAGTTTCTTACCTGTGAAATAGGGATAACATCGTATTTCTCATAGTTATTGTGAAAAGTAAATGAAATATTTCAGGAAAAGCCCTCAGTGTATTGACTGCCACGTAGCATTTCAATGCAAACATAATTATCATCAATAGAATCTTAAGAGTTTGATCCTGGTTTTAAGATCTCAGAGTAATATTGATCTTTTTTTTTTTCTAGAGCACTGATGAGAATTCCCTGTTCTGTTTCTCAAATAAGTTTTCTAATTTTCTCCATTTACTTCTTAAAAAATAATCTTTATAAGCCTAAGTCTGGAAGTTTAAAAATGGGAGGTAAAATCTAGTTGCTTAAGAGCAACGGTAAATCATCCTGAGGTACTATCTTAATTACTGTTAGCGTTTATGGAGTACTCATGAAGTGTGAGAACACTAAGGCAAGAATGTCAGATACATTATGTCACTTAACCCTCCAGGACCACCTACAAAGAAAGCATTCCTCCACTCCCCCCAAGATATTCCCCACTTTACATAGAGAAGGTAAGCCCTATGCCCAAGGGTACAGCTAGAAGGAATTTGCCTCCAGCACTAGGGCTCCCAAGGGCTCCACAGCTTGTGTACAGTTCACAAATGGAAGCATTTCCCTCAGTTCCAGCTGTGCCCTTGACTGGGCAAATCACCTTCCCGTTGCCCAATGTAAAAATCGCCTCAGCTCATGCTCGCCCAAAATAATATGGATGTTTCATCCCTTAGTAGTTAGTCCTTTCAAGGATTTCTCTATTCATAATATGACTTGTACGCTGATGCTGAGTCAGCACGTTGAGTCTTACTGGTATCCCCGCTTCTGCATGAATATCAGCATGTGCTGAGTAAGAGGTCTGGCCTTGCTTTGATTCCCTCCCCGTGGCTTTTGCCTCAAGAATTGGCTTACTCCGCTGCTGGGGCCCGATATGCCAGCACAACACAGCAGGCTTCTTGGGTTGCAGGACTCTCGTTTTTTCAGTGCCTTATGGTCTCTTTTGCCCTTGAACTACAGATATCGACTTTTCACTTTAATGCACATTACCTCGAGAAATTCAAGGCCAAAGACAAACATTCCACAAGACCTGCCTCTGTAGGAATTAGAATTGAGTAGGAAATGGGAGAGATGGCACAGAGGCCACATTTGTGCCCACAAGTCCGGATTGCCTGAGTAACACTGAACAACTCCCCTCACCACGGGAGGGCTTATCTTGCGGAGACTCAACACAGTCAGAAACAACTGGATTTCTTATCTTTTTGAAAAAAAAATTGAAGTTTGACATCCAGAAGGCATAGTATTGCATTTTAATTCTTTATATTTACTTTAAAAAAACATCTCTTGGAAGGAAGGATCATAGTATTAGTGCAGGTGTTATGCATTTGCCAAGCCCACATTAGATTGCTAACCACTTAAATTTATCTTGTGTCCTAAAGTTTTGAGAAGTTTAAATCAGATCCAACTGAAAATGGATGTCGCTCTAAAGAAGGTATAAATATCTTAATCCCAGAAAACAAAACCCTTGACCTTCTGAGTTATAGAAATCCTAGAAAATAACAGAGGCTTATGTACTACACTATCTGCATAAAAAAGGGAAAAGGAATTATTTATTTATGCACATTGAGGATCAATTTAACTTCATCAGTTCATTACATATTGTCAGGAGTGTTTATCAAGCACTCTTCCCGAAAGGTCTCTGCCAGCTGGAGAATTCTCTGACCTAATATTCACAGAATCTTATACTTGGACAGGCTTTTTGAGGTCACCTCATCAAACACTTTCCTGGTGCAGAGTTTCCTCCCTGACATTCCTGACAGATGGTTTGCAGATGCAGGCCCTCCTCTGGCATCATCTTCCCCTGCAAGCTTCCCTGACCTCAGTCAGAATTCACTGCTGCCCCCGCGGAGTCTCTGTGCCGCTTCATACATCACAAATGGGATCATCATTAGATCATCAGAATAATTGCAACTTCCTGAGCACCTACTATGCCCCAGGCAGTATAGGACCTAATATTCTATAATAACCCTGCATAATAGATCTGATCATCCCCATATTTCACATGGGAGATGGGGTAAACGTGCACTCTGGTAACTTGTTCAAGGTCACAAAGCCAGAAAGTGGCAGAGACATGTTAAGTAGGAGGGGTCTCGAGCTTGTACCCCTACTTTCCTCCCTTGCTTCCCCTCTTTCACAATACTCAACAGGTGATATGGGAATTACTCTGTACTCCTTTATCTCCTCTCCACTGATTGTAAATTTTTGGGTTTGGGGGATATTTTTTATTTTATTTTTTATTATTATTTTTAAAATATTTTATTTATTTATTTGAGAGAGAGAGAGACAGTGAGAGAGAGCATGAGCGAGGAGAAGGTCAGAGGGAGAAGCAGACTCCCCGGGGAGCTGGGAGCCTGATGCGGGACTCAATCCCGGGACTCCAGGATCATGACCTGAGCTTGGCAGTCGCTTAACCGACTGAGCCACCCAGGCGCCCTGGGGGATATTTTTTAGATATTTATTTACTTATTTATTTGAGAGAGAGAATGAGAGAGAGCAAGCATGAATAGGGAGGAGGGGCAGATGGAGAAGCAGACTCTCTGCTGAGTAGGGAGCCCGACCTCAGGCTCAATCCCAGGACCCTGGGATCATGACCCAAGCCTAAGGCAGATGCTGAGCCACCCAGGCACCCCAATTTTAAACTTTTTGAAGACCAACGTGGTATCACTTTTCTTCCAATCTCCAGTCTCTACTATTGTGCCCAGCACATAGTAGGGTCTCAATGACCATTACCAATTGAGTAGGCCACTTCTCTGTACCTCTGGCTTCCCCAAAGCCTCAAACCCTATTCTGGATCATTTCCTTTGTTCCACTCAAATCACACTGATAGGGACTAATAATCAGGAAGCCAAATATGTCATATTAATGTAGATTAAAAATTTTCAACCAAGTGATATTGACGAGAGCTCAGACTTGAAAGAGGTTCTGTATACAGAAAGGTGTGACTATGTGGACATGTGTGTCTAAATTTTTTAAAAAAGATTTTATTTATTTATTTGAGAGAGAGAGAGAAAGCAAAAGAGAAAGCAAAGTTGGGGGAGAGGCAAGGGGAGAGAGGGAAGCAGACTTTCCAATGAGCTGGGAGCCCGATGTGGGCCTGCATCCTGGGACCCCCAAGATCATGACCCAAGGCAAAGGCAGACACTTAACTGACTGAGCCACCCAGGTGCCCCTATATGGACATGTATGTCCATAAAACTGTTTTGCTTTTTATGTTTGTTGGTAGAAATTGAATGCATTAAGTCAGTTTAAGTGGATAAATGTGAGAGTTCAGCCTTGCCAAGGGAGAGACATGATAAAGAAACAGGGTGTATATATATATATATATATATATATATATATATATATAATGACCGTGGGATTGCAGAAGAAGGGAGGACTCATATGGAGTTTGGAAGCAATCCAAGCAGAGGGTGTAGGATTTGGGGCTGGCAATAAAAGGCAGGGAAATGAGACCAACACAGTTCAAGAACTTATGGGCTCATCTCATGTATTGTTAGTATTAGTATCTCTGCATGAAAATCCCTTCATGTGACTATGAAGCAACCAATCTTCCTTTCCTGGGTTGCTAACTATTGAAGCAACTTGTTACCTTGATTGCTGTGCTCCCTCGTGACTCCCCCAAAGATGTTGAGTTCACTCAACATGGTGGGAAGAGGATTAACATTCACCCCAAAACGAAGCTTTTGGGGAAATCTTCATGGAAAGGCTCTTCATCTTTTCTACTTCTTGGCACCTAGAGAAAGCAGGACACTCTCATTGGCCCCTTACTTGTTCCAGCACCCATTCCTGAAATGCCTTCCTCATTAATTTCTGTTTGCCCATACCTTATTTATCTTTCATAGCCCTCCTCTACTGTGAAGCCTTTACTGACTGTACTAGCTCACACTGATATCCTGTTATGGACTGAATTCTATCTCCCAAAATTCATATGTTGAAGCCCTAACCTCCCATGTGACTGTATTTAGAGATAGAGCCTTCATAGAGGTAATTAAAAGGGTGCCTGGGTCTCTCAGACAGTTAACCATCCAGCTCTTGAGTTCAGCTCCAGCCAAGATCTCAGGGTCCCGGGATTGAGCCCTGAGTCAGGCTCCATCCACGCTCAGTGAGGAGCCTGCTTGGGATTCTCTCTCCCTCTCCCTCTGACTTCCCCCCTTCCCCGGCTTGTGTTCTCTTTCTATAAAATAAAATATTTAAAATAAATATTTTATTTTATAAATAAATATATAAATATAAATATTTAAAAAAATAAATTAAATAGGGGCACCTGGGTGGCTCAGTGGGTTAAAGCCTCTGCCTTCAGCTCAGGTCATGATCTCAGGATCCTGGGATCAAGCCCCACATCAGGCTCTGTGCTCAGCGGGGAGCCTGCTTCCCCCCAGCCTCCTGCCTCCCTGCCTACTTGTGATCTCCGTCCGTCAAATGAATTAATTTAAAAAATTAATTAAATAAAGAGGTAATTAAGGCTAAATGAAGTCATAAGGTTGGGGTCCTAATCCAACAGGACTGATGTCATCGTAAGAGGAGGAGTAGGGCACACAGAAGAAAAGCCATGTGAGGACATAGAGACAATGTAGCCATGGGCAAGCCAGTGAGAGTCCTTCAGACAATCCAACCCTGTCAGTACCTTGATCTTGGCCTTCCGGCCTGCAGAATTGTAAGAAAATAAATTTATGCTGTTTAAGCCACCCAGTCTTCAATATTTTGTTATGGCAGCCTGAGCAGACTAAGAAAATCTCTCTGGAGATTTTTGGCCTTTTGTGTAGCCTGCCTCTTTGGTAGTTTACACTGTCTTGTTTTCAGTCTTTGTATCAGATTTAAATCTGTTCTATTTACTGCTCCCTTGTTCACATATTACTTCATCAAAATGTGTCTTATCTCCCAAAGCACATTATCAACTCACAGGGAGAAAAAAAAAATCAGGTTACATAAGCATCTTTTATTCTAAAAGACCCAGAAAGAAGGTATAAACTCTGGGCATTCAACAAATCTAAACTGCTTAAGTAAGTGGCAGTTAAATTACTCCTCTTCGTTACCTGCCATGTAACCTGGGGTTAATTAATCCTGTTTTCACAGCTGTAAATGGGAAATAAATTATCTCTTAAGCAGAATTTTTCTGAGACAGCAGTGCGGATTAAATGAGATAAAACTATTTGGCACATAGTAAGTGTTTCATTATAAAAAAACTATTATCATCTTATTGTTTTGTTCTGAAGCGACATCTGGGAAAGGGAAAATGATCTCACCTAGAGGGCACAAAGTCACTGCTGATTCAGTTTTCTCCAGTGGGCGAAGAAGTCCATGTCTCTTGCCTTTCGCTTTTTCTTGTTTTGAGATGAGCCAGACAGAAGTTTACTGATTGAAAGAAATAAATAATGGAACCCAGGTTCCCTTTTCTCTCTGCTGGTACTCCAAACTGGATGCTCTTTGCCTCAGTAATGTTTTCTGTTTCAGTTTAAATCACAATTTGATATGGCCAAAGCATCAACTGTAATATGCTTTACTTATGGAACACATAAAATGTAAGGATGAGGAAATGTTAAAAGCCAGACCTACCAGTCCCTCGTTGTGAAGGGCCTGGTTTGACTTTTTAACTTTCTAACAACTCCAATGTCCTCAAGATGATTCTGAACAGATTGTACAGAAAAGACAGCTTAACTGTATTAAGATCTTATTAGAAAATTTCTAATTACCCACATGCAGATGGAAGTGTAATCTGTTTTAGGAGTTCAGCCTTTGTGGTGACTCACTCCACCCCACCCCACTGACACAAGTCAGAGGAATTATCCTACGACTGTACAATTTGCAAACTGGATAAATCTGAAGACTTAGATTGTTTTTATGAAGGATCTATTGCAACATTCACCTTTAATTTAGAATCTTTACAGAGATTCCTTCTATGGCTGGTTCAGAAATCTTTCTAATACTAAACAGACTTCCTATTCCCCCTTCCTCACTGCCCCTTCCAAAGTCAAAGAGTTTAATCAATACTAATTGAGCTTGGCATAAGGCAACTTAAAAATTATCCTTATAAGCTGGCATGGATCCAAACCATGTTTTGCCAGATCGTTGGATTCAAAAGAGCAGCACCTGAAACCTCACAGCCAAGAAGCCTTGGTGAATGGCTTATATAGCCTTAGCTATCTGCTGCCATAAGACTTGCAGAAGAGACATGTGAGCTGATCTACTGAGCTGCCAATGGACTTTGTGATTTGATTTTTGGTGAGGAATTTTTAGTGTAATAGCAATCTCACTTTTAAAGAGGTTTCTGATAAAGTTTCTTGCTGGGGACCAAAAGGGGAAAAGAAAGACTAAGGAGTATCAAATTTCCTAGTGGCATTAATTATAAAATTGCAAAGAATAAAATTTTAGGAGATATGGACATAGGAATGGTAATACATTCTACGTCAATATTTTGGTTTAAATAATTCCTTTTTATCTTTTAAAAATATACAATGATACATGCTCATTGTATATATGAATAATATATATATGCACAAAACAAGTGAAAAGTCCCTCACCTTTCCCCTGGCATCCCATTTATTTGCCATTAATATTTCAGTGGATGGCCTTCTAGATTCTTCTATACATACATATGCAGATTTCTTCACCTTAATAAATTATACTATGTATACCATTCTCTACTCTGTATTTTTTTTAATCCAACAAAATGTTATAGTTCTCTTTCCTTGTTAATTCATATAAATCAACCTTCTTAGTGTCTGTATCTTAATTGCTGAGGCGCAATTTCACCTATCTCTTGCTAATAACATCTAGGATGGTTCCACCTTTTTTACCACAAGGAACAATGGTATAATGTCTGTATGACTGCAATATGAAGATACTGCATACTTACTAATATTTCTCTAGGTTAAATACTTAATGTGGAATTATTGGGCCAAAAAAAAATACTCATTCATATTTTAATGGGTTCTGCCACATTGCCCTCTAAAGGGCTGTAACAATTTAAATATTTTGTTTTTAACAAATCTCTACACCTAACATGGGGCTTGAACTCACAAATCCAAGATCAAGAGTTGCATGCTGTACTGATGGAACCACTCAGGCACCCCAAGAGCTGCAACAATTTAAACTCTCAGGAACATTATACATCTATACTTATTTTCCCAATCCTTCACAACTCTGAGCACTGTAGACAGTTTTCATTTTTACAAAGTTTTCATTTCCACAATTGTATTTACAATCTTTACAGTGTAGGGCTTGGTTATCATTTACAAACTGTGTGACAAAAGAGTTCAAAGTTTGGGCTCTTTAAGTTAAAGACAATGAAATCTTTGGGGTGCCTGCGTGGCTCAGTCAAGTAAGCACCTGGCTCTTGATTTTGGCTCAGGTCATGGTCTCCTGGTCATAGGATTGAGACTGTCATCTGTCTCTGCGCTCAGCGGGAAGTCTGCATGAGATTCTTTCTCTGACCCTCCCCCTGCTCAGTCTCTACCTCTCTCTAAAATAAATAAATAAACCTTTATTTAAAAAAAAAAGACAAACTGGCTGTGGTGCATAAACAGTGAATTCTGGAACATTGAAAAGAAATTTTTAAAAAATAAATAAAAAATTAAAAAAATAAAATAAAATTTAAAAAGACAATATAGTCTTTAAAAAAGCTTATCTTCTTTTCCTAGGCCATATCCTCTCCCAGTTTTTGAGAAGTAGGCTAAAATTCATAATCTCTTTTGCTAGATGAACTTTATACTCCAAGTTTCTGGGCTGTCAATCTCACCAGGATTCCTGATGACAAAGAGTCCCTCTTTTCTTGAGTGAGGAGCATATTGAAAGACAATCACTTGGGGTGCCTGGGTGTCTCAGTTGGTTGGGTGACAGACTTGATTTTGGCTCAGGTCATGATCTCAGGGTCATGAGATCGAGCCCCACATCAGACTCCATGATCAGCATGTAGTCTGCGTAGTCTGCTTGTCCCTCTCCCTCTGGTTCTCCCCTTACCTTACTGTCTCTCTCTCTTAAACAAACAAACAAACAAATAAAATCTAAAAAAAAAAAAAAAAAAAAAGAAATACAATCACTTGCTTACCCTTCTCTGACATGCCAGAGCTGACTCATGCTGGAATGACAGAGAGGGCTAAAGAATTTAGTGCGATCCATACTCTAGCCTAACACCCAACACCAATTGACTCTTAGCTGCAGAATTTGGTAGTGGAGGCTCTTTGGAGATGTTCCAATGTCACTCCAGTGAGCTACCCAGCCTACACACTTCAGCACCTGGACAGCTCTCTCAGCACGACCTCTAGAGGGAGATCATGCTAAGCAGCTTGTTGAGCCCTCTAGTGGTTGCTTTAGTTGTTGCACAACTGTTGTTTAATAACTCAGATAACAAATGAAGGCATTACCGTTATAAAAGACCAAAGCATTTTAAGAATACAGAAAGTAAATATGAAAAATGTCCATTATCCTTTCCACTCCACTCCCCTTCTCAGAGGAAAGTACTGATAATACACAACACACACATATACTTACCCACATCTTTTTTTTTGTGAACAGATTCATCAGAGACCCATTTGCTTTTATCTCCAATTAATACAATTCCTAGTTGTTGTTGTTGTAGTTGTTGTTTTTAATCTGAGCACACATGTCTCCTCATATTCATGGAAGACAGTATAAAGGAGTGGTTGAAAGTATGTGTGCTAGCAACACACGGTTGTGAACCCTAATTCTGCCACTTCCTAATTGTCTAACCTTGGACAAATCATTCAAATTCTATGTGCCTCAGTTCATTCATCTGTAAAGTAGGGATAATAAAAAAATGATACCTTAAGGGATTTTAGGGGAGATAAATGATAAAATACAGGTAAGCATTCAATAACTCTTAGCTCCTATTGTTATTACTACTGTTAATTACAAATTAACTGGTACATAGAATTCCATAGTGTGGTTGTATCATAAATTATGTAACGGCCCTCTTACTGATATACATTTCCATTGTTTTCTAGTTTTCCTCTGTTGCAAACAATGCTGTTAAGGACCACTCCCGTATATATGTCTTTATGTCCACACGTATATGATTCTTTAAGATCTATTCCCAGCACGAGAGTGAAAATTTTTCAATTAACTTCCAAAGACTCTGAGAGTCCACATCATCGAATGATTTGCAAAGTTCTACTGACAGAGAGAGACACTGAGAGACAATTTCCCCAAGAAAGATGGTATCGTTATAGGTCTAAGTGCTGTGAAGAAAAACAAAGCAGGGTCAGGCATAGAAGAGACTAGGGATGATAGATGGGGCACCCTATTCAGATGGGTGGTGCACAAAGACTTCAAGGACCTGAACGAAGTAAAAAACTAAACATAGCAAATGGTTTATAAATATGTGGGTCCAGAAAACAGTCCTGACTTTCTGGTCCTTTCCTCCCCTTTTCCAGTGAAAGCAAACCTTATATCCACCCCTCCATCCCTCCTACCAACCTCCATACATTGTCTCTATTTATCTTAGGGTTCTCCCCCATTCATCTTCCCCTACCTTGAACTTAAGCATTCAGCAGACAGGACTTAATTTCCTATGTTTCATATTCTCTCATCTCCCCACCAGAATAGGATCCTGGGTTGTGTAGTCTGTGGGCACTCCATTGTTAACTGGCTGGGATGAGGCTGCTGTTAAATTTAAGTAATCCCTAAGGTTGCTATGCAACACGGCCCTTGGCCACTAGAACACACTCTACCCAGTGACATGAGCACATGGATGGGGAGGCATTCAAATGTGTATTCTATGGGTGTCAATATTCTGAACAAAATGAGTCCTTCACTAAGACCTTGGGCTTTAGTCAAAAGAAAGCTATTTTTTGCCGGAGTTGTGTATTAGATGTGGAGTTAGTGTTTTTTGTATAGTCCTAAAGGCATCCGAGGGTTTATAGAACTTATTTTGTTCTCATGTGTTTTGTTCTGGGTTTCAATTGCACCAATTAGGATGCTTTTGGCTGCAAGAAAGAGAAAACACATTTCAACTGGCTTAAAAATAAAGAAAATGTGTAACTTCATTAAACTAGTCAGAGGTGGTTGACCCCAGGATGATTTATTCAGGGATTAAATAGCATTATTAAGGATTCAGATTCTTTCTGTTTTTCTGCTTTCCTATCCTCAGCAAGGCAGAGTGACTCACTCCTTGGACTGCCTTCTCTCATCCCAACACGGCTATGCAGTTCCAGACACCATTGCAACTAGAACTGAAAAGGGGACTGTGCCTTACTATATGTCTCACAACCTAGGAAAATGCAGAAGCACTCTGGACTTTTCATCTTTTTTTTTTTTTTAAGATTTATTTATTTGACAGACAGAGATCACAAGTAGGCAGAGAGGCAGGCAGAGAGAGAGGAAGGGAAGCAGGCTCCCCGCTGAGCAGAGAGTCGGATGCGGGGCTGATCCCAGGACTCTGCTGAAGGCAGAGACTTTAACCCACTGAGCCACCCAGGCGCCCTGGACTTTTCATCTTTTAAAAATTTATTTTGTTGGGATGCCTGGGTGGCTCAGTTGGTTGGACGACTGCCTTCGCCTCAGGTCATGATCCTGGAGTCCCAGGATCGAGTCCCGCATCCGGCTCCCAGCTCCACGGGGAGTCTGCTTCTCTCTCTGACCTTCTCCTCGCTCATGCTCTCTCTCAAATAAATAAATAAAATATTTAAAAAAGGTTATTTTGTTTATTTTTATTTATTTAATTTACTTATTTGAGAGAAAGAGTGAGCACAGGCAGGGGGAGGGGCAAAGGGAGAAGGACAAGAAGACCGCCTCCCTGCAGGGAGCCTGATGTGGGACTTAATACCCGGACCCTGACATCTTGACTGGAGTTGAAGTCAGATGCCCAACCAACTGAGCCACCCAGGTGCCCCTTTTCACTTATCGTTGGCTAGAACTGAGTCACATGTGCATTTCAAAATCAATAACCGACGCAAGAATGGACCTACCAGTCCCTTTCAGCACCCTTCAGGTGTTGCTGGCATCTACTGGCACAAACACAAATTGGGCCCATTTCTCACAGAGAAAAGTGGACATTTAAACCAAGTCAAGTTTCTATTGGAGAGGAAGAGGGGATGAAGATTGTTGGGGTTTGGGTACTATATTAATTTGTGAAGGTGCTGAAACTAAATACTGTCAACTGGGCAGCTTAAATAGCATATATTTGTTTTCTCACTGTTCTAGAAGCTGGAAGTCCAAGATCAAGGTGTTGATGGGATCAGTTTCTTCTTGTGGCTTGTACATGGCCGTCTGTTCCCTATGTCATCATATGGTATTCTCTGAACACGTCTATGTCCAGATTTGCACTCCTTACGAGTATATCAGTCCTATTAGATTAGGGCCTTTCTAATGACATCTTTTTAACTTAATTATCTCTGCAAAGACTCGGTCTCCAACTATAATCACATTCTGAGATACTGGGGGTTAGGACTTGACCTTATGAATTTTGGTGGGGACATAATTCATCCCATAACAGTCACCAACAATGACTGCCACTAGTTATTTGCAGAGTATATAGAGAACCAAAAAGAAGGAAATCTAAAGTACTCATAATTTCACTCTCCCTAGGGACCCACTGTGTATATCTTTCTAACCTTTTCTTATACAGATGCACATACCATAAAGATATGTTCTTTTTTCTGAAATGGCATCTAACTGTGCCTACAATTTGCAGTCTGCTTTTTTGGTCTTACCATATCTTGAATATCTTTCTATGTCAACTTTTTTTTTAACAGGTGCAGAATATTCCACTTTTAGGGTATTTAGGAAATCTCCACTTTTTTGTTAGAAACAACACTGCAGTGAACATCTTTATAGTTAGATCATACCCATTCCTATCATCTTTTTAAGATTGGTTTCTAGTAGCAGAATTGCTCACTTAATCTCTCCGGAAATGCTGAGTCAAGAAGCCCTGGGCCTTTCAGTTGTCATGTCATTACTGTCACTGTCGTTGTAGAGTTGAGAAACAGCTCAGAGAACGCAGAGAAGGAAGGCAGAGAAGGGAGCTTCTCCTCTGCCCCTCAGAATTCTTGTAGCCCCCAGAGAATGTGTGATCGACTGTTAATTATTCTATTTCTTTTTTTTTTAAAGATTTTATTTATTTATTTGTCAGAGAGAGAGAAGGAGAGAGAGCGAGCACAGGCAGACAGAATGGCAGGCAGAGGCAGAGGGAGAAGCAGGCTTCCTGATGAGCAAGGAGCCCGATGTGGGACTCGATCCCAGGACGCTGGGATCATGACCTGAGCCGAAGGCAGCTGCTTAACCAACTGAGCCACCCAGGTGTCCCACTATTTCATGATTTGTTTTATGATCAATTGGAGGCAACATGACAAGGATGTATGTTTCAGGGGCCAGAAAGCAAAGGACTTCATATTCATACCACTCAGATCAGTTATAAAATCCCCCTAAAAGTGTTGAGTGATAATTACAAAGTGAAGCTGAGAAGTGCAGAGAAAATGCATTACTTTCTCATTGTGCTTTTGAAAATTGGTTTCTAAATCTAAAAAGAAAATGAGGGGCACCTGGGTGGCTCAGTTAGTTAAGCATCTGTCTTTGGCTCAGTCATGATCTTGGGGTCCTGGGATTGAGCCCCATGTCTGGCTCCCTGCTCAGTGGGGAGTCTGCTTCTCCCTCTGCCTGCTGCTTCCCCTACTCATGCCTGCTCTCTATATATCAAATAATAAATAAAAATTTAAATAAATAAATAAATAAATAAACAAATAAATAGAAAATGAACTATACACAATGTCCCCATGGAAAGTCTCCCGTGCCCCGGGTGTAATATGAACAACTGAGTGGGGTTGAAGGTAGACCAGGCAGGATATGGGATCATTTAAGTCCCTGGTTTTGGCACTCTGGTTCTGTGAACAGGTTTTCTCATGTGTCACTGCAAACCACACCAGCTATTCTTATTTTCAACAACAACAAAAATGATACTTGATTTAAGAGGCTTTCTGGAAGGTTAAGACTCTACATTCATATCAAGCTTATTTCTAAGCATTGAAAATGACCATAGAATAACATTGTAAAATTATCAAGTCTCTTCCTAATAATTCCTATTTGAACTTTTTGATCAATTTTCAAAGTAATTTTTTTAACAGGGCTTTTACCTTCACTTAATCAAACGAACCTTCCATTTAAATCTATCTACCATACTCAAAATGATAAAAACTGGACTGTAAGCTGTATGAAGGCAGGACTGTTTCTTTTTCTTTTCTTCTCCTTTCTTTCTCCCTTTTTCTCCCCTCCCTCCCTCCCTTCCTTTCTTTCTTCCTTCCTTCCTTTTTTTCTTCATTCCTTCCTGTTATTGTCTACTACCTGCACCATAGCTGGCGTTTGATAAATATTGCAGAGAGAAAAAAAATCAATGGGTGGATAGCTAACATTTACTGTACACTTGCCATGTGCCAGAAACAATGCTAAAAACAGTATATATATGACCTCATAGTGAGTCCGTAAAGAAGGTGCTATTCTTTCTCCACTTTACAAAGCAAGAAACAGGCTTAAAAAAATTTTACCTTTTTTCGAATCAAACTGCTAGTATGCAGCAGAACTGGGATTACAATCATGGTCTGAATTTTACTTGTGCTCTTAACTATGACACTATGGAGGAGAAACTCAAACTACTAGCAACATCCAGCACCTTAACAGAAGATGATCCCAAAGAGAAATCATGGAACTGAATCTTTTGAGTGCCACGATTTCCACCTGTATTTCAAAGAGCACTATGAAATGCGTCATCCTCCCTGATCATTCTGACAATCCATCATTTCAGCCATTGTCACAGAGCAGCAACTGATTGGCAGTATTTATTTATTTTGAAAGTGATCAAGGTGATGAGCCTAGAGCTTCTGAAATTCATTTCAGAGGAAAGAATGGTTAAGGAAGCGGGTGATGTCCATAAGTCTGTATCATAGCAGTGTAGTAATTGGTACGTGTGTACAGCAGCATTTCCTCTCATGCAGCCAATCATACCTATTGGGCATCAAGAAAGGATCTGTCTCTGGCAAGACAGGGGAGACGTTTAATACAAAATCCCCTTCTTTAAATAAGTTCATTCTGTTTGGACAGTTAAGATAAACATACATGAAACAACTCAAAAGTCAAAAAGAGCCTATATACGAAAGATGCCATCTCAATCACTTGCAAAGGAGAGGTTGCTGTCTCCGTTATGCTAATGAGGAGACAAGGCACAGAGAGGCTAAACTAGTTGTCCAAGTCACACAGCTTATATGTATGAATGTCAGGGTTATCCCCACATTCACCTGATTCTGACGTCTATCCGCTTAAACCACTTGAATTCACTGCCTCCAAAGAATGACACAGTTACTGGTTGAAATCATCAGAAAATGTTGTATGAAGAAAGGGGACTTGAGTCTGACCTTGAAGAGCAAACAGGAAGGCAGGCAAACAGAAACAGATAAATCACTGTAAGATGCTGAAAAGCACGCACAAAGCCCAGAGGCGAGAATGAACCTAACACAGAGGGCAGAGGAACAGGGAGGTAGGTCTCCCTGACTGATGGGAGGAAGTGAGAAATAAATAGGAATTGAGGGCAGATTATGACAAGTCTTGAAATCACGTGGGGGTAAGAGGAGGTGAAGGAAGAGTTTGAGTGTATTGTGTCAGGCACATGGGAGGCTATTGGAGCCTGGAAGCAATATCAAAAGTCAGTTAGGACGGTGGTTCTTAACTAGGGTGACATTGCCCTCCAGGGGCGTGGCAATGTCCAGAGACATTTTTAGTTGTCACCACTGGGGAAGGTGCTCCTGGCATCTAGTGTGTAAAGGATAGGGGTGCTACTCAACATCATACAACACAAAGAAGAGTTATCCACCCCAAATTCTCAGTTGTGCCAAGCTGAGAAACCCTGGTGTAGGCAGATAGTATGGTGGTAGCTGTCAAGATAGGACAGAGAGGAAGGGATGGAAGCCAAGAGTCCAGGGAAGACAGTCATTCAGGGAGATAGAAGTTAGACCAGGTTTAAGGGGGGTGGAGGAGGATGAACGGGAAATAGCAAATCCTCCAAGTAGTTGAAATGAAAAACAAAGATGCAATGTGTTAATCCCTCTTCCAGGTTGTTTGCTACAAAATGTGGGAAAACTAAATGAAACATTTTCTTTTAAATCATCTAAGGGCATCTTATTTTATGATCTAAAAACTTGGAAATGATATACAACTGCAAGAAAATTGCCACCATGAGGGTATAGGGCAGAGAGCTTTAACTGTAGCATAACATTTTCATTCTTTTTTTAAAGCAAAAGCTGAAGCAAATTTGACAAAATGTTAACATCTGTTACATTTGGATGGTGGATACATGAGTATCTGTTATATTATTTTCTGTACCTTATGTATACTTGAAAATGTTCGTGATTAACAAAAAGCAGGGTGGAGAAAGAAAGAAAAAAAATCTTGGAGTGGTAGTTGATAGCTTTCATTAGAACTTTTATTAGTATTGACAAATGTCATTTTTTAAGTCCAGAAGTTATATGTGAATATGTGCACATTGTAGAAGCTGTCCAACCATACAAAAAAAAAAAAAAAAGAAACAAAAATAGAAATTTCTCTTTCACTCTTCTTCAGTGCTTTTCTTTTTTCCTTAGTTAACCACTGCTAAATGTTCATGTGTATGTATATATCCAGATCTCTTTCTATACATTTATAGAAAGATGGGGAAGGAGGTTGAGAGGCAGGGAGAAGAGGGATATGTTGCTTCTAGATACAGATATAAATTTATAGATCTTTTCTATCTATCTGTCTTATGTGGGACCACATCACTCATAAAACATGCTTTTTAAAAACAATTTATTTATTTATTTGAGAAAGAGAACAGGAGGGAGGAGTGAGGGGCAGAGGGAGAGGGAGAGGGAGAAGCAGACTCCCCACTGAGTAGGAAGCACGATGAGGGACTTGATCCCAGACCCTGAGATCATGACCTGAACTGAAGGAGATGCTTAACTGACTGAGCCACCCAGGTGCCCATAACATGCTTTTCTTATTAACACATCTTATAGGGCTGTCTTTCCATGTCAATTCATAAAGATCTCTCTCTTTCTTTTTAACCTTGTCATAATATTTCATAGTATGGATATACCATAATTTATTTACTAAGATTGCTGTATATTTAGGTTGATTTCAGTGTTTTGTCATCTCAAACAATGTTGGAATGTACAACTTCATGTTCATTTGTAAGGATTTCTATAGGGAGGATTCCTAAAATTAGAACTTCTGGATCAAAGGGTAAGCATGTTTCTAATCGTGATATAGCACGACTGCTCCCCTCAGACAGTGTATGAGCTACCCATTTCTCGGAACCCTCACTGACGCTATATGCAATCAACCTTTAAAAGTGTTGCCATTTTTATCAAAACTGTGTGTAGGAATCTACTCCAGACATACATGAAGTGATGAATGTCCAGTGCAATGTAAATGGGAAAATGCTGAAAAAACATTCACACCAATAGGGAACATTTAAATAAACTGTGGTATATCTGCACATGACATTCTATACAGCTTTAAAAAAATTGGGGCGGCTGGCTGGCTCACTTGGTTAAGTGTCTGCCTTGGGCTCAAGTCATGATCTCAGGGTCCTGGGATTGAGTCCTGTATCGGGCTCCTTGCTCAGCAGGGAGCCTGCTTCCCCCTTTCCCTTTGTCTGCCACTCCCCCTGCTTGTGCTCGCTCTCTCTCTCTCTGGCAAATAAATAAAATCTTTTAAAAATTATAATAATGAGGACACTATCCAGGGACTCACTGGGGTAGTTCTTGAAAGGGAGAGGACAGAGCAATGTGCACAGCAGCATAAACAGGGGCAAAACAACTGTGCATAAAATGGGGGTGGTAGATACACATATTTCCCCCAACATACATTAAGGATCTCTGTAAAATTCACAGGAGCCTGGTAACACTGGTTGCAGTGAGGGAAAAGACATTAGATGTCTGGGAGAAAGAACCAGAAAGGGGACCTTCACTGTCCATTTTTACATCCTTTTCCATTTTTATCTTTGAATGTTTTAGATGTATTCCCTACTCAAATAATGTATACAATTTGAATTAAAATGCTAAAAATTTGCCAAACGATTTACGACAAGTATACTTATTGTTGCTTTACAATGTAGTTCCCTTACTGCTAGTGAAATTGAGCTTATTTATATCTTTATTAGCCATCTGTACTTGCTTTCCTGCAAACTTCCTGCTTATATCTCTTTCACATTTTGCTGTTGACCTGTTTCCCCAAAACAAAAAATTGTTTTGTAGTTCTTTGTGTATCGAGGACTTTTTTATGTAGTTATATTGAGGTATATTTTACATACCACCAAACTCACCCATTGTAAGTATATAATTCAACAATTTTAAGCGAATTTATAAAGTTGTGCCATCATTACCATATATGAAGGATAGTAATTCATTGTTACAGGGTTCTTTGATGCCTCTTGATTACATAATCCCCTTTTGCAAACGTAACTAGAGGAAATGTTTTCTCTCAATCTGATGTTTATCTTCTAGTTCAGACTCTGATATGAATATTTTAAAATTCATCTAGTCAAATTTGAATACAGAAAGACAAAAAGAGACAAAAACAAGGAGAAAATGCCAGTCATACTGGGTCTCAAGAAGAAAAAAAAGGCCTCATTATCCAAGCAGACCAAATGGAATATACTTGATTGTGTCCTTAATTTCATTTATAAAAAATAAATTTAAACTGAGCGGTAGCCAAGAACATGTATCACCACCAAAGCAATTATGTAGTTGAATGTAGGACACAAAAAGAGCTACTTTTGAAAACATACACGGTTCTATGTAACTTACACAGTTGAAGAATAACTAAAAAACAAAACAAAACAAAACCCTCCATATTCCTCAAACAGTACCTTGAAGCTATCTGTGAAAAAGGGCACTCTCAATCAGAAGGATGGCACCGCCTTCCCCGGCACCACCTCCAATGCAGGAGCCTCCTGGGAGGGGATGATGCTTTCTGCTTTCAATGATAGCTCTGAAGTCTCCTGTCAACTGCACAGGCCTTAGAATTTCAAAAGTGACCAAGGCTAACATTACTGACCTTTTTTGGTAGAAAGCCCCATGCTGAACACTTTACAATTAGTGTCTTGCTTAATTCTCACAGCCACAGTGACCTGTTGTGGATTTACGGATGGTGAACCCGAGACCTGAAGAGAGAAGTAGCTTCCCCAAAGTCACAGAGCTGGGAGGTTGTGAGGATTTGCACCCAGGTCTGCTAGCCTTCCGAGTCCAACTTTTGTAACCACTGAATTCTATTACATCTCAAGACAGAAATGCTATTTTTTTTTAAGATTTTATTTACTTGACAGAGATCACAAGCAGGCAGAAAGACAGGCAGAGAGACAGGCAGAGAGAGAGGGGGAAGCAGGCTCCCTGCTGAGCAGAGAGCCTGATGCGGGGCTTGATCCCAGGACCCTGGGATCATGACCTGAGCTGAAAGCAGAGGCTTTAACCCACTGAGCCACCCAGGCGCCCCAAGACAGAAATCCTATTAAATGAATCTTAAAAAATGTATATCTCATATTTCTACATAACTTTCTTTCTTTTTTTTTTTTTAAGATTTTATTTATTTATTTGACAGAGAGAGAGGAGACAGTGAGAGCAGGAACACAAACAGGGGGAGTGGGAGAGGGAAAGCAGCCTTCCCACCAAGCAGGGATGTGGGGCTTGATCCCAGGACCCTGGGATCATAACCTGAGCCAAAGGCAGATGCTTAACCATCTGATCCAGCCAGGTGCCCCTCTACATAACTAACTTTCTCTTCTCAGATGTAGGTGTACACCATTTCTCAGCAATTGGCAGTGTGTACGTGTGTGTTTTATTTTTTACTTTTTCCATAATAAATATTTTTAGATTGTCCAAATAACACAAAATGCGACTGTCCTATTCGATCTTTCAGATCTTCCTTTAACCAAGTGGGTTTTGTTTTTTTTTTAAGATTTTATTTATTTATTTGACAGAGAGAGATCACAAGTAGATGGAGAGGCAGGCAGAGAGAGAAAGAGAGGGAAGCAGGCTCCCTGCTGAGCAGAGAGCCCGACGCGGGACTCGATTCCAGGACCCTGAGATCATGACCCTAGCCGAAGGCAGTGGCTCAACCCACTGAGCCACCCAGGCGCCCGGGTTTGTTTTTTTTTTTTTAAAGCAGCTTTTAGGTCGTGAGTTCAGTCTCAGTCTCATAAAGCAGCTTTTACCTTTCGGGCCCAGCTGGAATTTTGTTTATATTTTAAAACCATGAGCAAATGACAAAAGTTTTGCCTGCTGCCCGACTTTCTTTCCCTGTGGAGTCCGTGGCAGATATTCCTACAGGCAAGCAAATACAGATAAAATCTCTTTGTTGACATACCATTATGGTAATGATAATTTCCTACCTGAATTTTCATCTTTGAAATTCTAAAGGGAATTAGGGAACACTTCCATTCAATAAACAATGTTTGCATAGTTTTCCTTGTTAAGACTCCTCAGTCTAAGCCTAAACTGGGATTTAAAAAGTAACTTTCCCTTAAAGAGCTCTCTTTCTAAGAGCGCCCCAAATTACAAGTCATGTGAAAGAGTGCTGAAAACACCATCTTTCCCTGAACACAGTTTGTCTATTTTCCTAGTTATGCATCTGTTCTGAATAATTTCTTCTGATCTACGATTTCCACTGCCATGGCCACTAAAGAGATGGTAAAGGCAATTTGAATTGGACGGTGAAAGCATCAATAGGTAGCTTGTATCTAGTCTTGAGGATAAAAATGAGTAGATTCAGACTCACTGGTTATTTGTCTGAAATCCAAATTGCCCTCTTAACAGAGGTGCCAGATAAGATGCAAGCCAGCCCCTGCATGGGAGTGATGTTGCTTTATTTAAGTATTCATAAAGTGACCAATATCTGACACACTCATTGATCTTGTAGAACAGGAACTTTCCCAAAAGCATGCTTGAAACATAAACACATTACCAAGCTAGTTTAAAGGATAATTTTCCCAAAAATCTAGCCATTTACATTTCTGTGGCAAAAAGGACTACTGTTGGGGCACCTGGGTGGCTCAGTGGGTTAAAGCCTCTGCCTTCGGCTCAGGTCGTGATCCCAGGATCCTGGAATTGAGCCCTACTTTGGGCTCTCTGCTCAGCGAGGAGTCTGCTTCCCTCTCTCTCTCTCTCTGCCTACTTGTGATCTCTGTCTGTCAAATAAATAAATTTAAAAAAATCTAAAAAAAAAAAAGACTACTGTTTGAGTTGTTCTCTGTGCCAAGCCCTTTTTATATATACCTGTTATCAACTGCAGAGTAGATATTATTATCCATATCTTAGAGAGGAGGACACAATCCTAGAGAGAGAGGCTGCATTGCCCAAAGGCACACAGCTGAGCACTAGCTGCTGAGCTGCAGCTATGTGACACCAATTCCTGGGCTATTTTTGTCCCCATCAGCCTTGATTAACCCTTTTTCCAGGTTCAGCAGATTCATCAGTGACTTCTTGGACTTCACAACTTTGTGTTCTTTTAGGTCTTCCTCTTTCTAGCAACAGACCCAACTCCTTCAATAATTTCATCTCAGGGCATTTGCCATAGAGCTACAAAATGACTGTCCTTCGAGATGGAACTATGCTGATGTGTCTACCAGTCACCACCGCCCTGGTTTGCAGATCATGAATGCATTCAGTTTCTGGTTGCAGAAGAGGTACTTCGGATCTTGCATTATAGTTTACAGAACGGGGTTGGAAATTATGGGACATGTGCTATCCCCCGCACCCCACCTGTATCAGCCAAGGAAGACATTAATAATCCATCATGTGAAGTAGCCTTCTCTAGAGGGTTCAGGATTGGCCTCAGAATCCTTCTCAGTCTGGCACTCCAGGCAAACCAATCAATCAAAATCAGCGAGTGAGATGAAATCCATTCGCCATCACTGATATAAGAAAACCTCCTTTAAGCTTACATGATGCAGAAATCTTTCTTAATTAGTGAAATGTCTGAGATACCAAAAATTATCCCCAAATAATAACTTCTAAGTATATGCATCTGGAATTCAAATTGTCTTATGTAAATCAAAATGTAACCCCTAATCTTCAAGAATTTGTAATTAAATCAGAGCACTGGCCAAATAGGCATTGATGCCTACTTTAAATGTAATCATGGGAGCACCTGGTGCTCCTCCCCAAAAAACTGAGGTCTCTGGGGACCCACATTCCTTGTGTGCTTCTACTGGGCCTTGGGTCTTTGGTATATCAAGTGTAATTCCCAATCAACTAATCAAAGGAGCTATAGAAATCATCTGACTAAGAATTCAAGGAGATTTGATTTTGTCTTCTCTTGCTCAAAGCATCTCTTCTTTTTTTCATGTGTATTCATTCAGGTAACAGATACTTACTGAGTGTCAACCCTGCCAGCTAGTGCTTTGTGCTGGGATGCCAATAAGACCATGGCAGAAGGCATCTCTGTCCTCTCAGAGTTGTGCTCTCCAAGGGAGCAGCCCCCTTGTGGACAGTGCAGTTGAGGGGCATGGGGGGTGGTGAAGGGAGGAGGCCTACAGACCTCTAATTTTGCTTGCTACAGACCCTGCTCCAAATAGGTTCCAAAGCTTCCTGATACCTCTTTTTAAACCACATGGAGTATTTAACAGCCAACCTTATCTATCTCAAGAAACACACACGCGCGCGCGCACACACACACACCCCTTAAGCACAAGTATGTTCTTTCAGGTTTGGGGAAAAGCTGCTTTTTCTTTTTTCATGGAGAGTTCCAAGGTAATTCCTTGAAAGATTTATGCACTATAAATTGAAGGTCACAGATCAAATTTTTGGAGAATCTTGCCTCTCCCTAATTGCTCCATTTTGTTTTAAAGAAAAAGAAATGAAATTAGGGGAAGTGGGCATATATGTTAAAGACAGAAGGTAGAGAAATAAATAATGTATCTCCATTCCCAAATATGAAGGGTGAGTATTCTTTTTGGACTCTCCAGTGCATTTTGGCATAGTTGTATGACTTGGGTATTTGGAATAGTTGCATATTCAAGCTACAAATTTTCTTCTAAATTAACATAACAGTAGAATGTGATACTCACTTGAGTTCAAATTCTACACGGGTAGGTATTGTCCCCATCCCTGGTGCCTAGTACAGCACCTGGCATAGAGTAGATACTTGATAAATAATTAAGGAATGAATAAATGAGTAAGACAGCTGGTTAGGAGACTAGTGAATTATAATTACTGCATTCTATTTTCTGTATATATCATTTCCATTTTACCTTTCTATCTTTTAAGTTTTTATTTAAATTTCTGCTAGTTAACATACAGTGTGATATTAGTTTCAGGTGTACAACATATCTGATTTAAAACTGCATTGCAAAAAACAAAATAAAATAAATAAATAAATAAATAAATAAATAAAGTTGTATTGCACCAATGCTAGCTATAATACTGTGTGCATAATCACTTCTGTGGGCATTACTGAGATTAGGAAATTTTCTTCTTGACATATTCTAGTGCTCTGATCTGGAAAAAAATAAAACAAAACAAAGCACCTTATGTGCAGCTTTAAAAGGTGCAATCACCCTGAAAATAAATGTCAACATATTGGTTTTACATTTCAGATCTACAATAAATAAGACTGAGTTTACAGGATGTAGTGTATCAAGAAGAATACGATAGACAATATATTTTTGACCAAACCCTGTGACAAAATGTATTCTGGCCACCTTTCTCCTGACACGTTGACCCTCAAATCAGAAAGCTGGTGGGGAAGAAATTATACCAAATTCCTGGGCCCATCCATTTGCACTCACAGTCTCCTGGGAAGAAAGGGACCACGTAGACATCTGGTGTTGTTGCCTGATGACCGTTCTTGCTCTGTTAGATAATAGCACCTTGATTTTCCTTAGAGTATTCAGAACCCATTGGAAGTAGTCTTGGTAGATTGTCAATCACAGCCCCACCTAGCCTGGATAGGGTCACGTGACTCAAGCAAGACCAGTCAAATAATCTCCTTAGCATCTGAATCATGAACTGAAAAACACAGAAAAAAATTAAAGCCTAATCATTCCAGCTGCACCCTTTAACCTTCACTGGTTCTTGATCCCTAGATTCCCATACCTGTCTAAATTAATATTTTTCAAACTATCTGATATCTTTCCATTAAATTCAGGTTTGTTTTTGTTCTGTGTTTTGCTTAGATTGGGCAGAATCAGTTGTTTTGTTGCTTATAACCAGAGAAATCCTGCTCAGGCTGGAACAAAGTTTCCTACCCTTTCAAGTTCAAAGTTATTGAAACTTTTTTAGTAGCCTGGGGTTAAAATGGGGGATGGTTAGACCTACTGGGGGCCCAATGGCCCAAAAAGCATTAGAATGGGGAAGTATGTAACTCATACAGAAGGAACTTCTGTATATGGTAAGGGTAGACATTTCAGAGGTGACATGGCCCCACTCTAAGCCAAAGGATAAAAGACAGTGAACCCACATATTAAGATTCTTCCCACTGTGGATTTCTTACTCCATGCAAATGCTAAGATCTCCACTTTTAAGGGGTACCTCTATAAGATGGAATAGACACTGAGAAGCTGTGTCCACTTACTGAGTCCTGCATGTGTGTTCTTTGCACCAAGTATGTGCTGGCTCAGTGGTACAACAAAGAGAGGACAATTTTAAATCAAGTCCAAGTCATCCTTTTCTCCAGGATCCAAGTTTGGTCTATTTTTTTATGACCTGGTCCAGCTCAGGGATCACCTTGATCAAGGCAATAGAGATGGGAAGATAGGTCAGTAAGGCCACAAGGAAGAAATATGAAAATGCAAAGAGTCATGTATGCTGTCCTCCACACCAGGAATCAGGTAGAAGGAAACCTTCAAAATAGGTCCAAGAGGCAGCCCAAACCAGATCCTAGCCCATGCCTCCATCTTTCTTAGTAGAAGACTGGCAATATAAGAGAATGTAGAGAGCTATAACCCTGGGACCCATCAATGTAGCACAGAGAACGTTCCCTATATATGAATCATAGAAAATGCATGTCCGGGGCGCCTGGGTGGCTCAGTGGGTTAGGCCGCTGCCTTCGGCTCAGGTCATGATCCCAGGTCCTGGGTTCGAGCCCCGCATCGGGCTTTCTGCTCAGCAGGGAGCCTGCTTCCTCCTCTCTCTCTGCCTGCCTCTCTGCTTACTTGTGATTTCTCTCTGTCAAATAAATAAATAAAATCTTAAAAAAAAAAAAAAGAAAAAAGAAAATGCATGTCCTCCTTCAAGATGCCTTTGAGGCCTTAGTTGGGGTGAGCAGCAGCAACAGCAGCAAAAGCCAATAGGCCAACAGCTCGGTTCAAGCCATCTCTATTCCAACTGCAAATAGACATCTCAAGTCTTGGATTTGGCAGCATGAATGAGTGTCATAAAGAACAGGTATATGTAGCCACTCTTGTGTATCTTTTCCAAAGGTAAAGGTTTCATTAGGAGATAATGTCAGGTCTCTGGTTCTGAAAGGAGCAGCATGCTCTGGATCAAGCAGCATCCTGTGATGTGGCTTGGGAGTCCTCAAGCCTGAGAAGCACACTGAAATTCCACACATGATCAAGAGCCCTCAGAACCAACGCTAGAGACCTTGGAGTTACTAAAAGAAATCCTATAGGGGAAAAAGAATATCAGAAGATGTGAGGGGAAGACAATCACCAAATTTTCAGTGTCTGCAGGATATAGAAGCAGAGACATCAATTGACAGTTGCTTAACAGTTTGGAGTTCAAGGTGAACATTAGAACTGAAGGCATGGGTATAGCAGGAATAGAAGCTTCCTTCCAACGGAAATGGCTGGTGTGGCTCAGAGAGAGTACATCAGGAGAACAAAACTAAAAGGGTAAGGAAGGAGAGCTGGGCAATTCCAAAATTTAGGGGGTGCCTCGGTGGCTCAGTCTGTTGAGTGTCTGACTCTTGGTTTCAGTGTAGGTCATCTCAGGGTCATGAGTTCAAGCCGCACATATGGCTCTGAGCTCAACCCAGAGTCTGCTTGAGAATCTCTCTCTCTCTCTCTGCCCCTCCCACTTGTTCTCTCTCTCTCTCTCAAATAAATAAATAAATCTTTAAAAAAAAAAAATAAGTAGAGGGCACCTGGGTGGCTCAGTTGGTTGAGCCACTGCCTTCGGCTCGGGTCATGATCCCAGAGTCCAGGGATCGAGTACCACATCGGGCTCCAGCTCCACAGGGACTCTGCTTCTCCTTCTGACCTTCTCCCCTCTCATGCTCTCTCTCTCTCTCTCTCAAATAAATAAATAAATAAATAAATCTTTAAAAAAGAAGAAGAAGAAAGGGATCCCATGAAGGAGACAGAAAAAGAATGGTCAAGGATAAGGATTTCTCAATCTTAGCATGATTGACATTTGGGCCCAAATAATTCTTTGTCACAAGGAGCTGTCTTATGCATTTGTTTAACATCCCTGGCCTCTACCCATGAGATGCCAATAGCACCCTTTGCCCCTTGTAAAAACCAAAAAATGTCTCCAAACATTCCTGTATGTCCTCTGCAGAGAAAGACTGTCCCTGACTGAAAACCATCGGTCAAAGATGTAGGAGAAAAATTAAAGCAAATTATGTCCCAGAAGGCACGACTTGCAAAGTAATTAACAACAATAAATGTCTAAAAGATATTGAGTTATATGAGGGCTGAAGGGTCTAGTGCTTTGTCACTAGAAGTCATTAATGAACCAGCAGAGAGCAGTTTCAATGGGACAATTGAGGATGGATACCAGTCTAGCTGAATGTCCATATAAGAAATACATAGTAGGGACACCTGGGTGACTCAGTCAGTTAAGCACCTGACTCCTGATTTCAGCTCAGGTCCTGATCTCAGGGTCATGAGATCGAGTCCCATGTGGGGCTCTGCATTGAGCATGGATCCCGCTTAAGATTCTCTCTCTTCCTCTCCATCTGCCCTTCCTCACCCCTCTCTCTCTCAAAAAAAATAAATACATAAAAATAAAGAGAAAAGAAAAGAAATACATAGTAAAAGAAATTCAAGAGTTAAAAGGGTGTTTGTTCAACTAGGTGACCCCTTTAAGGTTCCTTGCAACCCTGAAACTGTGTGATTCCAGATGACCTCCAAGGAAGATCTTTCAAGATCCCTCAAGCCCTCATCTGCTGGTGGCTATTTTGTTTGCATGTAAAACCAGCCATATCTCTGCTTGCCCTACTCATATCACATGAAATAAAAATCCAAAGAACCACCAGCTGCTATGTGGTTTGGCCCCAGTGCATATTGAAAACTAAAATATGTTTGTTTTTTATGTCATCACATAACTAACAGTTAAGCAATAAAAATTTGCCAGGCAGCTGTGGGTTAGAGAGAGATTGAATTGATAAGTCAATCTGAAGGTGTCAGGCTTAAGCTTGGTCTGAGAAGAAAGAAGTAGGGTTGAAGTCACCCAAGGTCTGCTAGAAGTCTTTGTGCACCATCCAACCACTCCAGACTTCATCCCATGTTTGGCTCAGATGAAGAAAGTCTTAGTCACAGGTCAGACTAGCAGGGGCTGGCATATCCTGAGAGAGCCCACGGGAAGCCTGCGTGGCAAATTGCCTCCACAATTGCCAGCACTCTTCTCCAGTTTTTGAACAATCAAACCAACTTCTATGTAAGCTGAAAAGAAATCCAAAGCAAGATGAGGTTTTCCAACTAAAGCAGAAAGAAAGCATAGCAGAGAGGTTGTTCTTTTTTCCTTTTAGTTTATGTGTTTTATTTTTTTTTATTTTTTTTTTTTAAAGATTTTATTTATTTATTTGACAGATCACAAGTAGGCAGAGAGGCAGGCAGAGAGAGGAGGAAGCAGGCTCCCCGCTGAGCAGAGAGCCCGATGCGGGGCTCGATCCCAGGACTCTGAGACCATGACCCGAGCCGAAGGCAGCGGCTCAACCCACTGAGCCACCCAGGCACCCCAGTTTATGTGTTTTAATGCTGAATTGAAAAATAAGACACAAAACAAAAGTTTTAGTCCTGGTTTAATTACTAACAAAAGGTAGGTCACTTCCCATGGGTTCCCATTTAAACTAGATGCTAAGCAAGATACCTTTTGCTTCTCTAGGCAAGTAAAAGGGTTCATGGCATGTCTTTCCACTGTTGAGGTTCTTCTTACACTTTAGAGTCATAATAAGTTGTGTTTATTTAGATGTCCTCCCACCAGCCTATCATTTCCTCCGGAGAAGGCACCAAGCTTCTCTTGGCTCACCACTGAGTCCCCAGTACCCTGCAGTTCTTGATAAATATCTAATGGAGGCATATCAAAGGCTAGCTCCAGATGACTCTAAGAGGCAGCTCTAAGAAAAGGTGATTTGGTATAAATCTTTAAAAAGTGAGTCAAGGGGCGCCTGGGTTTCAGTGGGTTAAAGCCTCTGCCTTCGGCTCAGGTCATGATCCCAGGGTCCTGGGATCGAGCCCCGCATCGGGCTCTCTGCTCAGCTGGAAGCCTGCTTCCCCCTTTCTGTCTGCCTGCCTCTCTGCCTACTTGTGATCTCTGTCTGTCAAATAAAAATAAAATCTTTAAAAAAAAATTAGCAAAAGATTGAATAGACATTTCTCCAAAGAAGATTGACAAATGACCAATAAGCATATGAAAAGATGATTAATATCAGTAGTCATTAAGTAAACGCAAATCAAAACTGCAAAGAGATATTGCTCCAAACCCCCTGGAATGGCTGTGTGTGTGTGTATACACACACACACACACACACACACACATATATATATAAAGGAAAATAACAAAAACTATAATTTTTTAAAGGGGTTGTAGAGGATATGGAGAAATTGGAACATTCACATGTTGCTGGTGGAAATGTAAAATGGTCAGCTGTTGTGTAAAACAGTTTGGTGGTTCCTCAAAAAGTTAAATGTAGAATTACCATATGACCTAGCAATTCCACTCCAAGGTTTATACATAGAAGAATTGAAAACAGCTATTCAAACAAGTATATATACATATAGGTTCATAGCAGAACTATCCACAGTAGCCAAAAGGTAAAAATAGTCCAAATGTCTATCAACAAATGAATGGATAAACCAAATGTGGTATTTCTGTACAATGGAGTATTATTCAGCCTTCAAATGGAATCCAGCACTGGCACATTCTGCAACATGAAAGAACCTCGAAAACATTATGCTAAGAAAGAAGTCAGACATAAAAAAACAAATGTTGCATGATTCCATTATGTGAAATATCCGGAATGGATAAATCCATGGCGACAGAACACAGACCAGTTGTTGCTAGGAGCTGGGGGGAGATGACAATGGGGAGAAATCTTTAATGGTTAAAGGGTTTTACTATGGAGTGATATGAGTGTTTTTTAACTACGTAGAAGTGGAGGTTGCACAACATTGTGAATATAATTAATACTATTGAATTGTTTACTTTAAACTGGTTAATTTTGTATTATGGGAATTTCACCTCAACAAACTATTTTTTAAAGATAGCACCTAAAATAAGTCTTTCCTACAAATGTGCTATTTAAAAAAAATCACTTTATTAAACACTTATTTGAATACAAAAATTAATTCCAAATTAAATAATTCCTTCTGGAGAAAGGCCCAGAAAAAGAATATAGAGCTGTTTATAGCTTATTGTTAACTTGCAAATGCTGCTGAATCCTTGCCATGCTTTTTGCATAATATGGTTCCGTCAAGTGTTGGGTAATGAGCAGTTCATTTGGAGCCATTTTTCCAAAATAGAGGATGCTATTCATGAAATGATTCTTAGAGTATAGTTAGATGCCAATCTTTCTTTTTCAGTTTACGGGAAGACTCCTTTTTAAAAGCTCTTATTTGTGACTTGAGTAACTAAAGGAGCCCTGAGATGCTTCTCATTGATAATGGATCCTTTCCCCTCCTCAGAACTATTGTTTTTAGGCCAATGTCATAGTTTGCTAGGGCTGCTGTAACTGAACACCACACACTGCGTGGCTTAAACAGCAGAAATTAATTTTCTTACAGTTCTGGAGGCTAGAAATCCAAGATCAAGGTGTTGGCAGGTTTTGCTTGCAGATGGCATCTTTTCAGTGTGACCTCACGTGGTCTTTTCTCTCTGTGCGTGCCCATCCCTGGTGTGTCTCTGTGTGTCCACATTCCCCTTGTTGTAAGGACACCAGTCACGTCTGAGTAGAGTCCCGCCTCACAGCCCCACTTTAAATTATTCACCTCTTTTAAAAGCCTTGTCTCCAAATATAGTCACATTCTGAATTTGGGGGGAACACAATTTAGCCCCTAAGAGGACATATCCACATTGACCCAACAAATTACAAATGTTTCAAATAATCCTGCCATATTAAAGTAGACTCGATCTCACGACTCACAAAGGCAGTTTTTCATGATGCTTTTCTCATGTTGTTTCTGTGGCCAAGAGAAAAAAATTATTCCCAGTAACATAAAAATGTTTTTGCTCTTCAAGGATCAAACTTTTTCCTTTTTGTAAAGCAAGGAGTAGTTATCAATGAAGGGATCTTAATCAAGCTCCTGATAATACCCTTTCTAAGTACTTGGTGCTTTAATATTCCCATTGGGAAATACGTGATTATTCCCATTTGTAAAATAGGAATGATACCTATCTTGCCTATATCTCTAGACAGTATTGGATAGACATAGAGATGATATTTAACAACAGTAGTTTTAATCTATGAAATGCAACATTAATGCAAAGTGAAACTATTAATAATGCCATTCAGTGCAACAAATGGGGAATGAGGAAATTTGTGACAAAAATTCTCAGTTAATTTTTATGCAGCCTTTACTTTTTTGGCTAAGGTTTATTTTAAGAACTATTGAATGAGTTTAGAAGGAGTAGTGAAATGTATGTATATGCCATTAAGCAAGCTGCTCTTTCCATTAACTAAGAAAAGAATCCGAAGGTGGGGATTTAGGAAGGGAAGAAACTCAGCCAGATTCTAATTTCGTTTCCCTTCTATGTATACTTTTTTTTTTTTTTAAACATAAATTTGTTTGAACTCACTCAGCACTCCTTTTGTGAAGGAAGTGTATGAAATGAAGGGAGTTTCAGAACTGGGCCAGTGTCTATGGCAACACAACATTCTAAGGAATGGCAATGCCCATCAATCTTTCCTATCTGATAGCAAAAGAGAGGAGCTAGATGCACGTCTGGGGAAAGGTCGCAATCAGCTTCAATTCGTCTTGTGTAAATAAGGATTCTCTTTCTTTCAATGGAAATTCAAATCTTTTCATTTTTGTCTTTCCTATCTACATAAATGCTCACCAAGGAAGCATTGGGCTTAGAGAAGATTCTCAAAATTTGTAATTGCTTTATCTTTTCTCTCTTGTTAGTTACCTGTGGTGAATACTGCAGGAAGGTTGAGTTGTTAACACTAATTATTTCAATTCTGATTTGTTATTCAGCTTTGCAAGTGTCAGTCCCCATATGTTTCTGTTTCTATACCTAGCTTTGAAGGTTATAGATAAGATAAAGATACATATATCAATATTTTCAGGTAATAAGTTATTCCAATCTTATGCAGACTCTCCAGAAAATAAAAAGAAAATGAAGAATAAGACTCAGGTTATTTTATAAACTTAATATAACCTTGATATCAAAACAAAACAAGGAATATTCAGGAAAAGAAAGTTCCAGGCCAATTATACTCACTTATGCACCAAAACAAGAATCCTGAACAAAATATTGGTAGACTAAATTATATACTATCATCACGCCAAGTTTAATTTATCCAAGTAATGTACTGTTGGTCCAACACTAGAATAATTCGCTAGTGTACTTATGATATTTAGAGGCTAAAGGGAAAAAAAATCATATAATCAACTGGGTAGGTTCAGAAAAAATATTTGATAAAATTTAACACACTCTTTCAGTATCAAAGTGAGCTTCCTTAACCTATAAAAGGATAACTACAAAATGTTGACAGCAAATGCCCTTCATAATGGCAAGATCTTGAGCAATCTTATTAAAATAAGAATAAGCCAAGCCTACCCTCTATCATCACGTCTCTTTAGCATTACACCAGAGCTCCTAACCAGATGAGTTCTAAGAGATTAAAAAGAAATAAAGTGTATTGGGACTAGATAGTAAAAAAAAATAAATTGTATTTATTTGAAAATGATCTAATTGTTTACACAGAAAACCAAAAGAACCTGTAGATAAATAGTTATGAGATGTAAGATAAGATTAATAAACAGATATGAGTAATAAACAGTCAATATTCTTTTTTTAGTCAATATTCTTTTTATTTTATTTTTTATTTTTTTAAGATTTTATTTATTTATTTGGCAGACAGAGATCACAGGCAGGCAGAGAGAGAGAGGAGAAAGCAGGCTCCCCGTGGAGCAGAGAGCCCGATGAGGTGCTTGATCCCAGGACCCTGGGATCACGACCTGAGCCAAAGGCAGAGGCCCAATCCAATGAGCCACCCAGGCGCCCTCAATATTCTTTTTAAAAGGATACTATTTACAGACACAAAACAGCTATAAAGATACCATTTGCAAAGCCAAAAACTGTGAGATACTTTTAAATTAATCTAACAAGTATGTTGAAGACTTCTCTGAAGAAAATTGTAAATTTTTTGAAAGACATTAAAAAGTAATTTTTTGTAAAGACATTAAAAAGTAACTCAGACAAAGAGATATGTCCTGTTCTGGCTAGGAAACATCGATATCATAAAGATTTCAGTTCTTCCTGAGCTGACCTATAGGTTCAGTGCAATTCCTACCCAGGAGCTTGACAAGCTAATGTTACAATATATATGGAAGGTGTGTTGAAATATACATTAGAGAAAAGACCTCCCACGATGAAAATCAGAGTGGAAAGACTTGCCATACTGGAAATCAAGATTTATTTTCAAGCTTTAGTAATTAAGGTATTAAGATAAGCAAATATACTGATGGGGGAAAAGAAAAAAACAAATAGGCCCAACACATACAGAACCTTGATATAGGAGAGGAGTGGCATCGTAAAGCAGTGGAGGAGGATCCCAAACTCATCCCTCACACAAAAAATCAATTACTGGGGGATTAAAGACTTTAACGTGAGAAACACAGCTTTTACGGCATGGAAAGATGACTAGGTGGAACACAGAGGGTTTTTAAAACAGTGAAAATATTCTGTAGGTTATAATCATGGTTATATGTCATTATACATTTGTCTGAACCCACGGAATGTACAACACTAAGAGTGAACTGTCAACTGTGGCTTTGGGTGACTATAATGTGTCAATGTACTTCTTCAATTGTAACAAATGTACCGCTCTGGTGGGGGATAGTGACAGTGGAAGAGACTATGTATGTGTGAGGACAAGGTGTATATGGGAAATCTCTGTACCTTCCTCTCAATTTTGCTATAAACATAAAACTCTCTTTAAAAAAATTGTCTTTATTTATTTATTTATTTATTTATTTATTTATTTATTTTTAGGTAAGCTCCATGCCAGCATGGAGCACAATGCAGGGCTTAAACTCATGACTTTGAGATCAAGACCCGAGCTGGGATCAAGAGTCAGACACTTAACTGATGGAGCTACCCAGGTGCCTCCCAAAAACTAACTTTAAACAAAAGTGAATTGGGGGAAATTGGAAGGGGAGAAGAACCATGAGAGACTGTGGACTCTGAGAAACAAACTGGGGTTTTGGAGGGGAGGTGGGGTGGGGGGACGGGTGAGCCTGGTGGTGGGTATTAAGGAGGGCATGTATGGCATGGAGCACTGGGTGTGGTGCATAAACAATGAATCTTGGAACACTATGTCAAAAACTAATGATGTATTTTTTTTCCAAGATTTTATTTATTTATTTGATAGAGAGAGACACACAGCAAGAAAGGGAACACAGGCAGGGGGAGTGGAAGAGTGGGAGAGGGAGAAGCAGGTTTCCCACCAAGCAGGGAGCCCAATGTGGGGCTCGATCCCAGGACCCTGGGATCATGACCTGATCCAACGGCAGGAGCCATCCGTGTTTAAGCAATCTTGATTTCTGTCTTTCTCAGACCGTAAGCCAACGATTTCCCTTTGTACATGAGCTAATTTGGTTGGATTTCTGTTGCATGCAACCAGAACCTCCTGACATGTGTATGTTCTATTTTTCTTTTTTTTTAAGAATTAAAAAAAAATTATTTCATTCATTTGACAGAGAGAGAGAGAATGTGTGCACAAGCAGGGGGAGAGACAGAGGGAAAGGGAGAAGCAGGCTCCCTGCTGAGCAAGGAGCCTGGCACAGGGCTCCATCCTAGGACCCTGAAATCATGACCTAAGCTGAAGGCAGATGCCCAATCAACTGAGCCACCCAGGCACCCCCCCATTTTTCCTTTTTTAGAAGAAGTTGATTTTATGAAATTTTCAAGCACATACAAGGACATATGTAATAGATACAATAAGGAGACATCAAAGTATTCACACAAGAAGCAAAGTTTCACAAAGACCACTGGCATCTCTGGTGTGCTTCCTCCTGGGCTCATCCCTCTCCTAGCCACCAAAAAGACCCACTGTTTTGATTAGTTATCTATTTTATTTATTTATTTTTTTGCTTTCCATTGTAGTTTTGCTTATATGTAGATATCTGTTATAGGCTGAATTCTGTTTCCCCAAATTCAGACGTTGAAGTCCTATGTAGCTAAATCTACAAAAGATGGAAGGTAAAATTCCTGAATATGTTAATTGTGAAAGTTCCATATTAGTTCATCTTCAAAAAATGAGTGCTTTACCATAATTACATAACAAGTTTTAAAATTTACATGTGTTTCTTTTTTGAAACATCCATAACCTGGAAAAATGTAATTATGTATACATGACTACATGATAAAATGTTTACTCTTGAATCGGCAAGCCAATGAATCCCCAAAAACCGATCTCAGAAATAAAGGGCGTCAAATTCTTGCACTCAGAAAAGAAACATTTATCAAGAAAAGAAAAATAAGGACATTTCATATGACAAAATGAAACTACTTTTGTTTGTGTTGCAATGAATGACATTAAAACTGGATAGGCTCATGAAAACCTGAAGAGAGATTATGGCTTTACTACTCTCTAAACTGATGGTATTTATATCTCTAAGAAAGGACACTAAATGAGGTGACAATTACAGAGGGCTCTCATTGACCGTGGAAACATTATTCAAGAAGATGTGAATAAAGCATCAAGTGGATAGAACTGGATTATGTTTCTCCCCTTTGCAATTCTTTTTTTTTTTAATTTTAAGATTTTATTTATTTATTTGACAGAGATGACAAGTAGGCAGAGAGGCAGTCAGAGAGAGGGGGAAGCAGGCTCCCTGCTGAGCAGAGAGCCCAATGTGGGCCTTGATCCCAGGTTGCTGGGATCATGACCTGAGCTGAAGGCAGAGGCTTTAACCCACTGAGCCACCCAGGCGACCCTCCCCTTTGCAATTCTTGAGGAGGTAGTATTTTGCACACTGGTGGAAGGAGGAAAGAAATATTAAAAAGTCATCACAATACATTCAGCATTTACACATTGTATGTACCAAGGACTCCATTTACTAAGCACCTACTATGAGCCATGAACTACATGTTGCATCACATTACATGCAGTTTCTTCCACATTTTTCTCTGGCTTAATTGAATTTAACCAGGTCAAAAGCTTCTCTATAGAGACAAAAAAAATAGATCAGGAGTTGCCTGGGGGTAAAGGAGGCCGTGTGGGTTGAATGTCATTTGTTTTTGAAATTGGATTTTTGAGGTTGATTGGCTTATCTAATCAACAACAAACATTAACATATAATTACAGTCGAACCTTGAACAACAGGGTTGGAACTGCATGGATCCACTTATACATGGATTTTTTTTTATATAAATATAGTTTAGTATTGCAAGTGTATTTTCTCATTCTTGTGATTTTCTTTGTAAGATTTTATTTATTTATTTATTTATTTGACAGAGAGAGAGAGATCACAAGGAGGCAGAGAGGCAGGCAGAGAGAGGAAGGGAAGCAGGCTTCCCGCCAAGCAGAGAGCCCGATGTGGGGCTCGATCTCAGGACCCTAGGATCATGACCTGAGCCGAAGGCAGAGGCCTTAACCTACTGAGCCACCCAGGTGCCCCCTTGTGATTTTCTTAATAATATCTTCTTTTTTTCTAGCTTACTTTATTGTAAAAACACAGTATATAATACACATTACATACAAAATAGGTGTTAATCAACTGCTTACGTTATCTCTGTTTCCAGTCAATAGTACATTATTAGTAGTTAAGTTTAGGGGAGTCAAAATTTGTATGTGGATTTTCAACCGTGTGGAGGTTCAGCACCCCTGCTCCCTGTGTTGTTCAAGGGTTAACAGTACTGATTCTTTCAGGTTACAGTTGTTTCAAAAGATGTGCATATAAATCTTAATGGGAACTTCTGGAGTGATGGTGGTGCTCTAGAACTAGATGGTGGTGATGAATGACTTCTCAAAAGATTTTTTTTCCCCAAATGCTATTCATTTAAAAATAAGGCCCAAGGTGATATTGAAATTTGGTACTAAGAGTAAACACTTAAGTGTATCAACTATTATGTGAAATAAGTATTTGTGTCACCAGTTAGTTCCCCAAGACCTGGCCTTTACAACTCAGTTGCTTGTGCTCACTAACCTTTGTCTTACACATTTCCCCCAAACTCTTTTTTTCTGGCTTCCTCTAGACTCAGGCCAATGAAACCCCAGGGCGATGGCAACCCCCAGGTGATGGCAACCAGCCTGACCAGGTCCAGGCCCAGAACTCCCACACCTTTTGAGCTAAACCTGAGCTGCCCCTGCACAGATGGACCACAGAGTTATCTCATTATAATACTAACATTTCCTCTCAAGGAGGAGCCTTAGCTTCATTTACATAACACACAATGTATGTATAGGCATGTTTCCTTAAGGCATATCTGTGACCGTATGCCCATCTCTACAGAGGATGGCAGGCTTCCTTATCTAAATATTCATCCTAACCCTAAACTAAAGGAACCCAATCAGCCTCTCTCAGGGCGTCAAAGCTTTGGAACCTATTTCCTGTGATCTCCTGATTTGCTGCAAATAAAAGTTTTCTTTGTTGGACAACTCAACCTCACGTAGTTTCTGACTCACCAAGGAGTGAACTCATTTTGGTTAGGTTACATTTGTGTATGAGAAATGCTTCTAAAGAACAATTACAAAATTTGATCTGGGTTTTCATGACTGTTTTATCTTACAGTTAATGATGTATTGCTAGAATTTTTTTTTAAAGATTTTATTTTATTTTATTTATTTGACAGAGATCACAAGTAGGCAGAGAGGCAGGCAGAGAGAGAGGAAGGGAAGCAGGCTCCCTGCCGAGCAGAGAGCCCGATGCGGGGCTCGATCCCAGGACCCCGGGATCATGACCTGAGCTGAAGGCAGAGGCTCAACCCACTGAGCCACCCAGGTGCCCCTATTGCTAGAATTTTTAAAGCTCAAGCAATAATTATGTCCATGACCAACATTTAATTCTATTTAGTAGACAAGTTGTAAGGTGTCATATTTAATTAATGATTACACACACAGCTATGAAAACATCTATCTTGGCTCTTGCAGTTTATGCAAATTTTATGTAATTATTCCCCAGAGAGAATAGTCCACTTAACGTAAAACTCTTAAACTTGATTTAAATTGCTTTTTCTTTATCATGAGTTATATAACATTATCCTTATTATCATACTGTAGAAAACTACATCTCGATAAAATTTGACTTAATTTTGACTCCAGACTGTATGTTCAACCTTTAGATATGGATCGGCTGAAATACACAAAAAATACAATCATCTGTGTCCTCAGAAAAGTAGGTGACCTCATTAAATCCACATTTGAAATTTTCTGTTATTAATTGAAGTACACTAATATCACAAATGGGAGCAGGTGGAATCATCTATAAACCTGCACTTGTGTCCAAGTTGTCAGATGCTAAAAGCAAAGAAGTCCCATTTTCAGAGTGTGCTGCCATTAGGGTATATCACAGGTTCCCTCCAGCCACAGACCCTTTGCACACACTGTTTGCATGTTTGCCATGCTCTTCATTCACCCCTCATGTCTGAGTTCTGGCATTTCTTCCTGTAGGAAGTCTATCCCCAGCCCCCAAGTCAGATCAGACTCCCTTGTTAAACACTCTCCCCGCTCCAAGAGGCATTCATTTCCTTCTCGAGCATTTCCTTGGACTGCAATTGCATAATCATTAAGTCAAACGTTGAATTAATGCTGATCTCCCACAGTTCTACCCACCAGGGGAGCAGAGTCCTTATCTTGTTTTGCTCTTTATTGATTGTATCTCTTTCTACTAACAAGTGGAAAAGAAAAACAGCATGCTAGATTATTTTCCTGGAGCCATCCTGCTTGAGGTCCAGCCAACCTCACCAAAGAGGGAAAGGGGGTGATTGGAGTCATACATTGGGAAAGCAATATGATTGTGACCATGTGCCTCCAAGCAAGCCAATCAGACCTGTTCTCTCCCAGGAATTTAAATCTTGAGGGGATTATATAGGACAAACCCTTGGAGGTAAAGCCTCATCTGGAGTGCCCAAGGTCCTACAAAGACAAGCTGTCAGCTTTTGTTCCATTGGGCCCTGGAGCAGCCTTTCAGCTTTGCTCTCTGAGACATGGTTCTTCAACTTTCATTTAAATCCTGTGAGTTACTCCAGAATTTTTTATTTTTGCTCAAATTTACCGAAGTTCCTTTCTTTTGCTCACAGCCAAAGAACCCCAACTGTTACATTTTCCTATCTCCTTTATACTGATCAGATGTAGACTTCTATAGTGCAATACTTCTCAAGTCTAAGGACTCATGCTTTAAGTTTCAAAATTATAGCTAAAGGAGTATGCTTCATTTAACCTACACAAGTGCTCAAACACAATGATTGCCTGGACCTGTTGTTTTAAATTGACCCAGGGCACCCCCCTTCCCAGCCCTCCTGCTGGTGCATTTCTAGCACACCTTCTGCAAGACCCTGTCTATTTTCCACCTCCAAACTGTGATGTGTGGGGTGCTTTTTTTTTTTTACATCCAAGTGACCGTTCTCAAAATTCAATCAGCTCTTTAAGTTCCACATCCCTAAAATATAAAACTTAAGCTCCGTGGACTCCTTCATTTCTCTGGAGCTTGCCTACCTCTACCCAACCTTCCTCTTTCCTTCCTGTCTCTGAATGAGAGACTTCTTCCTCCAGAAACCTGGCCTGCTCAGTCAGTTGGTTGTCTTCGGCTTGGGTTATGATCCCAGGGTCCTGAGATCGAGTCTCACAACAGGCTCTTTGCTCAGTGGGGATCCTACTTGTCCCTCTCCCTGCTGCTCCTTCTGCCTGCTGCTCCCCCTGCTTGTGCTCTCTCTCTCTCTCTCTGACAAACACATACATAAAATCTTTAAAAAAAGAAAAAAAAAAGAGAGAGACTCCTTCCTCAATAAGGCAATCTTCCACCTGTGCCCACCTGTCTGTCTCTTATGGTGCCATCCTCTTGGTAGTCCCAGCTAGCATTCACTGAACTTGGGACAGCTCCAAATACTTTGCCTGCATTACCTCATTAAATCCTGACAACAGCGTTAGGAGGCGGAGAGTACTATTGCAGACCCAGGAAATAAGGCTCAAAGCAGTTAATTAACTCTAGATGAGTTCAGGATACAACATTTGGCCCATACAATTCAACACCTGAACATGCATGTGTTCTGAAACACTATGTTTTTCTGCCTCAATATTGTGCAAATCCACAGCCCCTACCCAAATTAGTTTTACTGGATCCTGCATCTTCCCATGGCCTTCTTCTCTTCAATTTCCAGTCACTAAATGCACTGTAGTCTAGCTTCTGGCCTTTAAAAAAAAAAAAGAAAGATTTATTTTATTTATTTATTTTACAGACAGAGAGAGTGAGCATGCTTGCGCCCACAAGCACATGTATACACACACACACTCAGGTTTAAGACAGGGAGGAGGAAGGGAATCAGAGGGAGAGGACCTTTAGCAGATTCCCTGCTGAGCACAGAGCTCAATGTGGGGCTCCATTCTACAACCCTGAGATCATGACCTGAGCCAAAATCAAGAGTCAGAAGCCTAACCAACTGAGCCACCCAGGCATCCCTAGCTTCTGCCTTTTTGATCCCACTAAATCTGCTACAGTTCTCATCACAAAAGAGATCTTCCACACACAGAATATCTCGTAACTATTGAATTCATCCATCCATTCACCAAATTATTTTGAGCACCCATTCTGTTCCAGAAACTGCAGGATATGCACTGGGTGAGCAAAACAGATGGGGTGCCTTCCATCACATATGTGAGATATCAGTGACCTCCTACTTGCCAGGTCCAGAGACCACTCTGGCCACTTCTCATTTTTTTTCCAGTTGTTCTCTGTAGTGCTGGTCATGCCAACCATGTCCTTCTTGAAATTTGGGGCTTTGGCTTCCAGGAAGCCTCTTATCCCTGCTCTCCCTCTCCTTCTAGGACCACATCTTCTCAATTGCTTTGATAACTTCCTCTTTTTTCTGTCAATCCCTTAAATGATTGAGTTCTTCAGAGTTCTATCATGAAGCACTTCAAAGTCAATAAGCCGAAAACTCAGTTTTCCCCACTACCCATTTACATCTTTCCCTCCTTATTCCCTTGTTCTTGCTAACGTCAGCATTTGCTATCTAATCTCTCTCTCCCTTTCTGCCCCTACACTCTCATATGACGGTCAAAAAATTATCATAGTATTTTTCATCTTTAGAAGTTCAATTTGGGAGGTCGCTGTTTGGCTCAGTTGGTAGGGCATGCAACTCTTGATCTTGGGGTTGCACTTGGCTTTTTAAATATGTGCAATATAGTTATAACAATTGTTTTCATGTTTTTTTCTCTACTGATTCTAATATCTGTGTGGGTTCTTAGTCAGTTTCAATTGATTGATTCTTCTTCTTCTGGACCACGTTTTTCTACTTTTTTGTATGTGTGGTAATCTTTGATTGGATGCCAGACATTGTAAATGTTACTCTGTCGAGTACTGAATGTTTTGTAATCCTATAACTCTTCTTGAGCTTGCTCCAGGAGGCAGTTAAGTAAATTGGGAACAGTTTTATCCTTTCTAGTTTTTTATGATTTGTTAGCCAGGTCCAGAGCTGTGCTCAGTCTAGGAAAAATTATTCCTCAATACTGGGGGCTAAAAAAAAAAAAAAAGGAAAACCTTCCTGATTGATCTACCCAACACCATGAATCATTGATTTTTCCAGTCTGGCTGGTGGGAATGGTTACTGCTCCTGGCCCTGCATGGGTGTCAGGTACTGTTCTTTCTAATCCTGTTGAATGGTTCTTTACCTGGTCTCATACACAGGCTGGTCAGTACTCTGCTGAATACTGGAGGGGATGTCTGCAAATCTACAGGCTCTCCCTCTCCATTAGCTCTCTTGTCTCTAATGCTCTGTTCAATGAACTCAACTGTCCTGGTCTCCCCAGACTCTTAACTCTTTCTCTTTGATCAGGGAGACCTCTGGACTCCATATGTTCTCCTCTCCCTGCATTGCAGTCTAGAAACTCTCTTAAGGCAGTAAGTTGGGGTGACCAATCATAGCATTCATCCCACTTGTTTACTGTTTCACAGGGATCTCTGTTCTTTGTTGCCTGATGTCCAGTGTTTTGAAAAAATATAAATATAAATATAAATAAATATATAAAAATATACATATATGTGTGTGTATATATGTATATACAGTTTCAGGAAGGAGGGTAAATCCAGCCCTATTATTCCATACTGATCAGAAGAGGAAATCTTGTAGTGAAATCTTAACAGATCACCTTGCCTCAAACTTCTGTAATCTGTTCTCACTTCACCAGAGTTTTTTTTTTTTCCCTGAAATATCAATCTCTTAGTATCCCCCTGCTTAAAGGTCTTTTATGGCATTCTCATTACTTACAGAATAAAACTTAAGCTGCTTAGTGTGGTATATTTCATGCCTCCATGATGAGATCCCTTCCCATCCCTCCACCTTCATCCCTTGCCATTCCCCCATAGGTACTGTTGCCTCTAACCATTTCAAGGCATTAATTGTTGTCTTCTCCATCCCACCAACAAGAGCTTACCAGCACCTACTTCCCTGTCTTTGAACACATTGTTTCTTCTACCTGGAATATTCTTTTCCTCTTCCAAGTGGTGAAATCTTCTTTAACCTAGAAGATCTTTTTAAGCATCTGTAAACTTTCCCCAGACCTTCCCATCCTTACCAGGTAGAATCACTCCCTTGCCTTTTTGCATTACTATGAACTAAATCTTGTATATGTCCCTTTTACTGCATTTGTCACACTATATTACATTGTATGCATTTGCTTATATGTCTGTTCCCAGTAATATCTAATATACTCCATGAGGGTAAAGAATGCACTTCCTTCATCTTTTTTTTTTAAAGATTTTATTTATTTATTTTAGAGAGAAAGAGAGTGTGCATGCACACATGAGGTGATACGCAGAGGGATAAAGAATCTCAAGTAGACTCTGTGCTGAATGCAGAGCCCTATGCAGAGCTCAGTTTCATGACCCCAAGATATGACCTGAGCCGAAATCAAGAGTTGGACACTTAACCAACTGAGCCACCCAGGTACCCCCCACTTCCTTCATCTTTATATGCCTGGTGTTAAATTCATCCAACCAATGAACATTTCCTGAGTTCTAGGTCCCGGAGGTACAGCATTAAACAATACAGAGTCTTTGCCTTTATGCAGTTTATATGGGGGTGAAAGAGGCAGCTAATAAACAAATAAAAGTAGGACATATTTAGAGAACAGAGAAGAGAGCCCGATTAGAAGGCTGTTCCAGCCATCTAGAGAACAGAGATGATATTAGCTTGGAATAGGGTGCGGGAAGGGAGGAGAAAGGGGATAGAACTGGGTCCACTTGAGACACATTTCTGAGATAAAGTCAGTAGGGTTTGTAGATGGATTTTTTGTGGGTGGGAAGGGAAGGGGAAAAATTAAGAATGACTTTTAAAGGATAGGTGCCTAGTAAATTGTGTATGAATAAGCTCCTTGATAATTGAAAACTGGTTTTAAAAAGATGAACCTAAAGGGGAACCTGGGTGGCTCAGTCAGTTAAGTATCTGACTCGATTTTGGCTCCAGTCATGATCTCAGGGTTGTGGGACTGAGCCCCACATCAGACTTCATGCTCAGCAGAGAGTCTGCTTGAGATTCTCTCCCTCTCCCTCTCCCTCTGCCCCTCCCCTGCTCATGCACATGTTCTCTCTCTCTCTCTCTTAAGTTAATATATAAATAAATCTAAAAAAAAAAAAAAAGATGAACCTATAGAATTGATTCAGAATCCAACTGGCCAATTTCACTGGGAAAACTTGCCTTGTATAACTAGTTACCATAGAATAGAAACATTGAGCAAAATGGGTGAAGGTGGTAAAAAGGTACAAACTTCTAGGTATAATATAAATAACTCCTGGGATGTAATATATAGCATGATGACTTAGCTAACAATACTGTATTGAATATGTGAAAGTTGCTAAGAGGTAGATCTTAAAAGTACTCATCACAAGAAAAAAATTATAACTATGTATGATGATGGATATTAACTAGACTTATTGTGGTGATCATTTTGCAATATATACACATATAAAAAATTATTATGTGGCCCACCTGAAACTAATTTAATGGTATACATCAATTATATCTCAATAATAATAAAAAATGAATTTTACCATTGAGGTTAAACTCCAGAGTTAGACTAATTACGCTTTATAGTTGCTTACTGTCTGAACTTACTCAAGTTATAGAAATTTTCAGGGCTTCAGTTTTATCAACTGTATTATGGAGGTAATATTAGTATGTATAGTTTAGTTTAGGGGTTTTTTTAAAGAATAAACTGATAAAAAAAGAATAAATTGAAATGTTTTTAAAGCCCACAGTAGTATCCCTAATATAGTGGGTATCCAATAAAAGGGAGCTTATTTCAAGAAAGTACTAGTGAAACAACCAATTAATTAGTTATTTTGTTGTTCTGTGTTCAAGAAGAATATCATGATTAAAATTTTTGTTCCTATCCAGTGATTCTCTGTAGAAATAAAGTTGGGTAATTTTTGCTGTGATGTATTTTATGTTCTGTTAAAATTAAAGAAGCTTTCAAAAATACATACAAAATAAAATACAAAGTTGAACTATTACAAAAATCTTTCCAACAGAATGCAAATTCTATAATGATTTAATACTTTCAAGTATCTTTCTAAAGTGGCCCATTTCTAAATATTTCTAACATTGAAAGAAGAACCTGTTGGTGCATCTTCTAGCCGAGGCAAGAAGTTCTTAGTTCTCCTGAGCCTTTCTTGGGGAAATGTGGGTGGACCCTGATGAGAAGAAGTTTGTGTCCCCAGCAGGGAAGCAGTAGACAAGGTTTGTTGCTAAGTTCTTTAGAAATTAGGAATGAATGAGGGTCGCCTGGGTGGCTCAGTGGGTTAAGGCCTCTGCCTTTGGCTCAGGTCATGATCCCAGAGTCCTGGGATCGAGCCCCGTGTCAGGCTCTCTGCTCGGCAGGGAGCCTGCTTCCCTTCTTCTCTCTCTGCCTGCCTTTCTGCCTACTTCTGATCTCTGTCTGTCAAATAAATAAATAAAATCTTAAAAAAAAAGAAATTAGGAATGAATGAGATGAACATTGGTTTATCATGAGCGAAACAGGAGGCAAGTGGGATTTCAGAATGGTAATGACGATGAGAAGGAGGGAAGAAAAATATCAGGGCCCAGTGAAGGGCAGCACCTTAGAAAGACACATTACTCCAAAGGCTAGCAAGGAAAGACATCAGGTGATGGGTGTTTTTACATAATCTGTAGAAGGGAAGACAGAGAGGGAGAGAATATACACAAGAGGATTGTAGTAGGAGTGAAGGCTGGCAATCCTTTTTTTTTTTTAAGATTTTATTTATTTATTTGTCAGAGAGAGAGATTGCACAAGCAGGCAAAGTGGCAGGCAGAGGCAGAGAGAGAAGGAGGCTCCCCACTGAGCAAGGAGCCCGATGTGGGACTTGATCCCAAGACCCTGGGATCATGACCTGAGTGGAAGGCAGCAGCTTAACCGACTGAGCCACCCAGGCATCCCAAGGCTGGTAATCCTTAAGAGCAATCATCTGTGGTAATACTGTGAACATATTATCACAATAATCCTAAAAGCTAATATCTGTTGTTATCTCCATTTAACAGGGAAAGAAACTGAGGCTCAGAGTGGCCAATTAACCTCCCCCACATGTCACAGGTGGTTAGCAACAAAGCAGAGATTTGTTTTTCTTTTTTCAAATTTTGTTTATTTATTTATTTGACAGACAGAGATCACAAGCAGGCAGAGGGGAGGGGGAAGCAGGCTCCCTCTTGAGCAGAAAGCCAGATGTAGGGCTCGATCCCAAGACCCCGGGATCATGACCCCAGCCAGAGACAGAGGCTTTAACCCACTGAGCCACCCAGGTGCCCGTAAAGCAGAGATTTGAATCTGGTTCTGTTTAACCAGAGCCTTTTCTTTCCTGCATCTTCCCATTTTGCCCTTGAAGTTCTTGCTAATGGGAGGAAAGCTGCAGATTCAGTAGAACCTGGGAAACCAAGGTGGTGGGGGAGAGGGGATGCAAAGAAAATTTACTGGCAAAATCTCTTATCTTCAGTTCTTAAATAAAAATCAATTTAACTCTCTTTGCATTTGATTTTTAAGTCTTGCAAAAAAGTGTAATCTTACATCATGGTAATGAAATATGAAGATTTCCAAGTAATTTTCTGTAAGGAGGTTTATTTTCCAAAGTTAAACTTGAAGTACCAACGAGTTCAGACAATCACTCAAATCTTGTGAGAATTGTGAGAATGAGAGTCGCTCAGTGTCTCTTTGGAGGTGATGATTCCTATTTCTGCTTAAGAATTAGCTTTTCCTTTATTAACGAAGTATTTTTAACGAGCTTAATATAATTAGAAAATGTGTCTCTAAATCCCCAGGAAGGGAGTCGTGACTTTCTATGATTTTATGTTTTCTATGTTAACTATTTAAAACCTCAAATTTTTAGCTTAAGTAAGTTTCGTTGTGAATATGTCCATGTTATTATTGCATAGGAAACTGGACCTACACTGCCATCTGCTGTGTCAAGATTAGGTGAAAAATCACCCTCATAAACTAGGCTTGAGGAATGCAAAATATACCTGTATTACTGCACTTTATAGAAAACGAGTACAAGGGAAAAGAAATGCCTACAGTTATATATTTCAAACTGTATTGAAAGTGTGAGGAGGGATTGTATGGGTGTTTTGAATATGACATGAAAAACATAATAGAGAATAATATAACAAAACTTATGTCCCCACCATCTATATGTAAAAAATGAATATTACCAGAGCACCTGGGGGGCTCAGTGGGTCGAGTGACCGACTCTTGGTTTCGGCTCAGGTCATGATCTCAGGGTTGTAAGATCAAGACCTGAGTGAGGCTCCACATTCAGAGCAGAGTCTGCTTGAGATTCTCTCCTCTGCCCAACCCCCCAAACCCACAGGCTCTCTCTTTTTCTCTCCCTCAAATAAATACATAAATACATAAATAAATAAAATCTTAAAAGAAGAAAGAAAGGAAAAATGACTATTACCAATGCCTGTTTTTCTCGCTGGTCCCATTGTCCACCACTCTTAGACCCGTGCCAAAGAAATCCCTCTCTGATGTCATGTTTATCACTGGAAAGGTTTTAATAAGCAAATGTGTACATTTATTTTTTTATAAGATATTTTATTTATTTGACAGAGAGAGAGATCACAAGTAGGCAGAGAGAGGAGGAAGCAGGCTCCCTGCTGAGCCGAGAGCCCAATTTGGGACGGGATCCCAGGACTCTGGGATCAGGACCTGAGCCGAAGGCAGTGGCTTAACAAACTGAGCCACCCAGGCACCCCTCTCTCTGGGTATTTCTTATGATCTTTCTCAGATTTGCCGACCTTTCTCAGATTTGCGCAATTAAGACCTTCATCCTTTACACCTGAACAACTTAATTTAATTTTGCTTTTGTCTAATATATTGTTGGTCCTTTGATCTATATCATCTGCTCCTAGTGTTATATTTAGAGCTGCAAGTTATACAGATGGACGCCACATTCAGTAGGCCAAATTGAGGAGTCTTTATTAAAAAGTCGGCTGTGAGGTGGCTCATATGCTCCAAAATCTCACAGCTCCGAATGAGCTCAGGGGTAGACTTATAAAGGCATAAACCACAACCAGTTGCCAGTTTCTAAAAATTGCCAAGCACAGTACAGAAGCAAAAATGCTGGGTTAAGGAGATATTTAGGTAGGGGTACATTTCCTGAAATTGTTATGTCTGGAGTATTTTGCGGTTTTTTTAGTTAAGGTTGCAACAACACGGGTATAATAATATGACTGTGTTATGAAATGCCCCCTTTTATAAAGATGGCTTGATTTAGGGGCACCTGGGTGGCTCAGTGAGTTAAAGCCTCTGCCTTTGGCTCAGGTCATGATCCTGGGATCCTGGGATAGAGCCCTGCATCGGGCTCTCTGCTCAGCAGGGAGGGAGCCTGCTTCCTCCTCTCTCTGCCTGGCTCTCTGCCTTCTTGTGATCTCCGTCTGTCAAATAAATAAATAAAATCTTAAAAAAAAAAAAAAGATGGCTTGATTTATACCAAGTTCATTTCCTAGGTGTCTCACTAGAGACAGAGAAGACAGTTAATTACTGGCTCTGCAGAGTGGTGGTCACCAATGAATCACAAACCCTGCTTCACAGTAATGCTGTTTAAGGAGGAAAAGTGAATTCCACAAATGGAGGATGCAGGAAGGTCTTCCCAGTTGTGTATTTCTGAAAGACTTTTGAACAATTTCAAGCAAAACTGCAGAAATCAGCCTAGGATACAACTTTCCAAGGTAGGGTTTTAACGATTGTGTATCATACAAAGGTGGGTGTGCTCATGTGCTCTAGGAAGAAAACCATAGAAGTAGACAGCAGGGTCCTTATTCACTGACAGTGAAAAGGGTTTTAGGTAGTCCTGATAGTGAAAGACCTCACAGTTTTACCGTTCTAAAGCCACTGGTTTTCACCATCAATCCAAATGCCCCTGCACCAACTGCTGATGCTTGAGATACATGATATAATCATGTTGTAAGGGTGCCTGGGTGGCTCAGTGGGTTGAACCTCTGCCTTCGGCTTGGGTCATGATCTTGGGGTCCTGGGATCGAGCCCCATGTTGGGCTCTCTGCTCAGCAGGGGGCCTGCTTCCCCCTCTCTCGCTGCCTGCTGCTCTGCCTACTTGTAATCTCTCTCTCTGTCAAATAAATAAATAAATAAACAAAAATCTTTTTTTTAAAAATCAGGTTGCAATATAAATTAAGACCGATTGGTACACTGCCACACCTGCCAGTAAGAAATGTTGAAGGGTATCTGATACACTGGTAGTGTGGAACCGTGGAAGTGATTTAAAAAAAAAAAAAACCCTTTATTAATTTGAGAGAGAGAGTGGTATGAGTGAAAACCTTGGTAGATATCAAAAATATATGTCAGTTATCATCTTATTGGCTCAGCTTCAGATTCATCCTTTCATCTCTGTGAAAATGGAGCTGGGCCCTTTAAGTATTTTTCTTTGTAGCTGACAGCATGTTAAGCTTTCTTAGTAGAGGGGGCTGGAGAGACACTGCAGGAGGAAAGGGTCCTGTCTTTGCTTCCAGTGTGTTCACTTGGCAGGCTCCTTGACATCCACCATCTTAGTGGAAGAGGCTTTGCACACTTTCCAGCTTCTGCAGCACTGGCAGCTTCTCCAACATCAGGCTCATGGAGCATAGGCAGTATCTCCAGGGTCCAGCCCCCAGCACACAAGTCCTCAGCATTTAACTCCTGTACAGCATAGTGGCCAGTAGCACCCAGCCATCAGCAGCTTCCCCCAGCAACCTTCTCAGGCAGTACTGTAGTGGCATGCCCCTGGTGCCATACCTCGTCCAAAAGATTGCCCCAGGAACCTAGAGGATGGATTTCTGGCAAGATCCTCCAGTAAGTTCTGGATCTCTGTCCTATGGGATAAGGGAGCTATTCTTCGAGGGCTCTATCTAAGCTGCTCCTTGTATCTGTTATTCCCATATTTTTTAGAGTTCTCTTTATTTCTTACTAGGCAATCTCTCATTATGCCAAATCCCTACTAACTATTATCATAGTTAATAATTCACTATATTAAATTTTCCCTGTTCAAATTGCCACGTGGCTTCTTTCTCTTGACTGGACCCAGACTGTTACAAACCCCTGGAAACAAAATAAACAGAAAACACCTTTTCAACTTGAAGGTAGCTTACTGGGCACTTGAGAAAGGCAGAAGTTTCCATGACAAAAAAGTGTTTACTCATACAGGAATAAAATATAGGGGCACCTGGGTGATACAGTTGGTTAAGTGTCTGACTCTAGATTTTGGCTCAGGTCGTGATCTCATGGATTGTGAGAGCGAGCCCCACACTGAGCCCTGCATTCAGTGGGGAGTGTGCTTGAGATTCTCTCTCTCTGTCTCCCTCTGCCCTTCCCCCGCAAATAAGTAAATAAATCCTCAAAAAAAAAAAAAAAGAAAATACAGTATACAAAGAAATGGAAATGATTTACACATCTGGGGTTTAGATGACTGAGCAAAGTAAGAGCATGGAGTTTTTTTTTTTAAATGCTTTTATACAAACAGTTCAAATAATCATAACCATATTTGTTTACTTTTGGATAAGCAAGATGTATACCTGTTATTATGTTAGGAGGGTCTCTGCAATGCCCTTAAGTTTGGCTTATTCAAAAGTTAAATTCAGGAGAATCAGACAACCGAATGACTTACAAGCATTCCTTTCTCTGGTAAGATGACTCTTGGCTGGTTCTGTGGGACCCCATTAAGGTCCTTGGACCTGTCCAGCCTATATCACTATGAATACATTTATATGAAGTATCTAGAATAGGCAAATCCATAGAGACAGAAATGAGATTAGAGGTTACCAGCAGGTTGCAGAGAAGGAGAAATGGGAAGTTATTGCTTAATGAGTACAGAGTTTCTATTTGGCACAACATTGTGCTACAGAATTGTACACTTGAAGATGGTTAAAATGGCAAATTTTATTATATTACCACAATAAAAATAAAAGGTGTAGAGATTGGCTAAGCATTTACTAATAAATATACTATGTTGTTATTCTGCGTGGGGGAGAGAGAGAGATGATATTTAACAACCAAATGTAATCTGTACTCCTTAGTTGACTCTAGCTTTCTAAATAAAAAGCAATCAAAGATATTCTTAGGATAGTGAGGACAATTAAATACAGACAGAACATTAGATGTTATCATGAAATTGCTAATTTTCTTAGGTACAATAATAGTGCTATGGTTATATAAGAGAATTTCATATTCCTAGGAGATAGTTATTTTAGTGTTTAAGGGCAAAGCGTTATAACATCTGTAACTTGCAAATAGTGATGCCAAAAAAGGTGTGTGGTAGGGGGCAGTGTATGGGTGTGCCTGCCCACGTATGTGCAGAGAGAGTAAGAGAGAGAAAGCATACGTGACAAAATTTTAACAATCATCAAATCTAGGTAGAGGATATACAGGTGTTCATTGTACCCTTCTGTAATTTTTTATTTAAATATTTTCGTAATAATACGTTAGAAGCAAAGTAACATTTTGAAAGTCACACCATTGTATCTCCCAGAAATACTCCTGTTAACATGTTGTTTTAAATCCTTTTTGTCTGGGGCCCCTGGGTGGGTCAGTGGGTGAAGCCTCTGCCTTCGGCTCAGGTCATGATCTCGGGGTCCTGGGATCCAGTCCCGCATTGGGCTCTCTGCTCAGCATGGAGCCTGCTTCCCCCCTCTCTCTTCCTGCCTCTCTGCCTACCTGTGATCTCTCTCCGTCAAATAAATTAAAAAAAAAAAAATCCTTTTTGTCTTTTTTTTCTATGCAAAGATAAGTATTCCTTACACAATACACACACACAAAAGCAAGGGATCAAATGTACATTGGTCCATGTTCATTTATTCAGTCAAGTTAATTAACAAATGTTTGTTTAAGTATATCTTCCAGAGACCAGGGACATACACGAATTTTAGAAGATCTCTGAGTTTTCACAGAATATACCCTAAGAATTCATTGTGCCTCATTCATTACAACTACAGTTCATAAAAATCTTATGAGCAGACAGATGAAAATATTTGTGAGGTTTTAGTAATTGCATTATGATCCTCATCATGAAATAGCATTCCATCAACATAATAAAGTTGGCATTTTTTATTTTTGCTGTTCTTTCATTTCACAAGTATTTACTGTCTACAATGTTCAGTGTCAGGTGCTGCAGGGAGGTATGTAAGATACCAACTGCCTGCCCTTCTGAAGCTCACTCTGACACAGGATTGTAAATGCATTACTATGGGGATCAAAAGGGAAGGGAGTGGGGGCATAGAGAATGGATTCCTGATTTACCAGCAGGGTCTTCCAGAGGAGGTTCTTGGAGGAAATGACTTTTAAATTTAGATTTTTAAGAATGAACGGGAGTTAGACTCATACACTAGTTCCGAACACAAACGGGCTTTGGGGTGTTTGATAGTCCTTGGACAAGTTGCTTAACCTCTCTGTGCCTCAGGGATGATGTTGTAAAGCTCCAGTAACAAACTGCTTAGATCCCTGTCTGGAACAAAAGAGCTAAATTTATTGAGTACTCATTATTGCAATTTTTAAAAAAGATTTTATTTATTTATCGGACAGCAAGAGAGGGAACACAAGCAGAGGGAGTGGGAGAGGGAGAAGCAGGCTTCCTGCTGATCAGGGAGCCCCATGCAGGGCTGGATCCTAGGACCCTGGCATCATGACCTGAGCGGAAGGCAGACGCTTAACGACTGAGCCACCCAGGTGCCCCTAATTATTGCAATTTACAAAGAGTTATAATGTACCAGGCTTCATGCCTAGGCCAGAGCCAGAAACAAGACAAACCCTGTACCCAGCCTAGGAGTCTCTTCCCAACAGCTTGCCCTCCACGTTATTTTATACCCCAATAGCCTCTCCTGCAAATATAAAATGTTCATTTCCTAAAAAGCTTATGCTTTTTGTTTCTCCACGTTTTCGCCATCTACACTTGAGCTGAGGCACTTCTCCGAGGGCTCCGAGTGAAATCGGGGTGCTACAAGAGAAACCAAGAGCCCCAGCACCCAAAGGGCAGGGTGGAGAGCCTAAGGCCCAGCAGACAACACCAGTTGCCCCTGCCCCCTCGCTCCCCTGCGAGCGCACCCGCCAGCACGCCCCACTTTGATTGGTCCGTTCTTCCGGCTCGCCGGCATCACTCTGTCCAATCGGAGCAGCGCTTGTTGAGCGGCGGCGGCAACCGGCGTATACAGAGTTTGCGCATCCTGTGCAGAGAGCGAGAGGTCAGGCCATGAACCTGGGGTAAGCTGGGCCGAGAAGGGTGGTCTTTAGCGAAGATGGGATTAAAGCCGGGTTGCCCCCTTGGAGCCTTTTGTGGAACACCTTCGCGGCTTGCACCGCATTCAGCGGCTTTGCCTGGCTTCCCGAGGCGGAGAGGGGATAGGGGCCCGGGACGGCCTTTGCCACCGCCGTCGCTTTTCCACATCGTAACTCGGAGTACATCTGCCCGGGACCTCTTTCCGCCCTGTCACTGACCTCGGGGTGGTGACGGGGAAGAGACGATAAGCGGAGAGGGCAGATGGAGAGATAAAGCTTAGCGGCTTCCTGGGAGAAATCCTGGCACAGGCCCCCAGTACTTAGCGCCTCTGGCTTTGGTGTCTTTTCAGGCTGTCGGAGCGCCCAGATGAGTTTAACCCCCGGAATGCTAGGAACCGGGTCTTAAGGGATCCATGCCCTGCCAGTGCTTGGCTCCTGATAGACCCTCATTAAGTAGCGGTTGAGTAAAAAGGACTGTTGCAGGGTTTTCATCACTGGGAAGTTTAATATTTAAAAAAAAAAAAGGTACCAAATTCAGACTGTTGCACGTCATTTAGCAAATGAATTTTGCGTTCTAGAATGTGGAGAGAGAGAAGACATCAGCCTCTGAAGGAGTTTACAGTGCAGTAATGCTGAACAGACAGACTTTTCGGGTTCATTCTTTTGTTTGTTCAGTTTCACTGACGTAAACTTAAACTGTTCTAACCCTGCCTCAGGGAAACCTTTAAAACCCATTTTTTCCCCAGTATTTTATCTTGACAAATTAAGTTGGGGTATTTTGATGTCCTCTACTGAGTAGCCCTGCAAATTTCGTTCTTGCCAGTCAGACCTTTCCCATCCTTTCTCTTCTTTGGCCCGCTGGATTTAATTCTGTCTCTTGGACAGCACTTTTGTCTCAATTGATGGTTAGTGATACCCCCCCCCCCCCCACTTAGGAAACAGTGAATTAAATGTGAACTATTTTTGTTTTCAGTGGTTTTGATTAGAATCTTACGTTGAAGTTTCCTTGGCAGTGTCTGCTGTTACTTTGTGCTTTTGCATTGAACATGCACAAATAAATTAGAGCAGCCAAAGTTTATTACAGATTTGTTGTTGTGATAGTAACGAACTGTCAGTATGCTAAAAAAGTTAATAATCCTGGTGGCAGTGTTACAGTTCACTTTCAAAGCTGTAGCATGCCATAGAATGCGTTAGTCATGAGATCATTATGAAACTGGTAAACAGATACATTTTCCTCCTTTAAGGTAGGTGGGGAGTTTTGGTAACAGCATTTTTATTTTTTCCAGTCTAGAGTTGTAAGATTTAAATAATGCTATGATGATTGAATTGTTGCTTACCAGTAAGAAAATGAAGTTGCATGTTAAAGATAACAATGCTTTGCATTATTGGAAAGTTTCAGGAATTTTCTCCCTCTAGTGTTTAGTTTTATCTTGGATTGGATTCTTTTTATTAAAAGAATGGCTTACTATTTACAAGATTCCTGTATAAATTCAAAAGAACATATTTACTTTCAAGATTCAAATGAGCCTTTCATTTCTATTTAAAATGTTGCTGCTTCTTAAAAATGACAACTTTCTTTTATTTTGCAGAGATGGTTTAAAGCTTGAAACTGAATTGTTGGATGGAAAAACCAAGTTAATATTATCTCCATATGGTATGCTGTGTTATCAGAATCTAAAATGTTAATTTTAAATTCCTAGATAAAATTTATATGAGTTTAATATACTTTTTCCTTATAATAGAGTAATATTTAAGTGGTACTTTGCGGAAAGCTGTTTGGCTAACTTTCTCAGATTTATTTTTAGCCAAGTAAAGTCAGATTACATCACTGCTTACCACTGTCAGTATTTATTCATAAAACTTAATGTTTCAGTATATATTATGTTTAATATGTTGCCTAATGAATAATTTAGATGAAATCTATGTAATTATGTTCTGTACATGTAAAATGTGTTGTTATAGAAAATTAAATTTGTAGTAAGACCACAGTTGCTAAAGTTTTTAGTTTTAATTTTAAAACTCCGTATACTTTGGTAGTCCTCTTTTCTTTTTCTCTGATCTGTTTATAGTTCTACCTTGGAAAATAAACAGAAATGAAATAGAAATACTTGCACTACACTCTAAAAGTTAGAATACTCAGGACCTAAAGTTAATGCTTTGGGGGTTAATATTTCTACTAAATATCTTCTTAAAACAATGTTAATAAAAATTTTCTTTTATGACTGCCTTAGTATGTTTTTGTTTGATAGTTCAGTAATTATTGTTTTCTTTTGTAGAATGTAAATCAAAAAATTCTGTGAAGGTAAGCCAAATGAACTGACATGTTCTTGAATGTAAAATGTAGTTTTTTTTTGTTTTTTTTTTTTTTACAGTGGTTTGAAAATAATTCCTGTCAGTATATTATAAGGGATATGAGATAATGATGAGAAGTTATTGTTCTCTTGCTTTCAGGCTGGTCCTTTCACAGAAATGGGATCATAATTTTTCAGTTTAAAAAGTCATACAGAACCTCTTTCTCTAGGTCAGTGCTGGCTAATAAATCTTTTTGTGATGATGGAAATGTTCTAAGATTAGTGTTTTCCAAGATGGTAACCAGTCACTAGTCATGTGTAGTTACCGAACACTTAAAATGTGGCTAGTGTAACTAAGGAAGTGAATTATTAATTTTGTTTAATTTTTAATGTAGATTTAGTAGTTATTATGCAGTGCATATAACATTAACTCAGTGCAGTTCCTGAGATCTTTAAAAATATATATTCACACTTTAAAATGAAAACATTTTTCTTTTCATACTCAAATTCCATTTTTCCACACCAGAATGGTGAATTTGATTCACAAATTCATACATGCATTTTGCTTTCTCCTTTAAGAGATCATACTTGAACTTAATGATAATTTTCCTTTTAAATTATTTTTATCAGCAACCCACAATGCCTTTACCACTTTAACAACTTTTTGATATCCTACTTTTCTTATTCCCTATTTCTTTTTCCATTTTTAGATTAGTATCAGCAGAAATTTCAACTCCCCCCAAATTCACTATTGTCCTCTTTTTTCTTTTATCTTTGTAGCATCTTAAAGTCTTACTTTGCGTTTCTTGAATAGAGCTCAGTTTGGATGGTGTACTTTTCATCTCTAAGCTCTTGATGGCTTTGCTATTTTTTCCAGGTTTAATCAAGGTGAAGTTGCTTGAGTATCCAGCATAAGTGGGTGATGATAATCAGAGTAATTCCACATGCTACCTGTAAAAGTTACTTCTTTCTAAATATGGTATATAGCTATATACCTTGTCTGCTTTTTTTTAGTCACAATACAAATTGTATAATTTTTCCTGGTCCTGCACTATTTTTTTTTTTAAATATTTTAAGATTTTAGGGCCCCTGGGTGGGTCAGTGAGTTAAAGCCTCTGCCTTCGGCTCAGGTCATGATCCCAGGGTTCTGGGATCGAGCCCCTCATCGGGCTCTCTGCTCGGCAGGGAGTCTGCTTCCTCCTCTCTCTCTCTCTGCCTGCCTCTCTGCCTACTTGTGATCTCTGTCTGTCAAATAAATAAAATCTTTAAAAAATATATATATATATTATAAAAAAGATTTTAAAATTTATTTTAGTGGGGGGCACAGAGGGAGAGGAGACTTAGCCGTCTCCACAGTGAGTGCAGAGCACCACTTGAAGCTCTAGGCTCCATCTCCGGACCTTGAGATCATGACCTTATCTGAAACCAAGAGTTGGATGCTTAACTGACTGTGCCACCCAGGCACCACAGGTCCTGCTCTATTAAAATACTGCAACTAATTATTTTATTTGAGTCACATTAGCAAATACTGCACCCCTTTTTGAGATGTTAGATAAAAAGCTGCTTGTCATAGTTGATTTCCATCTTCCCCTGATCTCTTCTCTTTCACTTTTCCCCTCCTTCCATTTATGTCTTTAACGGATTTGCTGTAGCCACCACATTTGTGAAGACATTTCAGTCTTTTTAACCAACTTAGAACATATGATGGTTTCTGATAAAATCATTACAAGATTTTGCTAGTCGTCTAGAAATATTTTTTTCTAGGATTCTTTTTTCCAAAATAATGTGTCTCAGCCGATGTTATCTTAAATTATTTACTCTCTTAGAGCAAATTGTTTGGTTTTGTTCCTCTTGCTTTGGGGACTTCAGAATACTGATGATGGTAACTATGTGAGGTGATGGATATGTTAATTCGCTTGATTGTGACTATTTCACAGTGTATGCATATATCAAATCAAGTTGTACACTTTTTAAATATATACAAATTTTAATTGTCAATTATACCTTAATAAAGCTGGAAAAAATTACTGATGGAACCTAAGTCTCCCTTCTATATTGATTCTATTTTAAGTAGCTTCTCTTCCCGTATTTATAGGGGTTGGTAAGATCCTCCTCATTTTTTTCTTTGCTCTTTACAGAAGACCAAAAAAAACCAAAAAGAGTAGTGCTTATCTTTTTTTGCTTAAATCTGTTTTTCAGTCTCCCAGATCTCAGTTATCCAGCTATATGTTAGATTCTCTTTTCCATAAGTTACTGGTGGATTTTCATAGTGCTTTTCTTTTTCTGCTGGGAGAAGTTCCTGAGTGACTGCAGCACCTGTCCGCGTTTGTGGTTTCCCTTCCTCACAGGTTGAAGTACTGTCATTGTCAGTGTCTTCTTTAAACACGACTGAACTCGCATCATCAAGTTAAACACGTGTGGTCAGAGTACTTTCTTAATTTTTTCAAAATCCCTTCTGCATTTTTTTGAATCTGTGTAAGGAGTATAAAGTAAAAATGGTTACCAGCTCAATTTCTTAAGCTTATAGGAGGAGAAATGAAAGAAATATTAATGATTCAGTGTCATGAGTAATTTACAAATTCCAAACGCTTATGCATTTGTCTCACAAATTAGTTGAAATATTAAACATTTAAAATTTTTTTCCACAGGTATTTCTACATGTGAGAACCAGAGTAGTGACATACTAAAGGGTGTATAGAGTATTAGTGTTAGGTAGCATATTTTATAATTTAAAATGTTACTTTTCTCTGGTTCTTTCTGGCCTTGGATCCTGGCCCCATATAAATGGTAAACTCAGCCAATATTAAACAGATGCTTTGGACTTTGTTTATATTATGAAAAATATTGGTAGAATTAAAACTAGTTAAAAGAGCCAGCTTGCTACATAAAAATGTTTGAGACATGAAGACTATTCTTCGATCTGTTAAAATTCATCTGATCCAGTAAGCGCTTGGGGAATTATTTGGGCTAGATTGCTTTGTCTTATGAAGTAACCTGAATATGATTGAATATTTATTTGGTAGGTCATGATTTTTTGCTGGCTCCATTCATTTTTTTTTTCCCCCTGCTGTTTAGCTACAAAAATTATCAGGGGCTGCCTGGGCGGCTCAATCATTGAAGCATCCCACTCTTGGTTTTGGTTCAGGTCATGGTGTCAGTGTTGTGAGATCAAGCCCTGCTCTGAGCTGGGTGTGGACCCTCCTTGGGATTCTCCCTCTCCCTTTCCCGGGCCCCGCCCCCCAAAAAGTAATCAGACTTGAGCTGAATATGTATGGATCTCATGCCAGATCATTGCCCTTTTCCCCCTTCTTATTAAATATTTTTAGAAGATTTTTTTTTTTTTTTGTATATTTTTTTCTCTTGTAAGTGGAATGTGGTGGGATAATTCTACTTAAATTAGAACTCCAGTTAGTAGGTTTCTATTTAACAAGGATTTATTAAAGCTGTAAAATTTTAGTGGAGTGCCGTTCTTGTCTGTATTTCTTCTGTGACTGAGAGGGAAAAATGAGTAAAGCCTAGGCCTTATTTTCTGAATGTGGGGTTATCAGTCAGGTAAATAACTATACAATAAAGTAGAATATAATGTATGCCATGGTAGGGCTATAAAAGGCAGAGAACACTGCAAAGAGCATCTCTTTGTAGTTTGTGGGGACCAGGGAAAGCTTTGTAAAAGGAGGTGACATTTTAATTAGAACTTAAAAGGTGAGGCAGATATTTATAAGTAAGTAGGTATGGGAGTATATTCTAACCTTAGAAAATAGCAAAACACCAAGATAGCATAATTTGCATCTGGGGAATAGTGGGTATCTTGGGGGAAGTGTAGAACATAAAGCTTGGAGGGAAGGGAATCTTACAGAGTTTAGATGTGTACTCAGTTTGAACTTCCTTGATTTATGTATAGGAGCATTAAAGAATTTTTGAAAAGAAGTCCATACAGTATAATTTGTGTTGTAGGAAAGGGCTTCAGACAGTGTGGTGAAGGACAGATTATAATGGGGAGACTAGTCATGGACCAGTTACAGTTCAAGGAGAGTCTTAGGTATTCCTGAATATGTGTAGTGGTTAGTGAAATGGGAAAAAAGGGACAGAAATGAGAGACTTTCAGGATATGTTAATGGTATGCATTGTACTTATTAGTAGTTTGAATGAGCAACTGATTAGAGATATGAAATGTTCAACTATCAGTGACCAAAAAAAGCCCAGTGTGAATCAGAGAAAGGTGACATCACAGTAGCTGTAGTTAGAGACTGAGGAGGTAGGGCTCAGCTGTGTAAGCTATATGCAATCTGCTGATAATTTGCTTAATCCACATAGTGGTTTCCAAAAACTAGAGTGAACTATCTAAAAATTGGAAAATTTAATGTAAATCTGCTTTTTTGGTTCTCTTGAAATATTGGGTAATCTAGTAAGTAGACTAAAATTCCTCTTTGGAGGTGTAGGCTGGTTCTGAGTTGTGGCTGCCTCCTTTAGATGGAAAAATGATTTTCAGCTCATTCCAGTTCCTACCAAGCCTAATTTACAGTAGGTATTTGAGGTTCCCATCTTTCTTAGAGAATTAGTTGTATTAAAATAACCTCAGTGGCACCTGGTTGGCACAGCCAGTTTAGCACCCCACTCTTGGTTTTGGCTTGGTCATGACCTCAGAGCTGTGAGGTCAAGGCCTACGCTGGGCTCTGTGTTCATTGAGGAGTCTGCTTGAGACTCCCTCTCTCCCTCCACCTCGATCCCTCCCTTCTCTACTCTAAAGTAAATAAATAAATCTTAAAAAAAGCCATAAGTTGGGAGGGTAAAAAGGCATTTTCCATTGTGATACTGGTGTTATTAAAAGCCTAAGGCCAGGAACAAATAAGATGTAGATGAGATGAAGAGGAAAATAAGCAGATCTTGTGGCTGATAGTACAGGTACATTTTGAATAGTAGGGTGAAATGGGATTGGCTGTTGGTCTAAGTATGGTTATATATTTTGTAAGTTACAAAGGACAAGGAGAGTTGGGATGTAAGCTGGGTGAAAATCATGTGGCATCTACCTCACTCTCTGACGGCAAGTATGTTACTAATCTTTATCTAGCACTTTTCCATATTGGTGAGCACATAAAAAGCAACAGTGAATTTTGATTGAATGACCGTTGAATTATTTTAGTTTAATTGGGTTTGCCAAAATGTACAGCGAATTAAATAGAGGAAAGATATGAGATAGGCAGGGTGTAATCTAGTAATGTTGTAATGAAATCCTGAATTTAGGCTTATAATCCTGTAAATGGTGAGAAAAAGATATTTGGAAGGAAGAAATGACCAATACTTGTGCATAAGCTAAAGAAGTCCATGAAGGAGGATAAAGTTAAAGACGACTCCATGCTTACTGGTCTGAGAGATTAGAAAACAGTGCCACAGAAATGGGATATTTTGAAAGAGGGAACAAGTATGGGAGAGAAAGATAATTCAGTTTTTAAATGGTATAGTTGAGGATAATAAAAAATTTACTGAACACCTGCTCTGTTCCACTCAGTGTTCTGTACTGGGGTTATAGATGGCAGTGGACAAAGTATACAAAAATTTCTGCCCTAGGGAGTTTGCATTGGAAAAGGAGTAAGATGAAAAGTGGTATAGAGAAAAATAAAGGAGAGAAAGGGGGAGAGGCACACTACAGGTGCACAGTAGTCTTTGGAAAAGGGTATGCTAGGTAGATGAGAGTGTGAGAGAGTGTGAGAAACCTGCTACAACTACCCTCCCCCCCGAAAAAAAAAGAGGAAATCAACAATTTTAAATAGGATGGTCAGAGAAGACCTTACTGAATTAGTGATGTTGGTTGAGAGAAGACCTTACTGAGTTAGTGATGTTGGTTGAGTGCATGAACCATGTAGAATCTGAAGGAAGGGTGTCCCAGTTAGAGGGATTGATTAGTGTGCTAAGGCCTAAAACTGGAGTCCCTTATGAATACGAGGAATAGCCAAGAAGCCCATATGACTGGAGGCTGAGATAGAAGATGAGATCAGAGAGATCAGATAAGGGGATAAAGTGTGAAGAAAGCACAGATCATTAGGTCTGTTTTGGTTATTGTGTGAAGTTCAGCTTTCCCTCCTAAGTAAGATAGGAAACCATTAGAAAGTTTGAAGAAAGCGCATGATCTGACTTAACCTCTTAAGGTACTCACTGTGGCCGCTCTGTTGAGAACAGATTGGGGAGCAAGGGCAGAAGCAAGAAAATCTGAAGGCTTTTCAGTAATTCAGGCAAGAACTAATGTCTTCGGGTAGAGGGATGGTAAGAGTTTTTCAGGAGTGGTCAGATTTAGGATATATTTTGAAGATGGAGCAAAACAAGGTCTGATGAAAGTGTGGCATATGAGAGAATAGGTGATAATTCCAAAATTCTTGTCATGGGTAGGTGAGATGGGAAAAATGAAGGGAGAAAGTTATTTAGGGGCATGTGGGAGATCAAGAGTTTGGTTTTAGGCATGCTGTTTTAAATGGCTATTAATAACCCAGTGGAAGTGTTTGGATAGGGAGATGGAACCTCAAGTTAGGGGAGAGGTCCATTCTGGAGACAAATTTGGGAGTCATCAGCATATGGATAATACTTAGAACCACAAGGGTAAATGAAATTAACAAGTGAATGAGGCAAGTGAGAGCTAAGAGATTCTGGGACTAAGCAATTGTTAAGAGGTCTGGGGGAAAGGGAGCCAGCCAGTGAAGACTGAGAAGGAACAGCAAGAACCAGAATTGTGGAGTCCTCAGGAAATTAAGTAGAGAAAGTGATTCAAAATGGGAGGAATAATCAACGGTGTCACATGCTGCTAGTAAGTCTGGTAAGATGATCTGAAGAACAGTCACAATTTGCAATGTAGTTATTAATGACCTGGATGAGCAGTTTTGGTGGAATGGTGTTGTTGAAAGCTTGGCTGGAATGGGGTTGTGGGAGATGGAAAAGTAGTATCATGTATTTTTAAAGATGATAAAGATGTGATTTAGTAGGAAAGAAACAGTTGGTTCAGGAGAAAGCAAAGGATTGCTAGAGAAAGATCCCTGAGAAAGAAGGAATTAAAGGAGTATCTACAAGTAACAGGAGTATAAGCAGTTTGTATGAGTACTGATCCTGGTACAGATTTAGTGGTAGAAACTTGGAAATTTTTTCTGAATGCTTCTCTGTAAGATTTTCAGTGCAGTAGTATTCAAGATCTTCAGCTGAGAATTAGTATGAAAGGGAAAGTGTTAGTTTTGGGAAAGAGGAGAAAGTTGAAATTGTTAAAATTTTGAGTGAGAGAGTTAATGAATGAAATGTGTAACTACCAAGTAGCATGAAGGGCACAATTGTTTTGGGTTATATATTTAAGGTGAAACTAGATATTGTGGCTTTGTGTTTTTCTTCTTGAGTGCAGGCACAGAGTAGGTGAAGAGTTAGATTTTACCAGTCTGGGGATTTGCAAAGCATATATGTTAGAGCAGAGGAGTTGAGAATACAGGGTGATGGTGGTTTTGGTTAATCGTGGAATTTAAGATTGGTAAGGGAGGACAAGAGGAAGGTGGTAGGATAAATAGATCATAGATCCCAGCTGAGTTAAAGAATTATCAGAATTGGGATATGCAAGAAAAGTGAGCTGGGAAACATTGGGTGTTGGTCATTCTTGAAACAGATTATGGAGGGATTGTAGTTAGGAATAGTTACAAGGTTAGTATAATCTATCACTATGAGGATGAGTAGCTGAGGTAGCATGGAGGACAAGAATCTAGGAGCAGAGTTCAAGGAAATGAGAGGCCAGGAAATTGAAAGAATGATCTATGTGGATATGAAAGCACTAATAATTAAGATAGGAGTTATGTTAGAGGGACATTGACCCACAAGTTAAGTTATTCAAGAAATAACTAACCTACGTTACTAACTCACAGGTCTATAGATATCTATAAAGAAAAGAGGTGGTCTGAGTGACATATCATGACATGAGATTCAAAGTCAAAGTAGAATGGAGATGTCCTGTAACAACTAGAATAAAACTTCTGTATTCATTATGTTGAAATAAAATTGTAATTTCCAGTTGTTGATGAAGCTTTCAAGTGAAGATTTGGAAAGGTTAAATGTTAGTATCTCATGGAGATAGTGTCTTAACAGCAAAATGGAAAAAAGTTTAGAGGCCTGACGTCACAGATTATATAAAGATAATTGTTGATTTTTCATGGACTATTGTAAAGAATAAATTTTTGGTGTTTTAACAGATGGGAAATAAGACCAAGCTTGCAAAATGTCCTTTAAGAACAAAACAAACTGGATACATTCTCAAATCAACACAAAATACTTGTATCAGGAGTGGAAAACTTTTGCAAAAGAAGAGAATGGGTTCAGAAACTTCACTGGCAAAAGGCGAAAAAAATAGTATGACTTTTTCACCCACTAAGGATTTATGTAAGCAGTGTATAGATAAAGACTGTCTTTATGTCCAGAAAGAGAGTTCACCTGCAGCCCCCAATATACAGAAGACTAGAAACACCATAAATACATCTGTAGTAGCTAAACAGAAGCTTTGCAAAAAACACATCACAGCTGAAAATATGAAGAGCAGTTTGGTGTGTCTAACACAAGACCAACTACAACAGATTTTGATGACTGTGAACCAAGGAAATAGATCTGTTTCCCTGATTGAAAATGGAAAGGAAGAAAAAAGTAAGGTTTTTCTGAAGTTTTAATTAATATTAATTTTACCAGTATGTGTTTTAGAATTTCTCATTCTTTGGATTTTACATAACTGTGCCTCTGAAATTCTAATTTACCACGTAGCAGTCTTTTAAAATATTCTTTTAGAGAATATTCTCATGCAAAATTACTTTTATAGCTGTAATATGCCATATTTTAAGGTTAATGCTCAGAATATTACAATCATGTTACAATAGCTTTAAGAAACCCAGTTCTGTGGATTCTAAAGATACTAAAGATCTTAGTACAAAAAGATGTTGTACTTATTCCGAAATGTAGAAAGCTTTACTTACATTAAAAATAATTACATAGGGGCACCTGGGTGGCTCAGTGGGTTAAGCCTCTGCCTTCGGCTCAGGTCATGATCTCAGGGTCCTTGGATCCAGCCCTGCATCAGGCTCTCTGCTCAGTGGGAAGCCTGCTTTCCCCTCTCTCTCTCTGCCTGCTGCTCTGCCTACTTGAGATCTCTCTCTCTCTCTGTCAAATAAATAATAAAATCTTTAAAAAAATAATTATATAAAATGTTCTAAAAAATCAGTATAGTATTTCTAGTGAAAATTGGAGAAACCTTATTTTGAATATTTGACTTGAGTTGCTTAAAAGGATTATTTTCCTGGCCCCTGCGTTGTACTTTTCCTGACCCTTAATCCCTGCTAAGCATTGGCAGCACTGTCTTTTTAACCAATATAAAATACAGACTTGGGGGACGCCTGGGTGGCTCAGTGGGTTAAGCCTTTGCCTTCGGCTCAGGTCATGATCTCAGGGTCCTGGGATTGAGTCCCCATCGGGCTCTCTGCTCAACGGGGAACCTCCCCGCCCCCCCCCCCACCTGCCTCTCTGTCTACTTGTGATCTCTGTCTGTCAAATAAATAAAATCTTAAAAAGAAAATATAGACTTGGAAGGAATAGAAGAATGTTACATGTCTTCTGTTTCATTAGCCAGAGCATTGTATTATGTTTTTAAAAGCCTTCTGATTTCTTTAGTGTTGTTGAGCTAAGGAATTAATATGAATAGAAACATCATTAAAATTTTGTTAGGCAATAATGAAATAAATAAAAATAACATTAACAGTCACCAGGAGGAGGTCCACAATGATCTGGGGACTAGGTAGCTTCTGTATATTCCCAAGGTGTTCAAGTTGAAGTAATTTGTCTTGGTTTAGATTATTCTTTGTAAAATGAGGGAGCTGGGTCTTTAAAGCTAGAATTGTAGCCTAGAGAACAAAAGATAACAACTTAAAGCATGTAATGAGAGAGAATGTCAACAAAGTTGAAGGTAGAATTTGTCTAATCATACAGTGACCTGCATATTAAATATACTTTCTCCTCGGAGCGCTCAGTGGATTAATAAGCCTCTGCCTTCGGCTCAGGTCATGATCTCAGGGTCCTGGCATCGAGTCCCACATCGGGCTCTCTGCTCAGCGAGGAGCTTGCTTCCTGCTCCCCCGCCCCCACCTGCTTGTGATCTCTCTGTCAAATAAATAAATAAAATCTTTAAAAAATATATATGTGTATATATATATATACTTTCTCCTCATTGGGAAAACTAGCACATTAAGAAGAACTAGAACAATTTCTGAGTCAAGAATAGGAGCCTATATGAAATATTTGGAATAGATATAATGGAGGTATAGAGATGGTTTTTCATTGATTTTCCAGCTAAATGAGAAAAATAAAGACAAGGTGATGAGTTTTTCATAAACCTATTTGCATTTATTCTTTAAGTTCTGATTTGTGTTTTATATTATTCTTTAAGTTCTGATTTGTGTTTTATACTATTGGTAAAAATACTGTTAGCAAGAGTAAATAGAAGATTTTTGTTGTTGTTTGTTTTCATATTGGACACATGAGGTTATACAGCAATGGTCGTATCACTGGACCTTTTAACCTCTGGGCTCAGTTTCCTTTTTTGACAAAAGGGAATCATAATACCCACTAAAGGACTGCTGTGAGAGGTGATTACTTTGTTAATGTGTAAGGCAGTGTTTCTAAAGTGTGTAGCAGTATGCCAAAATAAGGTATTGTAATACATGCGATTTTAGTGTTCATTTTAAAACCTGCATTTTTACCCCCTAGGTCATGGCAATCTACATTTAAACGATATTTCCAATCAGCCAGAGGATGAGAACATTATGGGAGTATTCCAGAAAACTGAGACGCTTTCATCTCTCCTAGATGAAAATAAATCTGTTTTAAGTACAAATCAAGAGACATCTAAGCAGTATGAGCAGAAAATTGCCATGTATGTAACTCATATCTGTTATTGTGGAGTCGTCATGTGAAAATGGTTTTGCTTTTCTTTGAATTTCATGTGAAATTTTCAGTCTGAAGACTGAAAGCTATTTAAGTTTATTACGTAATATTTATGGAGTAGCTTGTATAGAAACAAGATTTCTGTTATTTTTTTGTGTTGTTTTAGAGAGAATGTTTGGAAACCAGCTGACATATTCAGTACTCTGGGGGAAAGAGAACGTGACAGAAGCTTGTTGGAAGCAAAAAAAGCCCAGTGGAGAAAAGAGCTTGGTAGATAATTGTTATACATTTTATTATTGTTTTGTTGCCTTAAGGAGTATATATTAAGGTTGAAATAGGTTTTTTCAGTATGATTTTATAAAAAAATTTTGTTTTATAACATTTACCATCTAGACTAATTTGTTGCAATATGTAGAAAGTGTTGTGGTTTTATATTCCTTTAGGTTGTGACTTTTGTCTGGTAGTCTCTTGGTGTGTACTAGAAGACCAGAGGTGAGCAATAAGCCTTAATGTCATCAGTATCATTCTGGAGCTCAAAGATTCCTAAACTTTTCTCATTTCTTGAGAATCCATTTTCATATTTCTCCATTGTAGAAATCCTATGGATTTAAAGATGGTTTGATTTAAAAATAGAGTTCATTCTTTAAAATAAAACATTCTGACCAAGAATCATTAAAGATTCTTGCTTTTTTTTAGCCAAAGACCTTGTAACAGAAAAATTTATCTTTTCTATTAAGAGTCTTAAAATATTGATAGTAACTAAGAAACTCTTGCTTCTTCTTGGACTAAACTTATGGTCTGCATGTCAGAATTTGGAAAATATGTGAAGTAACAGTTGTACTTCCTTTTTTTTTTTTTTTTTTTTTTTTAAAGATTTTATTTATTTGAGAGAGAATGAGTGAGAGAGAGCTTGAGAGAGAAGGTCAGAGGGAGAAGTAGACTCCCCGAGGAGCTGGGAGCCTGATGCGGGACTCGATCCTGGAAGTCCGGGATCATGACCTGAGCTGAAGGCAGTCGCTCAACCAACTGAGCCACCCAGGCGCCCCAACAGTTGTACTTCTTAAGAATAACTGTACTAAAAGCATAAAAATGGGCTTTACCCTCCATTCAAGTAGGAAATCCTATGAGGCAGTCATAACACTGTGAAGACAGGTGATAGAAAAAAAGAGATAAGCAGAAGAAAACAGGCATGAATTCGTGTTGGAAGTCAAGGTAACAGAGAAGTTTGAAGAAATTAAATGTAGCAGTATCTGAAGGTTTGGAGATTTGATGTGTGTATATCATACTTTCAGTTTTAAATATTTTCTTTGAATACAAATTTTGCTTATCAAACTGTAATACCAAACTTCTGAAGTTGGATGGAACTACTTGGAAATGACTGAAGTGTTTTATGCTTTATTATGTAAAAAATTTACTTTCTTATATTTGATCCTGTTTAAAAACTGATCTCTCTTTTTGTTGAAGTAACGCTTTCATTAATATTCTTGAAATTTAAGTTTATACATCTCCGAATTTTTAAGAACTACTGATGCTTTCAGGCCTAGTTTTTATATCAGTTTGTTAAACACAAGATTTTGGTTTTTTTACTCTTCAGCAGTTATGAATAACAGAGGCTAATATTTATTACATATTACTTTGAGCTAGACCCTAGCTCACATTTTACAGAAGAAACTGAATTTTAAGAATGCTAATAGCAATTTGCCCACAGTTGCATAGCTAGGAAGTGGTTGGATTTGATTCTAGGATCCTTGATTTTTATTGCTAATTATAATAAACATTTTATAGCCATTGTGCTATACTTAAGTTTGGTTCTGGTTAAATGTTTTTTTCCATATCTCTTAAAATTCTTCTCTGTCTTGTGAGTTAATCTCCTTAAAAAACAATTTTGATTAGATCTGTATTGGAATCTCCGCTCTTTAAGAAGGTCATGATTTGTTTACATGATTTGTTTTTTACAGTTTTTTTACATTTTTTTAAAAAGGACATTATTTACAGATGAACAGGTTGCTTTAAAGAAGAAAGAAAAAGAAGCTTCTGAGAAATGGAACAATCCTTGGAAAAAATTTGACAGTGATAAAATAGTATGGGAAAAATTTCAAATTCTTGACCAGCCTAAGGTAAGAGTATCAAAATGAAGCATTTATGGAATATAAGACATCTTAATTTTACTTTTTAAAATGCTAAGCCATATTTATATCATAAAGCTTTTTAAAAATTATCTTTCCTATGTTACTGTAAAACAATGTTGTATTTTGAATTTAATTATGACCTCATCTAGTATCTATTTGCATTCTATAAATTGTCTTACTATGTAGGTAATTGTAGAGGCCTGAGGCACCTTGTTTAGGCTCTTGTAAAAGAGCTCTGCAAGTTTTTAGATGACCACGAAACTCTTACACTGACCATGTGGTATCTGCCACAAGGTTATATCAAACATAAGTGATTGCTTATCAAGCATAAGTATACACCAGGTGTCCCTTAGGTAGTGTTTTAGTGACCTTTAAGTTGTGTCTGTGCTTAATATTACACAGAGAAAAAGTACCCTTGTTTTCTCTTTTAGACTTGTGCTAGCTCTTCCAGCATTCTGTCACAGTCTCCCAGTCAGATAACAGTGGTCCAGACTGATGGGCACCCACTACCTAGAGCTAGTCAGATTTTAGAGGTAAGTCATAGGTGTCACTACTTTGAATATATAAGCCCATTAATACTTGATCTTTATATTACCTATTTTCCTTGAAAGAGTGGACCTTAATACTCTCATTTTTAATTATTGGTTAATTTTTACTGAATGCACTATGCTCCTTAAATTTAAAAAAGTTATGAACTGTTTCTTTTATATGCATATAGTAATTGTTCCTTCCTAGTGAACACTTGCTTTTAACAAATGTATTCTGAAAATAGTATAGTAACCTAAAGGGAATGATTCTGACGGGAGACATTTTCAGCACTGGTAGATTTGTTATAGAATCCCTCCAAGTTAGATTGTTTGTATGGCTTTCATGGCTGTTTGTTCTGCTCTATATAGAGCTGACTGCCTATATCATAGAGTTTTATAGTTGTTGATAATTGCAATAAATTAGCCTTGATAGAAGACATTTTGCAAAAATCTACAGTTCTGGATGATAGGTTTTTTTTTGTTGTTGTTGTTATGGAGGATAAGTTTTTTTAAAGTGGGGGAGCAGCAGAGGTAGAGGGAGAGAGTATCTTCAGCAAGCTTCACTCTCATCACTCTGAGATCCTGACCCAAGCCAAAATCAAGAGTTGGACACTTAACTGAGTGAGCCATTCAGGCACCCCTGCGTGATAATTTTAAGTGTAAAGTTTAAAATTTAATGCATGCAAATACTACTAAAAACTGCAGCTAAAACTATTCATGAAGTTGGTAGGAATCAGTTGTTAGTTTATTTACATTTCAACATTAAGATTGAAGAATCTTTAATACTAAAGATACTAAGGTATTTTCAGTTTGCAAAAAAGTTTATGTTGAAATGTTAGTATATTATTTATTGCTTAATTTGCACTATTTTTAAGGTTATTATGTGTGAGTAATTCATAGTATGATTGCTAAAACAAATAGCCATTTGAGGCTATTTTTAGGTGTTTTTACATTTTGTATATATTTTTAAATGCTAGCATGCATCTTTTTTTATAATACAAAAAAACCAATAAAATTATTTATATTTTGCCATAGAGATGGGAGTTGGGGATGGGAGAAAGACTAAAAAGTAAAATACACACTAAATGTAAGGCTGGACAACCTGTGGTTAAAGAATATGATTATCTACTCACCCTCATAGTATTTAAATATAGTTTTTATGCATTTTTATATGCATGTGGTAAGATATTGGAGAGATGCTATTGAGGGGAAGTGAATTTAACTGTGTAACTAAAAACCCCCCCTTCTTAAATGTCTGAAAACAGTTGGTTTCAGAAATCCAAGCCATAGCCAGAACTATTTATATTATTTGAATATCAAGTTAAACTTTTCATGTAATTAAGAGGAGCAGAAATTTGGTTACAGGCAGAATCACCAAGGCCAATTTTGTTAAAACACAAGGTAGTGCATATAAAGTGCTTAGAACAGTGACTGACAAATAGCAAGTGTTTGATGAAGGTTTACTCTATTTATAACTTAACAAAGCAGATCCATTTGGGGCTATGAGACTGTTACGGGTCTGTCATCTCAACAGCTTTCCTTCCTCTCTTTTCTTGATTGTCAGTCTTACACGTCCTCCCCCAGTGGAATGGCCCTGTATTCTCCCTATATTGTTCAGCCCAAACATTCTTTTATACTGCGTAATTTTGAACTATTCTGTGTTTAAGTTTCTTATTGCTATCACCATACCACAGTTCTGCATTTGGCCAGTAAAAAATTCTATTTTCATTCCTTTTGTTTTTTTAAATTTTATTTACTTATTTGACAGAGAGACAGAGTGACAAAGGGAGTATAAGAATGCAGAGTGGGAGAGGGAGAAGCAGGCTTCCCACCGAGCAGGGAGTCTGATGTGGGGCTCGATCCCAGGACCCTGGGATCATGACCTGAGCCAAAGGCAGATGCCTAATGACTGAGCCACCTAGGCGCCCCCTATTTTTATTCCTTTTCACCCTTTATTTTTTTATTGTGGCAAAAGATACATAACATAGAATTTACCATTTTAATAATTTTTAAATGTGCCGTATTGCGAGATTAAGTACATTCACATTGTCAGGCAACCATTACCACTGTCCACCTCCAGAATTTTTTCATCTCTGCAGACTGAAACTGTATCTATTAAACATTCCCCATTTCTGCCTCCCCCCCGACTGCTGGAAACCATTCTAATTTGCCTGTGATTTTGACTATTCTGAATAACTTTAAGTAGAATTATGTAATATTTGCCTTTTGGTGTCTGACAAAGTTCACTTATCTTAATGTTTTCAGGGTTCATCCATGTTCTACACTGTATCAGAATTTCATTCCTTTTTAAGGCTAAATAATATTTCATTGTATTTATAACAATTGCATTTTGTTTATCCATCCAGATGTTGATGGACATTTGAATTGTTACCTCTTTTTGGCTACTGTGGAATAACGCTGCTATGAACATTATGTATAATCTTTTTGAGGCTTTGTTCTTAGTACTTTCGGCTATATACCCATAAGTGGAATTGTTGGATCCTATGGTATTTTATATTTAATTTTTTGGTTAAACTTTTATCAATTTTCTTTTCTATTTAAGAAGAGGGAGAAAAAAAAGAGAGTTTTTGTGGGGTGCCTGGGTGGGTCTTTTGGTTAAGCATCTGCCTTGGGCTCAAGTCATGATCCCAGGAACCCCGGATCGAGTCCCACATTGGGCTCCCTGCTCAGCGGGGAGCCTGCTTCTCCTTCTTCCACTCTCCCTACTTGTACTCTCTCTCTGTCAAGTAAATAAATAAAATCTTTAAAAAAATCTTTGTTTTTTTGAGAGAGACCACATGCAAGCTCGTAGGGTATGAGGGGGAGCGTGGAGAGTGGAGGAGCAGAGGCAGAAAGAGAGAATCTTAAGCAGGCTCCACACCCATTTTGGAGCCACATGTGGGTCTTGATCTCATGACCCTGAGATCATGACCTGAGCTGAAGTCAAGAGTTGGAGGCTTAACTGACTGAGCCACCCAGGCACCCCAGACGTTTACCAATTTTCATTGATAATTTTATGTTTAACTACTGTTCTCTTTTCCATAGTTCCTACACTATTGTACATTTCCATCAGCAGTGCACAAAGGTTCTCATTTCTCCACATTCTCATCAACTTTTTGTTTTTAAATAATAGATGACTTCTAATAGGTGTGAAGTAGTAGTAGCTCTTTGTAGTGTTGATTTACATTTCCTTTAATAATTTGTAATGTTGAAGATTTTTTTCATAGCTTATTGGCTATCTCTGTATGTTCTTTGGAGAAGTATCTGTAAGTTTTTTTGCCCATTGAAAAAAATTTTTTTTTCCATTGTTATAGGCATTCTTTTTTCTTTTTCTTTTTTTTTTTTTTAATTTTTATTTCTATACGTGGGAGAGCATGAGAGGGGAGAGGGTCAGAGGGAGAAGCAGATTCCCCGCTGAGCAGGGAGCCCAACGCGGGACTCTCATCCTGGGACTCCAGGATCATGACCTGAGCCCAGTGCTGTCACTTAACCAACTGACCCAGGCGCCCTGAGTTGTAGGCATTCTTTATAAATTTTGCATACCTATTCAGATATATTATTTGCAAATATTTTGTATCATGCTTCATTTTACCTTTTCATTTGCTTGATAGAGCCCTTTGATGCACAAAAGCTTTTAATTTTGATGAAGTCCATTTTATGTTTTTGTTTTTGTTTTTTTCCTTTGTTGCCTGTGCTTTTGGTATCCTGTCTAATGAATCATTGCCAAATCTGATAGGGAGCTTTTCTATGTTTTCTTCTAAGAGTTTTAAGAGTTTTATAGTTTCAGCTCTTATGTTTAGGTCTTTGATCCATTTAGAGTTATTTTTTGTATGTAATATAAGAAACAGGATGTTTTTTCTTTTCCATATTTTGCATTTATATCCAGTTTGCTCTGCCATTTGTTTGAAAAGATTGTTCTTTCCCAGTTGAATGGTCTTGGCACATTTGTCAAAAATCATTTGACTGTTTATGGGAGTATTTAATTCTGGGCTGTCCATTCTAGTCCATTGTTCTGTATGTCTCTTTATGTCATTGTCTCACTGTTTTAATTATCATACCTTTGTAGTAGGTTTTAAAAGCATTAATTCTCCAGTTTTTGTTCTTTTTCAAGATGGTTGTAGCTATTCAGGGTTTCTTGAGATACCATAGGAATCTTAGGGTAGATTTTTTCATTTCTGCAAAATACAGCAAGTTTTTCATAGAGGTTTCTTTGAATCTGTAGATTGCTCTAGGTGATCTTTTTTTTTTTTTTTAAAGATTTTATTTATTTATTTGACAGATGGAGATTACAAGTAGGCAGAGAGAGAAGGGGGGAAGCAGACTCCCTGCTGAGCAAAGAGCCCGATGTGGGGCTCGATCCCAGGACCCTGGGATCATGACCTGAGCTGAAGGCAGAGGCTTAACTCACTGAGCCACCCAGGCGCCCCTGCTCTAGGTGATCTTGACAATACTGTCTTTTGATTCATGGACGCAGTATCTTTCCATTTATTTGTGACTTCTTTAATGTCTTTTAGCAATGTTTTGTAGTTTCCCATGTACACAACTTGTTGCCTACTTATTCCTAGGCATTTTATTCTTTTTGGTGCTATTACACATGGAATTGCTTTCCTCATTTCCTTTTCCCAGATTGTTCATCATTAGTATATAGAAATATGATTAGTTTTTCTGTGTTTGTTTTGTATCCTGCAACTTTGCTGTATTTGTTTATTTCTAACATTTTATTTCTTGTGTAGAATCTTGAGGGTGATGATTATTTTATGGCACATGAACTTGTGGATCTTTCTGGGTAATATGTATGAATAATTTCCTTTTTCGACTTTTACTTTGAGTAAAAAATACTATGTAGTATTTCTGGCATGCAAAAGGATATAAAGGATAATACAAAACACATTTCTACCCATGTCCTGTACCAGAAACAGCACATTATAGTATAGTATAGTTTAGAGTTCATGAATTTTTATGGATTTCTATCAGTAGTGGGACAAGCTTTTTTTTTTTTAAGATTTTATTTACTCATTTAAGAGAAAGCACAGGCAGGGAGAGTGGCAGAGGGAGAGGGAGAAGCAGGCTCTCCACTGAGTAGGGAACCTGATGCGGGGTTCGATCCTAGGACCCTGGGATTATGAACTGAGCTGAAGGCAGTGCCCTACTAACTAAGCCACCCAGGCACCCCAAGACTTTTTCTTTTATAAAGATTTTATTTATTTATATATAGAGAGAGAATGAGCAGGAAAAGTCCAGAGGGAGAGGGAGAAGCACACTCCTCACTGAGCAGGGAGCTGGATGTGGGGCTGAGCCAAAGGCAGACGCTTAACCAACTGAGTCACCCAGGCACCCAGGACAAGAGTTTTTAAAAATATAGTCCACAACCCAGTAGAATGAAAATGGAATACATATAACCATTATGTTCCTTCTCTTGTCAGTTTACTTCAGAATCTTGAGAATAATGTTTGTGGATTGTGAGGCTCTTCCCACAGCAGAACTGGGATGTGACTAAGTTATAACTTAGTCCCAATCCATTGATGGCCTTATTTCAGGACAAAGAAATACTGCAGCCTGACCAAAATGAGCCAGTATGGCCTTTCCTCTCTACACAGGCAGTCTTGGACTCAAGGGAACTGTATCTCAGTTCTCCAAAATTGAACTCCCTAGAAAGAGACCTTCCTTATTCAAAACTAGGAGGGTCTCTTGGCCTTGCCAAAAAGATTTAATGGTTAACTAGAATAAGTAAATGGAATTGTTTAAAGGTTTGTTAGGCTCCAAGAAGTATACTAGGCACTTCACAGACTTGTGCATCCAGTTTTAGAATAAGAGCCAAATATACTAACACTTAAACAGGTGCAGGAGAGCACTAAGAGTAACTTACACATCCTGACTACCTGTAACAGTAGGCTGGATAGGTCTTTGTTCAAGGAGGGATATATAGGGAAAAATGGAAACTATGAAAATATTCACACTAGAAAGAGAGATATTCCTGCTGAGTACTCAGAAAAATCTCAAATAAGAAATATGTCTCATTTTGTGAATTAGGAAATTTTTAAAGAAAACACTGACTTAGTTTTTATTTATTCCTATCTTATTCCACAAACGACTTGAAGTGATTTAGGAAATCCATATACAAGAATAGACCCAAGATGAGAGTAGTAGAAAACTAAGAATACAGTAGAAGGAAAGAAAAAAGATTTGGTAATGAAATAAATTGAAATCACAGGAAGGAGAAGAAATCTCTGTGGGGACACTCCATGAATATAGGTAATTTTGTTTTTAAAGATTTTTATTTATTTGAGAGAGAGGGAGAGGGAGTACAAGTGGGCTGAGGGGCAGAGGGAAAGGGAAGGGGACAAGCAAATTACCCATGGAGTGTGGAGCCTAATGGAGTGTTCAGTCCCAGGAATATAAGATCATGACCTGAGTCAAAGTCAGACACTTAACTGACTGAGCCACCCAGGTGTCCCAAATATAGATAGAATTTTTAAATGAAAGTCTGACATAGAAGATTACGAATAGCTTATAAAGATACAACCTTGAATGACATGCTTTTTTGAAGAAGAAAACAGCGAATAGATAGCTGTTAATAGGTATCAGAGAAAAAACTTCCCTAGACCAGAAAAAAAATTAAATGAAAGAGGCTGATTTGAAGAGACATCCTGATAACTGTTAAAATTTCATGAACAAGTATAGGCTTCTTCAGGCATTTAAAATAAGAAGACCGGGAACAAAACTCAAATTAACCTTAGATTTCTTCTCTGTAGATAATAGAACAGTGTTTATAAAGGTTTATTTGTTTGTTGTTAACATATGTATTATTTGCTGCAGGGGTACAGGTCTGTGATTCATCAATTCACAGCACTAACCATAGCACATACCCTCCCCAAAGACCATCCCCAGCCACCCCATCCCTCCTATTCCCCTCCGCTCAAGCAACCCTCAGTTTGTTTTCTGAGATGATGAGTCTCTTATGGTTTGTCTCCCTCTCTGGTTTCGTCTTCTTTCATTTTTCCCTCCCTCCCCCTATGATTCTCTGTCCTGTTTCTCACGTTCTTCATATCAGTGAGATCATATGATAATTGTCTTTCTCTGATTGACTTATTTTGCTTAGCAAAATAGCCTCTAATTCCATCCACGTTGTTGCAAATAGCAAGATTTTGAGTTTCTTGATGGCTGCATAATATTCCACACACACACACACACACACACACACGACATCATCTTTATCCATTCATCTGTTGATGGACATCTAGGCTCTTTTCCATAGTTTGGCTATTGTGGACATAGCTTCTATAAACATTGGGGTGCACATGCCTCTTCAGATCACTACATTTGTATCATTGGGTAAATACCCAGTAGTGTAATTGCTGGGTCATAGGGTAGCTCTATTTTCAACTCTTTGAGGACCCTCCATAGTGTTTTCCAGAGTGGCTGCCCCAGCTTGCATTCCCACCAACAGCGTAGAAGGGCTCCCCTTTCTCTGCATCCTGGCCAACTCCTGTCATTTCCTGATTGGTTAACTTTAGCCATTCTGACTGGTGTGAAGTGGTATCTCACTGTGGTTTTGATTTGTATTTCCCTGACGCCGAGTGATGTAGAGCACTTTTTCCTGTGTCCATTGGCCGATGTCTTCTTTACAGAAATGTCTGTCCATGTTCATGCCCATTTCTCGATTGTATTGTTTATTCTTAGGGTGTTGAGTTTGGTAAGTTCTTTATACACTTTGGATACTAACCCTTTTTCAGACATGCCATTTGCAAATATCTTCTCCCATTCTGTTGGTTGTCTTTTGGTTTTGTTAACTGTTTCCTTTGTTGTGCAAATGATTTTGATCTTGATGAAGTCCCAGTAGTTCCTTTTTGCCCTTGCTTCCCTTGTCTCTGGTGGTGTTTCTAGGAAGAAGTTGCTGTGGCTGAGGTGGAAGAGGTGGCTGCCTGTGTTCTCCTCAAGGATTTTTTAAAGATTCCTGTCTCACATTGAGGTCTTTCATCCATTTTGAGTCTGTTTTTTGTGTGTGGCGTAAGGAAATGGTCCAGTTTCATTCTTCTGCATGTGGCTATCCAGTTCTCCCAGCACCATTTGTTGAAGAGACTCATTTTTCCATTGGACATTCTTTCCCACTTTGTCAGTGATTAGTTGATCACAGAGTTGTGGGTCCATTTCTGGGTTCTCTGTTCTGTTCCATTGATCTATGTGTCTGTTTTTGTGCCAGTACCATACTGTCTTGATGATCACAGCTTTGTAATAGAGCTTGAATTCTGGAATTGTGATGCCACCAACTTTGGTTTTCTTTTTCAACATCCCTCTAGCTATTCGGGATCTTTTCTGGTTCTATACAAATTTTAGGATTATTTGTTCCATTTCTTTGAAAAAGTTGGTGGTATTTTGATAGGGATTGCATTAAATGTGTAGATTGTTCTCGGTAGCATAGACATTGTCACAATGTTTGTTCTTCCAGTCCATGAGCATGGAACGTTTTTCCATTTCTTTGTGTCTTCTTTAGTGTCTTTCATGAGTACTCTGTATAGGTTTTTGAGTACAGATTCTTTGCCTCTTTGGTTAGGTTTATTTGTAGGTATCTTAAGGTTTTGGGTGCAATTTTAGATGGGATGGACTCCTTAATTTCTCTTTCTTCTCTCTTGTTGTTGGTATATAGAAATGCAACTGATTTCTCTGCATTGATTTTATACCCTGACATTCTACTGAATTCCTGTATGAGTTCTAGCAATTTTGGAGTAGAGTCTTTTGGGTTTTCCACATAAAGTATTCATGCTATCTGCAAAGAGTGAGAGTTTGACTTCTTTGCTGATTTGGGTGCCTTTTATTTCTTTTTGTTGTCTGATTGCCAAGGCTAGGACTTCTAGTACTGTGTTGAATAGCAGTGATGATAGTGGACAGCCCTGCCGTGTTCCTGACCTTCGGGGAAAAGCTTTCAGTTTTTCCCCATTGAGAATGGTAATTGCTATGGGATTTCATAGATGACTTTGATGATATTGAGGTATGTACCCTCTATCCCTACACTTTGAAGAGTTTTGATCATGAAAGGATGCTGTACTTTGTCAAATGCTTTTTCAGCATCTATTGAGAGTACCATATGGTTCTTGTTCTTTCTTTTATTAATGTATTGTATCACATTGATTGATTTGTAGATGTTGATCCAACCTTGCAGCCCAGGAATAAGTCCCACTTGGTCCTGGTGCATAATCCTTTTAATGTACTATTGGATCCCATTGGTTAGTATTTTGGTGAGAGTTTTCGCGTCTATGTTCATCAAGGATATTGGTCTGTAATTCTCCCTTTTGATGGGGTCTTTGTCTGGTTTTGGGATCAAGGTAATGCTGGCCTCATAAAATGAGTTTGGAAGTTCTCCTTCCATTTCTGTTTTTTGGAACAGTTTTAGGAGAATTGGTATTAATTCTTCTTTAAATGTGTGGTAGAATTCCCCTGGGAAGCCATCTGGCCCTGGGCTCTTGTTTGTTGAGAGATTTTTGATGACTACTTTAATCTCCTTACTGGTTATGTGTCTGTTCAGGTTTTCTATTTCTTCCTGGTTCAGTTTTGGTAGTTTATATGTCTGTAGGAATGCATCCATTTCTTTCAGAGCTGGCATATAGTTGCTTATAATATGTTTTTATAATTGTATTTTTTTGGTGTTGTTTGTGATCTCTCCTTTTTATCTTAAATTTTTTTCTTTTTTTTTTTTTTAAAGATTTATTCATTAATTTGAGAGAGAGAGAGAGAGAGAGAGCAAGCACGAGTGAGAGAAGAGAAGCAGAAGGAGCAGGCAGAGGGAGAGGGAGAAGCAGACTCCCCCCTGAGCAGGGAGCCCGTTGTGGGACTTCATCCCTGGACCCCTGGGATTATGACCTGAACCCAAGGAGACGCTTAACCAACAGGAGCACCCACAGGTGCTCCTGTGATCTCTCCTGTTTCATTCATGATTTTACTTATTTGGGTCCTTTCTCTTTTCTTTTTGATAAATCTGGCCAGGTGTTTATTAGTCTTATTAATTCTTTCAGAGAACTAGCTCCTAGTTTTGGGGATCTGTTCTGTTCTTTTGGTTTCTATTTCATTGATATTTACTCTGGTCTTTATTACTTCTCTTCTCCTGCTGGGTTCAGGCTTTGCCATTCTTTCTCCAGCTCTTTAGGTGTCCTTAGGTCTTTGTGGATAGGTCTGCTGCCAATCTAATGTTTCTACCTTTGTAGTTTACAGACCCTTTGTTCGGAGGTGCTTTCAGGATTTTCTCTTTGTCTCTGACATTTGTAAGTGTTACTATTACATGTCAGGGTGTTGACCCATTTTTATTGATTTTGAGGGGGATTCTCTTTGCCTCCTGGATTTAAAAAAAAAATTTTTTTTTTTTATTCAAGATTCCATTTATTAATTTGACAGGAGAGATCACAAGTAGGCAGAGGTGCAGGCGGAGGGGTGGGGGGAAGCAGGCTCCCCGCTGAGCAGAGAGCCTGATGGGGAGCTCCATTCCAGGACCCTGGGATCATGACCTGAGCTGAAGGCATAGGCTTAACCCACTAAGCCACCCAGGTGCCCTGCCTCCTGGATTTTGATGCCTGTTTCCTTCTCTAATTTAGGGAAGTTCTCTGCTATAATTTACTACAATAAACCTTCTGCCCCTCTCTCTTCCTTCTTCTTCTGGGATCCCAATTATTCTAATATTCTTTTGCTTTATGTTATTACTTATCTCTTGAATTTTCCCCTCACGATCCAGTAGTTTATCTCTCTTTTTCTCACTTCTTTATTCTCTATCATTTGGTCTTCTATATCACTAATTTTCCCTTCTGCTTCATTTATCCTAGCAGTTAGAGCCTTCATGTTTGATTGCACCTCATTAATTGCTTTTTTTATTTCAACTTGGTTAGATTTTATTTCTCCAGAAATGGATTCTCTAGTATCTTCTATGCTTTCTTCAAGCTCAGTTAGTAGCTTTACAGTCGTCATTCTGAACTCTAGTTCTGACATCTTACTAATGTCCATGATGATTAGGTCCCTGACAGTTGGTACCACCTCTTCTTTTTTTTTGAGGTGAGTTTTCCCATTTTGTCATTTTGTCCAGAGAATACATGGTCGAGAGAAAAAAATGCTAAAAGGGTAACAATGACCCCAGAAAAATATACACTAAACAAATCAGAAGAGACCTGAAACTGCGGGGGAAGGAGGGGAACAACAACAACAAAAAGAATATGATTAGGCTGGTGAATAGAACGGAGCTGCACAGTAGATTTTGTGTGTATTTTGCTATGTTTGAACAAACTGCCTCCTAAAATTTTAAGGAGAAACTTACATACATATATACAAAAATAAGGGTAAATACAATGTAGGGATGGACTATGACTGTAAAAATGAACATGTAAGAAGATTTTTAAAAAGGAATTGATAAGAAGTTGGTTGAAAGAATAATGAAAGATAATTAAAAAAAAAAAGAATGTGATCAGGCGGGTGAATAGAACAAAACTATATATTAGATTTAGGGTATATTTTAGTCTGTTACAAGAAACTGCATCCCAAACTTAAAAGAAAGAAAACTTATATACAAAAAATAAAGCTATAATATGACTGTAAAAATGAAAATTAAAAAGGATTTTAAAGAAGTAGTTGATAAGAAGTTGGTTGGAAGAGGAAAGAGGAAAAATTAAAAAAAAATCTAAAAAAAAATCTAAAAAAAAATTTTTTTAAAAATTAACTTTGAAATACTAAGGAATCATGGGAGAAAAGCCATAAATTCTTTGTGCTGTATTCCTCTGGCTCTGGAGTTTTGTGGTTCTGATTGTTTGGTAAACTTGGTCTTCGTTGGATTTTTTTTTTTTTAAGATTTTATTTATTTGAGAGAGAGAATCAGAGAGAGGATGAGAGGAGAGCAGTCAGTGGGAGAAACAGACTCCCTGCCGAGCAGGGAGTCCGATGTGGGACCTGATCCTGGAACTCCAGGATCATGACCTGAGCCGAAGGCAGTCGCTTAACCAACTGAACCACCCAGGCGCCCTTGGTTGGATGTTGTTGCTGATCTTGGAGAGGGGCCCGTTGCAGTGATTCTCAAATGTCTTTGCATGGGCAAAATTTCACTGTCCTTGTCGGGCCAGGCTGAGTAACCTCAGGTTTGCTCTGGGTAGCTTTTGTTCCCTGAAATCTTTCTGTATAGCTTTGGAGGATGAGAATGAGAATGGTGGCCTCCCAATATCCAGCCCCAGAGATACTTTGAACTCGGGGCCCCACTCCTCAGTGAGAGCTCAGAGAAAAGCAGTCAATCACTCCCGTCTCCATGGTCTCCAGCTGCACTCCGAGCTCACCTGGCCTGTGACTGAGCATTTCTGTCTCCGGCACAGGACCTTGTTTGGAGTTTACAAACCTAGCAGATTTCTGCAGTGTGCTCCCATGCTATTCTTTCTAGGGGAGGAAGGGGAGTCTCCCTGGATCTGCCACTTGTTCACTCTGTGCTTGAAGAGTAGTGGCTTGACTGTGCCACGGATCATGGTTTATGGCAACCCCAAGCTGAGAGCCCCCTCCCCGGCTCCCGTCTTTGCAGCCAGCTTCCTTTCTCCAATATGTGGGAGCTGTGGCACACTCAGGCACACCTGGTCTTTCTGTGACCCTGAGGGTCCTGAGACCACACTGTCCCAGCAAGGGTTCCACCCTCCGCTTAGCCACTGGAGTGATGTCCCTTTATGGATTAGACTTCTAAAAGTTTTGATTTTGTGCTCCACTGCTCTGTCACTTACCAGGAGCCAGCTGATGGAGGTTCCCCCCACCTGTGGTCTGTCTTCCCAGATATTACCTCGGATTCATTTCTCCACACATCCTGCCTTCCAGAAAGTAGTCCTTTTTATGTTGATATCATTGCAGCTATTCTTTTCTTCAATCTCCTGTTGAGTTTGTAGATGTTCAGAATGGTTTGATAACTATCTAGCTGAATTCCCCTTGTAGAGATTTAATAGGTACACTGAGACAAAGAATTTAATGCCTAAATAGCACATTCACATGTAAAGGGACCATCAAGTTATGTTCAGACCTATAAGAATTTATAAAATACTCTTCCCAAAGATCTTTCTCTGATTTTTTTTTTTTTTAAGCAGTTTTTAAAGATTATTCCTGGGTCAGAAAAGTGAATCAGAATTAAAACACAATAAGGAATTTATGGTTTAAAAACAGGGAATATATAGCTGACACAAAGTCTCTATAAGACTTTGTGAAATAAGGTAAATTGCAAAAAAATACATACAATGTCACCATTTCCATGTTTAAAGGAAAAAAAATCTGGAAGACCTATTAACAAATACAAATACGTAAAAGAAAGCAGATTGTTGGCATTGTCTAAGAGTAATGGAAACAAAGGTGACCTTTCCACTTTTGTTCTTTATGCTTTTGTTTTATGCCTTATATTTTTATGTTGATATGTTGCATGATCTCTCTGTAAAGACAGTTAATTGTGATTCTGAAACCCAGATAAAGGTTTAAGAATACAGAAAGCAAAGATAATCACTACTTTAAGTATAAAGAGACTATCTACTAATGTAACCTGTACAACAGAAAACAAAAATCAACTCCGAAATGTCAGAAATCTTTTATTTAAAAGCAGAGGTATGAGAACCGCCTCCTCCCCCACAGACCTGCTGCTTAAAAAAGATACACTTGAAATAGAATTATACATTATTAAAAACAGATAACGTAAGCCAATCAAAATTTAAAAAAAACACGAAAAGCAAAATTGCTTGTAATTTTAGAAACATTACTTTGGGAGAGAAAGCTGTTTACTTATTCATTTTAATGTAGGCTCTATGCCTAGGGTGGAGCCCAGTATGAGACTTGAACACATACCCCTAGGGATGCTTGACTGAGTCACCCAGGCACCCCCATAAAAAATTATTTTTGATAAAAAGTAGAGTCAATGACAAAGATTTAAGAATAATATTTTTGTGATTCATAAGCCAAAAGTAAGTAGGAGAAATTGAGGCACATTTTTACTGGGGTATTATCAGAGTATTTGGACCATAAAAGTATCCAGTAATTTTATTTTCTACAAATACACATACCAAATTTTTAAATGTCAACAGAACATTTGCAAAATTTGCTATAATGTTATAAGAAAAACATAACCAAAAATTAAAGTCAGGCAGAAAATATTGACAATAAATAAGCTTTTACAAACTTAAAAATACTAAGATCCCATGATCAAGATACTGAACCTTGGTTATAAATTGCTATTATCTCCCCTTAAGGTCATTTCTTGAGATAATAGAAAAATGAGGGAAGGATACTTTTTTGGTTTGTTGGATTGGTAGGTGGCCTGTGGTAGAAATTAACCCAGCATCTCTGTGGGAAAGGAAAATGAATTTTTAGAATTCTGTTCTTGTTGACATGCTTTCCCCCATCCCCTGATGTCATTGTCTTAAACAGTGCCTCACTCTCCGTTAACTGTAAATTGGATCTCTGTTCTAGCTGTCCTCTAGAATAAAATCCTGGGCCAGTCCTTGCTTAAATCTTACTTCTTTGCAGGAACTTGGAAAATCAGGTGGAGACTACTGTACTCCTTCCTGTTCATAGTCACTTGTCTCGTGAATTACAATAACAGTCTAAGGAATGCTCCCTAAAAAGAAGCTCTGGAGGAGTGATTGTAGTTTAACACCCTAAGTTTCAACCCTAGGGCTAGTCTGCTCTTTGCCATTCCTCCCACTGAATATTTGGCTGTTCACTGCTGGACAAGTTTGGTTGATAGTGCCAGGAAAAAAAATGAACTGCTGCAAATAACAAAAATGTTGGAGGAGCACAGCTATTTCAAAGGAAGAAGTGTAGATAGAGTATATCAGAGTCTAACAGAAGCAAAAATATTAGGACAGATAAATTGATAAATTTAGTCTAATGAACATAATAAAAGAAGGGAAAGTGTTACAAATGAGAACATAGAACAGAGACAACCATGCAGAAAATTTAGGTGTGAAACATTAAAAAAAAGTGTAAAATACAATAGATGTGAACTAATGGAAATGATAGAGCTAGGGAGTAAATAAATAATTGGTAGGACATATTTAGAAAATATCTTGAAAAGGGAAAGGACAAATAGGGAAAAAAAATTTAAGGCAGTATGAGAATGAAAATAGAAATGCTGACTTTTCCCTCCAAACAAGAGGGACATTGGGAGAAGAGAGGAAATATTTGAAAAAGTAATTGAGATCCGTTTGTTAACTGACCTCAGATTTAAAGGGCTAGAAAGCACCCCAAAAAGAGAATAAGGAAGACCTCACTACACATACTAACCTGAAATTTAAGAATATGGAAGACCCAGAAATTCTAAAAGCCTGCAAAAAGAAAGAACAAGCAATATAAAAGAGAACAAGTATGAGCTTTTTTTTTTTTCCTGGCAGTAGCACTGGGTACAAGATAACTACTACAATTTAGAATTTAATATCTAGCCAAACTATCATTGAAATGAGAGTAGATAATAAAATATCCTCAGGCATTAAAGTGCTCTGATGATTTTTATTAAAAGGTGACACTGAAAACAGTTTTGAATGAAGTGCTTAACCGAAAAGGTAAGGTAAATTAAGGGATACTGTAAGAGATTTGTGATTATTTACCTTAGTAGAGTGGATTGTTACCTTTATAACAAATAAAAAAGGTCTAGTTAATACCAATCTTGATGGGTTGGCAGAGGAAGGCAAGGTCAAAGGATATGAGAGCATATTAAGTTCTTATTAGAAGATGATATCTTTGACGTCAAAAATTTAAAGAGAGCCTTAAAAATAAAGTAAGATAAAGTGGAATGTAAGATTAAGATAGAAATAGGACCAAATACATCAATAAATATAATCTAAGTGAACCAAAACTCACCAATTAAGAAAATACTGATTAGCATAAAGAAATCTAGATACTTTCTAGAATACAAGACACATGTAAAGCATAGGAATGCAGCAAGGTTTAAAATAATAGGATTAAAAAAAAAGAAATGCTAACCAAAATAAAATTGTTATTGCTACACTAATAAAAATAAGATCATTATTAGGGATGGTGAGGGTTGTAAATATAGATAGAAGATTTAGGAAATCAAGAAATAACAATTTTTAACATGCATGAATCTGATAAAATAAATGAAGCAAAAATTGGTAGATTTAAATAAATGAAGACTTCAATATCTCAGTTTCTCAATTGAGAAATTGCTAAAACTACAGAGAAATTGTTTTCAAAGATTTATTTACTTATTTATTTATTTTAGAAAGTGAGAAAGATCATGAGCGGGAGGGGCAGGGGCAGAGACAGGACAGACATTTCATCAAAGAAGACATACTACAGACGGCCAATAGACCTATGAAGAGATACTCAGCATCACTCAGCATCAGGGAAATGCAAATGAAAAGTATAATGAGATATCACCTCACACCTGTCAGAATGGCTAAAATCAAAAACACAAGAAACAAGTATTGGCATGGATGTGGAGAAAAAGGAACTGTCACATGCTCTTGGTAGGAATGCAAACTTCTGCAGCCACTGTGGAAAAGAGTATGCGTAGAAAATGAAAAATAGAACACCATAAGACCCAGTAATTGCAGAACTGGGTTTTTACCCAAAGAATAAGAAAACACTAATTCGAATAGGTAGGTGCACCCCTATGTTCATTGCAGCATTATTTACAACGTCCAAATTGCGGAAGCAGCCCAATTATCCATAGATGAATGGATAAAGAAGATATGGTATAGGGGTGCCTGGGTGGCTCAGTGGGTTAAAGCCTCTGCCTTCTGCTCAGGTCACGATCCTGGGATCAAGCCCCACATTGGGCTCTCTGCTCATCAGCAGGGAGCCTGCTTCCTCCTCTCTCTCTGCCTACCTCTCTGTCTACTTGTGATCTCTGTCTGTCAAATAAATAAATAAAATCTTAAAAAAAAAAAAAGATATGGTATATGTACAATGGAATATAACCCAGCTATAAAAAAGAATGAAATCTTGCCATTTGCAACAACATGGACGTAGAGAGTAAAATGCTAAGCAAAGTAAGTCAGAGAAGGACAGATACCATATTATTTCACTCAAATGTGTATGTAAAAAAAATTCAAAGATAAACTGAAAAAACCGATTTGAAACCAAATATGGTTAAATCATATGTAAGAAATGTGAACAGAGTTCTAAGGTGATTGAGTGCCATGTTGAGAATGTCTTATAAGGAGTTCAAAGGGCCATTTGTTTTTCTTTTCCATTTTCATCCTTAAGATAACGTTTTTAGAGCTAGAATTGTTCAGTTACCTACCTGAAGATAATGCTCCTTTTGAAGTGGTTCTTTTAGGCTTAAAGAAATGTGATGGTTTTTATCTCTTTAAAACATGTAAGAATACATGAGATACTAAGATTTTTTTTCTTTTTTATAGATATTTCCTTTGATTTAAGCAACTGCTTATAAACTAGGAGCTTTGCCATTGTTTCTGTTAAAAACAAAGGCAGAAAGTAACATCAGGTATATTGCCATTGTAGTATTCTGTCAAACTATTTTTTAAATCGTATCCTGCAGTTATTCTGTACAACAAAGTGTTGCTTAGCTTTTGCCTTTCAGGACAATCTGAGTAGAATATATTCTTTTCTTTTTGTTAGAGCATACCAAATTCTCATAAATTAAGAAGCAACTTCAATTAAGAAATTTTTATGCTACTGTTCAATTTTTAATTTTTGGTTTTTTTCTTAGAATTCAAGGACTTAACCTGAACATAATACGTTTTTCTTATTGAAATGTCATAGACTGTGATAGGGCTATAGCAGTAGAAATGGAAAAGAGGGATATCCTAGAGAGACATGATTCAGGAGAGAAAGCCTCTGGCTCTCTTATATCCTCCTGGCTTTTGGTACAAAGGCAGTATTTGTTTTATCCTGAAGCCAAATTTAAAACAATATTCATCTATTTTAAATTATCTGTAACTCCTTTCAGAGTCTAAAGAAGACTATTAGGATAGACTTTTGAAAAATCTTATACTTAGTTTAGAAAAAATTTATTCATTTATTTATTTTTAAAAAGGTATTTATTTATTTACTTATTAATATTTATTTATTTGACAGAGATCACAAGTAGGCAGAGAGGCAGGCAGAGAGGGAGGGGGATCAGTCTCCCTGCCGAGCAGTGAGCTCGATATGGAGCTCGATCCCAGGACCCTGAGATCGTGACCTGAGCTGAAGGCAGAGGTTTAATCTACTGAGCCACCCAGACACCCTGAAAAAATTTATTTTTTTTACATTTACATTTATTCTATGTTCTCTACTTTATGTTACAAGTATGATTCTGAAAATTGGAATACATCTGTTTAAGTCTTGTATAATTCAAAATTTTTTGTATACAGTTGTTCCTCTCAGAGATAAATGCCTTTCTGTTTGTATAAATTCTTGTCAAGATTGATAAAGTGGTTAGAAAGAGAGAGTTGTAATTTAAATAGTGTTGATGACTACTGTTTAGGAAGCAGTACCACGGGAGCGCCCTTTCAGTGCCATGAAACAAGAACAGCATAGGAAATGGATTGAAGATTTGAACAAGCAAATAGAAGATGATCGGCAAAGAAAAATAGAGGAAAAAATTACATCTTCAAAGGTAACTTAACAAATTTAGGTGGATGTTGTCACGGGAAAAAAAATAATTTGAGTCCTTAATCAAATACTTTTGATACAATACTTTTGATATTGATACAATACTTTTAAACCTAAAAGTATCCTAAAGCTATTTGACAAGACTACAGTATTCAAATTAATACACATTTGCTCTTGTAAACCTTTTATTGAATGCATTTAGTAAGTGATTTTGTGTAATTTCTTAAAACTGGCTTTTCAGGAATTTCCTAATTTGAATTTCTCGTACTCTTCATGTTAGTTACCTAAGTATATATGGAATTAATAAAGAATATAGCTCTGTTAATTTTTGTGATGCTTATTCTGCTCTGTGGTGACTTTTAAAAATTGTGTTTGATTATCATTTTAGAACTTTATACATGAGAACAATTGGAAGAATTCTTAGTAATTCTTATTTATCATGATTAGGGTGAGGAACATGACAGATGGGCAATGCATTTTGATTCGTTAAAGTCCTATCCTGCTTCTCAGTCTCAACTGTCTTCTTGGTCAACACACAACCAACCAGAGTACTTCTGTGTCTCTCCGGACACTCACGAACTGGCTGATACCAGCAGTGTTTATACGCCTATGACTGGAAGCCAGGTTGAACCTTCAGAGGAGGAGCATATGGCAAAACCAGTTAGAGATAAGACCATGGCAGATAGTCAGAAAACAAAGTAAGTTTATTTTTCAGTATTTATTAATGTTTAAGAAAGTCTATGTGCTTTTAAAAGGACTGTCATTATATTTATAATACGTGTTAATTGATTTCAGGTTTGGTATTTTCCTTTAAAGTAGAAATTACTAGTGGATGTATCTGGAGCAAAAATGATTTAGCATCTTTTGGGGGTTTTGTGTAACTAAAGTGTCCATCTTGCCAGCTTTCTCCGTTCTATGACTGCTCTCTTGGATCCAGCTCAGATTGAAGAACGTGAGAGGCGACGACAAAAACAGTTAGAACATCAGGTATTGCATTGTAAAATACTATTCTTTGCCTTAATAAGTAAAGTCATTTCCAGCGGATACCTAAATAAATGGAAATTAAAATTCCAATATAAATGTGCAGCACAGGCCCTTCCATTTCTGTGATGAATCTAATTTTTACTCCAGCTGGCAGTAATACTCAAATTATATTGATGCTGAGAACCAGACAGTATCGCATAGTACAACCAGCCACTTGCCTTCCAGAAGACAAGGTCTTTAATATATGTTTTATATATGAAATGGCACTAAATCTTAACTTAGTACTGGTTATTTTTTTTTTTCATCTGTTTATAGGTCTCCTGAATTTTGTTTAGGATGAGAATTAGTTCTTTTAAGGGAACTATACAGGGCACTGAAGTAGAATTCTGATTGAGAAATCTAGCAGATAATATAAGGAAGGAGACTAAGATTAAAATTCTAATTTTAATCTAACACTAAAAGGACTTAAAATTCTGAATAATTCTTTAAAACATTTGATACATGAAGAATTCGATGTAATTTATATTGTTAATCTTAATCAGTAAGTGAATTACAGAATGTCTGCTACTTACCAGGCACTATGCTAAGTGCTGAGATTTTTTTAGTTGTTTTTGGATTACTTCTTCTAACAGACCTCCTCTCTTAAAAGAAAAAGCATATAGAATTCCAGGAACAAGAGATGGGATAAATACATTGGAAATTTGACATTTTAACTTCATTTATATATGTAATATTGCATTATATATTATCTGCTACTGATAAACTTACTTTAGAAATTCAAATGCTTCAAATAGATTTTTTTAATTTGTGACAGTGCATTTTGTGATTTATGATTTATAACTAGAAAGCCATCACCGCTCAGGTAGAAGAGAAACGCAGGAAGAAAGAGCTGGAAGAACAGCAAAGAAAGAAGGAAGAACAAGAAGAGGAGCGTCGCTTAGCACGGGAACGAGAAGAGATGCAGAAACAGTATGAAGAAGACATACTTAAGCAAAAACAAAAGGAAGTAAGTATATATTAAAATTTTTTTCATTGAAATATAATTAACACAGTGTTACATTAGTTTCAGGTGTACAACAACATAGTGATTCAGGAGTCCTATATGTTATACCATGTTGACAGGCATACAATACACACTATTATAGTACCATTGACTGTATTCCCTATACTGTTGCTTTCGTCCCTATGACTCGTTCATTTAATATTTGGAAGCCTGTACCTCCCACTCCTCTTCCCTCATTTACTAACTCCCTCTTCCCTGCTACCAGTTTGTGAGTCTGTTGTTTTGTTTTGTTTTTTAAAGATTTTACTTGTTTATTTGACAGAGATCACAAGTAGGCCGAGAGGAAGGCAGAGAGATAGGCAGAGAGGCAGGCAGAGAGAGAGAGAAAGAGAGAGGAGGAAGCAGACTCCCTGCAGAGCAGAGAGCCCGATGGGTTCAATCCCAAAACCCTGGGATCATGACCTGAGCCAAAGGCAGAGGATTTAACCCACTGAGCCACCCAGGCACCCCTGTGGGTCTGTTTTTTTGTTTGTTTGGGGTTTTTTGTTTTGCTTTTCATTTTATCTTTTTAGTTTCCACATATAAGTGACTTCATATGGTATTGATCTTTCCCTTCTGACTGACTGACTTTAGCATAATACCCTCTGGGTCCATCCGTGTTATTGCAAATGGCAAGATCTCATTCTTTTTTTTTATTTTTAAATTTTATTTATTTATTTGTCAGAGAGAGTGAGCACAGGCAGACAGAGTGGCAGGCAGAGGCAGAGGCAGAGGGAGAAGCAGGCTCCCCGCTGAGCAAGGAGCCTGATGTGGGACTCGATCCCAGGATGCTGGGATCATGACCTGAGCCGAAGGCAGCCGCTTAACCAACTGAGCCACCCAGGCGTCCCATCTTTTTTTATGGCTGAATAATACTCTACTTTTGTATACACTACATTTTCTTATCCATTCTTCTGCTGATGGATTCTTGAGTTGCTTCCATATCTTGGCTGTTACAAATAATGCTGCAGTAAACATTTGGGTGCATATATCTTTTGTTTCCTTTGGGTAAGTACTTTATAGTGAAATTACTAGACCGTGTGGTAATTCTACTTTTAATTTTTTTAGGAGGGTCCTTATTGTTTTCCACAGGTTATACCAATTTCCATTCTTACCAATAGTGCACAAGGGTTCCCTTTTCTCTACATCCTCACCAACACTTGTTGTTTCTTGTCTTTTTGATACTAGCTGTTCTGACGATGGTGAGATGATATAATTAATGGTTTTGATTCACATTTCCCTGATCATTAGTGATGTTGAGGATCTTTTCCTGTGTCTGTTAGCCATCTGTATGCTTTGGGAAAATGTTTGGGTCCTCTGATCTTTTTTAAAAATTAAATTATTTTGGGGGCAGTTGACTAAGTGTCTGAGTCTTGGTTTCAGCTCAGGTCATGCTCACTGGGTTGTGAGATCAAGCCTAGTGTGGAGCCTGCTTAAGATTCTCCCCCCACCCCCACTCTGTCAGCCTATCTCCCCATTCATGTGGTCATGCTGTCTCCCTTAAAAAAAAAAAAAAATCATTATTTGGTTTTGGTGTTGAGTTGTACAAGTTATTTGTATATTTTGGATATTAACTCCTTTTCACATATGTTGTTTGCAGATATCTTCTCCCATTCAGTAATTTGTTGTTTTGTGGATGGTTTCTTTTATTGTGCAGAAGCTTTTTATTTTGATGTAATCCCAACAGTTTATTTTTGCTTTTATTTCCTATGCCTGAGGAGACAGATCTAGAAAATGGAAATTAAAATTCCAGTATAAATGTACAGCGCAGGCCCATGGTAATGCCAGTGTCCAAGAGGATACTGCCTCTGTTTCCTTTAAGGAGTTTTATGGTCTTAGGTCTCACAGTTTATATCCATTTGAGTTTATTTTTGTGTGTGGCGGAAGAAAGTGGTACAATTTCATTCTTGTTGATGTAACTGTCCAGTTTTCCCAGCATATTTTATTGAAGAGACTGTCTTTTTCCCATTGGATATTCTTGCCTTCTTTGTCATACATTAGTTGACCATATAAGCATGGTTTTATTCCTGGGCTCCCTTTCATCTTCTTTTGATCTGTTTTGTGCCATTGCTATACTATTTTGAGTACTGGCTTTGTAGCATATATGGTTTGAAATCTAAGATTGTGATACCTTCAGCTTTGTTCTGCTTCCTCAGAATTGCTTTGGCTATTTGGGGTCCTTTGTGGTTCCATACAGATTTTAAGATTATTTGTTCTAGCTCTGTGGAAAATTCTGTTGGTATTTTGATAGGGATTACATTCAATCTGTAGATTGCTTTAATAGAATGGACGTTTAAAGTGTTAGTTCTTCTGGGGTGCCTGGGTGGCTCAGTGGGTTAAAGCCTCTGCCTTCAGCTCGGGTCATGATCTCAGGGTCCTGGGATCGAGCCCCGCATCAGGCTCTCTGCTCAGCAGGGAACCTGCTTCCTCCTCTGTCTTTGCCTGCCTGTCTGCCTACTTGTGATCTCTGTCTGTCAAATAAATAAATAAAATATTAAGGGGCGCCTGGGTGGCTCAGTGGGTTAAGCCACTGCCTTCGGCTCAGGTCATGATCTCAGGGTCCTGGGATCGAGTCCCGCATCGGGCTCTCTGCTCAGCAGGGAGCCTGCTTCCCTCCCTCTCTCTCTGCCTGCCTCTCTGTCTACTTGTGATCTCTCTCTGTCAAAGAAATAAATAAAATCTTTAAAAAAAAAAAAAAAGTGTTCTTCCAAACTATCAACATGGTAGTATTTATATTATAAATAACATTATAGAGTAAAAATGGATAGAGTAAAAATGGGTATATTTTTAAAAGAAAAATAATCAGAAGTTGAACATTTGCATCTGTTTTGAAATTTTGAAGGTGTATGCAGAAACACTGAAGTGTTGCATTATAAAGGTTATGAATGTAAAGGAGAATCTAGAGAAGGTTTAATTATTTCAAGTGATCAGTTCACAAATGCCATATTGCATGGGTTTTTTCCTCTGCTAAGAAAGACCAGTACAGCACAAAAAAAAATTACCCATGTGCTTCATTTTGAAATGTTTTCTAAGCAATAATTATTATTTTTTTTAAGATTTTATTTATTTATTTGACAGATCACAAGTAGGCAGAGAGGCAAGCAGAGAGAGGGGAAGCAGGCTCCCTGCTGAGCAGAGAGCCCAATGTGGGGCTTGATCCCAGGACCCAGATCATGACCTGAGCCGAAGGCAGAGGCTTAACTCTCTGAGCCACCCATGCACGCCTAAGCAGTAATTATTAATAAATATCCTAGATGTGTTAAAAGAAATGATTGGCCTTTCTGTCTGTATCCATTAGTGAACAGGAGCATATATTTTCAGTGATTGGCTGGGATTGATGATACATTTCATTGCTGTGTTAGAGTTTTCCTGTGTGCTTAAATAAGATCTTTTTTTTTTTAATTATAAAATTTTATTTATTTATTTATTTTAAAGATATTATTTATTTATTTGAAAGACAGAGATCACAAGTAGGCAGAGAGGCAGGCAAGAGGGAGAGGAAGGGAAGCAGGCTCCCTGCTGAGCAGAGAGCCCGATTCCGGGCTCGATCCCAGGACCCTGGGATCATGACCTGAGCCGAAGGCAAAGGCTTTAACCCACTGAGCCACCCAGGCGCCCAAATTTTTTTTATTTTTTGTGATTTTATTTATCCATTTGTTAGAGAGAGAGAGCACAAGGGAGAGCACAAGCAGGGAGAGGGGCAGAGGGAGAAGCAGGCTCCCTACTGAGCAGGGAGCCAGATCTAGGACTCGATCCCAGGACAGTGGAATCATGATCTAAGCTGAAGGCAGCCGCTTAACCAACTGAGCCAACCAGGTGTCCCTAAATAAGATTGTTTTTTAAAAAAGAGTAGATACCTGGTTAGCTACAAGAACATCTCTGTTAAGTGGTACATGTGGCATAGGGATGATTGTGTGAAGTGTCATGTTTGAGCTGACCTGACATGAGCAAATCCTACAATGACATGTGATTGCCAAGGATTTGTGAAGTTTATAGTAGAGCATAGAGCATTTCCCCTCGCCCTCGGAGATGCAACCCAGAGCCTGCATTTTCTTGATTTTTCCCATTTTCAGCCTTAACTCCACACTGATGAAGCGGATGATCTGGGTTCTATTTTCATTATGTTGAATAGGTTAAGCCAACTACTCCTATGAAAAAACTATATATGTGAATAAAGTCAAAGGGTCATTTGTTTGAATTGCAAGAAATGGCCGTAAATCCTGTGTTTTACCTCTTAATAATCTGTTTTTAATCTTAATGGAATTTTGATGGGATTAATCACTGGTTTTAGAAGCTTTAAAAACTTTATTATAATAAACTTCAGTGGGTAAAAGAATTCTTACATTTGTGGTCTAATACAGCTGTAGAATATGATACTAAAATGTAAGTTCCAAAAGGGAGAAGCTTTGCCCTGTTGACTTTTTCCCAGTATCTTGAATAGTGCCTGGCACATAGTAGGAGCTAATCTGCTCAGAATAGTTAAGTCTATAGGTGTCTGATAATTGCATTTAATAATTCTGTGCCCTTCAATATTAACAGGAAATCATGACTCTCAAAACAAATGAGCTATTTCAGACAATGCAGAGAGCACAGGAGCTAGCACAGAGGCTGAAACAAGAACAGAGAATCCGAGAATTGGCTCAAAAGGGACACGACACTTCTGGATTGATTAAAAATCTTGGTGGTAAGCAGTTCACTAGAATTTTACTTAAAATATCTTTTGAAGAGGATTTTAAATAACTGCCTATTTTTGGTACCTCTAACACACCTAGTGACTAAATACTGTTTTAGGAATTTCAGATCTTGAACTGATGTAACTTTATAAAAATGCTTATTTTGTTTGGGAGATTGGTTTAAGAGAAAAACTAAATAATGTTACACTTTCCAATAATCTTCTTTGATACAGGAAGGATGTTAGGGTTTGAAGACAACAACCAAGAATTCTCCAGATGTTTTTGGTGCAAAAAGGTGGTTTTATTAAAGCACGGGGACAGGACCCATGGGCAGAAAGAGTTGTACTAGGGTCGTGAAGAGTGGCTCATCATATACTTCAAGTTGTGAGGGGTTAGGGATAGTGTAAGTATAAGGAATTTGGAAGCACAGTTTCCAGGACCTTGAGGGGGCTAGCTATTGTTGGGAAAATGTCATTTATTACTGTCTAATAAAAACTTAGTTATGAGACCCTTCAGATGTATATCAGTGGGTCATATGATTGGGGGATGATTGCCAATATGTATTGGGGAGAGGGGTAGAGATAAAGGCAGTTTCCAGAGGAATTTTTTTTATGTTACAATAGACGTGCAAGATCGTGGGGGTTGAGCTAAGATTACGTTCTGCCCTTAGCAAAGTGTGAACATCCAGGCAGTTGAGTTCCTAGAGGAATGTCACTAATGACCTATTTCAAGGACTTGTCAGTGGGCCGTAAGTAGTAAGGAAATTTAATTTTATTTATTTATTTATTTATTTTTTTTACCACGGTCTCCCCTCCCCCAGCCTCTTACTGGGTCGGGTCACAGTGGCCATTACAGGGCCAGGCCAGCCATGGTGGCTCCCGTTTGCCCAGGGACAGGGGGCTCCTCTGGTTGTCCAGGGCACTCGACAGGTCCCCTCCATCCCCCTTGAGGGACTCCCCGCGGCTGATGCGCTCCTCCTCACACTTCTCCAGGCCCAGGCCCAGACCCTCGATGGGCCTGGGTCTCCAGTAGAGGCTGGGGTGGGCATTGAGTGGGTTGAGGGGGCTCAGCGGGTTGAGGGGGTTGAGGGGGTTCATTGGTGGGGCCTCCTCTTTATTGAGGGCCTCCTGGCTGGACATCTGCATGTGCCTTCGCAGCTGGCTGGTGGCCTGCTCCCACACCGACATGTGCTGCCGGCGCCTCCGCTCCCTCATACAGGTGGCTGCTCCGTGGCTCCCACATCGACATGTGGTGTCTTCGCCTTCTGTCTCTTTCGATAGAAGGCATGTTGGGTGCAGACATTGGGCTGACGTCCTTGGCCTTCTGCAATGCATGTTTCTGGTTGAAAGCCTCCTCTTCTTGCTCATCCTTGCTCATCTTCTGCCTTTGTTTCCTACATTTTACATAAATTTTCTTATGTTTTGTTTATAGTAGGTAAAATGTATACTTTTTTTTACCCAGTGTTTTTAGAGCAATCTCTGAAAGGATCCTCATATTCAATAAGGGATAAAAATGCAGGTCACTTTTTGTAAGAAAATTTAGGATAGCCCTTTTATATTTTTATTGTAGTGTTCACATTGATTACCCTGAAAATCTTGTGCGTATATAGTTGCTGCTACACATACTTTCTCTTAATCTTCCTGAACTGTCATTATGTTGGATAATTTATTTCTCTTGCTATTTGATAAGGTGACTAACAACATTTCAAATTTAGGACATGGCTTGGATGATGTCAGTGGTAAAAAGAATACATGTATCAATTCTACAACCTCTCCCAAAAAGGATACTGCTGTGCAAACAGGTATTTGTTTAAAAGTTGTGATTTGGTTTAAAAATTTACTTAAAATTAGCATCACAGTCAGAATTAAGCTCAATTTAGAATTGAGCTCTATTTAAAAATGAAAGGAATTCACCACTTTTCAGCAAGGATTAGAAAATGAAGGGATCTCTTGATTTTTAATTTCTCTGTAACAGCTTCATTGAGGTTTAATTCACATAGGATACAGTTAACCCCCTTAAAGGATACAGTGCAGTGTTTTGGTTTTGTTTTTCTTCAAGTTTTTAATTAAATTCTAGTTAACATATATGGTGAAATTGTTTCAGATGTAGAATTTAGTGATTCATCACTTACATATAATACCCAGTGCACATCACAAGTGCCCTCCTAAATACCCATCACCCAGTTAGCCCATTTCCCCACTCACCTCCCTCTATAATCACTCAGTTCTCTTTTTTTCCCCTCATTTATGTGAGAGGGAGAGTGAGAGAGAGCAGAAGCAGAAGGGAGAAGCAGAGGGAAAGGGAGAAGCAGACTCCCTGCTGAGCAGGGAGCCCAACATTGGGCTCAATTCCAGGACCCTGAGATCATGACCTGAGCTAAAGGCAGATGCTTAACCTACTGAGCCACCCAGGTGCCCCAGTATCTTCTAGTTCTGTCCATGTCATTGCAAATGGCAAGCTTTCATTCTTTTTGATGGCCAAGTTATATACCATCTTCTTCATCCATGGATATTTGGGTTCTTTCTATATTTTGGCTGTTGTTGATAATGCTGCTATAAACATCATGGTGCATGTGCCCCTTTGAATCAGTAATTTTGTGTCCTTTAAGTAAATGCCTAGTAGTATAATTGCTGGGTCATAGGGTAGTTCTGTTTTTAACTTTTTGAGGGACCCCCCCCATACAGTTTTCCAGAGTGGCTGCATCAGTTTGCATTCTCATCAACAGTGTAGGAGGATTCCCTTTTCTCCATATATTCGCCAACACCTGTTGTTTTCTGTGCTAGTAAATTTTAGCCAGTTTGATAGGTGTGAGGTGGTATCTCATTATGGTTTTGATTTGTATTTTCCTGATGAGTGAAGTTGAGCATCTTTTCATGTGCCTATTAGGCAACTATATATCTTTGGAAAAATGTCTGTGTCTTCTGCCCCCCCCTTTTTTCTTTTCTTTTTAGGATTTTAAAATTTATTTCACAGAGCGAGCACAAGCAGGGGGAGTGGCAGGGAGAGGGAAAGGGAGAAGCAGGCTCCCCACTGAGCAGGGAGTCCAATGCAGGGCTTGATCCCAGGACTCTTGGAATGTGACTTGAGCCGAAGGCAGCTGCTTAAGTGACTGAGCTACCGAGGCGCCCCTTCTTGCCCATTTCTTAACTGGATTATTCATTTTTTGGGTGTTGAGTTTGATAAGTTATTTATAGATTTTGGATACTAACCCTTTTTCAGACACGTCATTTGCAAATACCTTCTCCCATTCTGTAGGTTTTCTTTTAGTTTTGTTGATTTTTTTCTTCACTGTGTAGAAGCTTTTTATCGTGATGTCCCGGTAGTTCACTTTTGATTTGCTTTTGTTTCCCTTGCCTCTAGAGACGTGTTTAATAAGAAGTTGCTATGGCTGAGGTCAAAGAGGTTGCTGCCTATGTTCTCAAGGATTTTGATGGATTCCTGTTTCATATTTAGGTCTTTCATCCATTTTGAATTTATTTTTGTGAATGGCATATGAAAGTGGTTCAGTTTCATTCTTCTGCATGTTGCTGTCCAGTTTTCCCAGCACCATTTGTTGAAGAGACTGTGTTTTTTCCATTGGACATTCTTTCCTGCTTTGTCGAAGATTAGTCGACCATGGAGTTGAGGGTCCATTTCTGGGTTCTCTGTTCTGTTCCATTGATCTATATGTCTGTTTTTGTGCCAGTACCATACTGTCTTGATGATTACAGCTTTGCAGTAGAGCTTGGAGTCCAGAATTGTGATGCCACCAGCTTTGGTTTTCTTTTTCAACATTCCTTTGGCTATTTGGGGTCTTTTCTGGTTCCATATATATTTTAGGATTATTTGTTCCAGCTCTGAAAAAAGTTGATGGTATTTTCATAGAGATTGCATTGAATGTGTAGATTGCTCTAGGTAGCATAGACATTTTAACAGTATTTGTTCTTGAAGGTCTACAAGCAGGGAATGTTTTTCCATATCTTTGTCTTTCTCAGTTTCTTTTATGAGTGTTTTGTAGTTTTGTGAGTACAAATCCTTTGCCTCTTTAGTTAGGTTAATTCTAGGTATTTTACAGTTTTTGGTGCATTTGTATATGGAATTGACTCCCTAATTTCTTTCTTCTGTCTCATTGTTAGCATATAGAAATGCAGCTGATTTCTCTGCATTGATTTTATATCCTGCCACTTTGCTGAATTCCTATATGAGTTTTAGTGATTTTGAGGTGGAATCTTTTGTGTTTTCTACATAGAATATTATGTCATCTGCAGAGTGAGAGTTTGACTTTTTAGCCAATTGAAATGCCTTTTATTTCTTCTTGTTGCATGATTGCTGAGGCTAGGACTTCTAGTACTATGTTGAACAACAGTGGTGACAGTGGACATCCCTGCCATGTTCCTGACCTTAGGAGGAAAGCTCTGTTTTTCTCCATTGAGAATGATATTTGCTGTGGGCTTTTTGTATATGGCTTCTATGATATTGAGGTATGTTCCCTCTGTGAAGAGTTTTAATCAAGAAAGAATGCTGTACTTTATTAAATGCTTTTTCTGGGCGCCTGGGTGGCTCAGTGGGTTAGGCCGCTGCCTTCGGCTCGGGTCATGATCCCAGGGTCCTGGGATTGAGTCCTGCATCGGGCTCTCTGCTCAGCAGGGAGCCTGCTTCCCTTCCTCTCTCTCTGCCTGCCTCTCTGCCTACTTATGATCTCTCTGTCTGTCTGTCAAATAAATTAAAAAAATAAATAAATAAATAAATGCTTTTTCTGCATCACTTGAGAGGATCATATGGTTCTTGTCCTTTCTCTTAGTCATGTGGTATATTATGTTGATTGATTTGCGAATATTGAACCTTTCCTGCAGCCAAGGAATAAGTCCCACTTGATTGTGGTGAATAATTGTTTTAATAATTGAAATTATTAAAATATACCCTCAATTATTGAAATGGACCCTCAGCTCCATGGTTGACTAATCTTTGACAAAGCAGGAAAGAATATCCAATGGAAAAAATAGTCTTCTTCAACAAATGGTGCTGAGAAAGCTGGACAGCCACATGCAGAAGAATGTTTGAATATACTTTTAATGAACTGTTGGATTTGATTTGCTAATATCTTGTTGAGAATTTTCACACCCATGTTCATCAATTATATATTAGGTATAATTCTCTTTTTTGGTGGGGTCTTTGTCTGGTTTTGGAATCAAGGTAATGCTGGCCTCATAGAATGAATTTAGAAGTTTTCCTTCCATTTATTTCTATTTTTTTGGAACTGTTTGAGAAGAATGTGTATTAACTTTTTTTTTTTTTTTTTTGAAGATTTTGTTTATTTGACAGACAGAGACCACAAGAAGGCAGAGAGGCAGGCAGAGAGAGAGGGGAGGGGAAGCAGGCTCCCCGCTGAGTGGAGAGCCCAATGCGGGGCTCGATCCCAGGACCTGGAGATCATGACCTGAGCCGAAGGCAGTGGCCCAACCCACTGAGCCACCCAGGCGCCCCTAACTTTTTTTTTTTTTAAGTCTAGTAGAATTCCCCTGGGAAGCCATCTGGCCCTGGACTTTTGTATTTGAGAGATTTTTGATTACAGATTCAGTTTCTTTGCTGGTTATGGGTCTATTTAAATTTTTTTCTTTCTGTTTCAGTTTTGGCAGTTTGTGGATTTCTAAGAATTTATCCATTTCTTCCAGATGCTTGTTTTGTTGGCATATGGTTTTTCCTAATAATCTCTAATAATTATAATTCTGTGGTGTTGGTTGTGATCTCTCTTCTTTCATTGGTGATTTTATTTATTTTGGTCTTTTTGTGTTTTGATTAAGTCTGGCTAGGGGTTTATCAGTTTTATTCTTTCAGAGAAAAATATTTTAGTTTCATTGATCTGTCCTACTAGTTTTTTTATTTCTGCTCTAATCTTTTTATTTCCTTCCTTCTGCTGGCTTTAGGCTTTATTTGCTGATCCTTTTCTAGCTTCCTTTAGGTGTAAGGTTAGGTTGTATATTTGAGATTTTTCTTGCTTCAAGGTAGGCTTGTATTGCAGTATACTTTCTTTTCAGGACCACCTTTGCTGCATCCCCAAGGTTTTGGACTATCGGTTTTCATTTGCTTCCGTGGATTTTTAAAAATTTCTTCTTTAGGGTGCCTGGGTGGCTCAGTGGGTTGGTCCGCTGTCTTCGGCTCGGGTCATGATCCCAGGGTCCTGGGATGGAGTCCCGCATTGGGCTCTCTGATCAGCGGGGAGCCTGCTTCCGCCCCTGCCCCCCGCCTGCCTCTCTGCCTACTTGTGATCTCTGTCTTTCAAATAAATAAAATCTTTTTTTAAAAAATTTCTTCTTTAATTTCCTGGTTAACCTCTTCATTCTTTTTTTTTTTTTAAATATTTAATTAATTTATTTATTTGACAGAGATCACAGGTAGGTAGGGAGAGAGGGGAAGCAGGCTCCCTGCTGAGTAGAGAGCCTGATGTGGGGCCTGATCCCAGGATCCTGAGATCATGACCTGAGCCAAAGACAGACGCTTAACCCACTGAGCCACCCAGGTACCCCCCTCTTCATTCTTTAGTAGAATGTTCTTTAATGTCCATGTATTTGTGATCTTTCCAAATTTTTTCTTGTGGTTGACTTAAGGATTCATAGCATTATGGTCTGAAAATATGCATGGTATGATCTCATTCTTTTTGTATTTGTCGAAGACCTGATTTGTGATCCAGTATGTGATCTATTTTGGAGAATATTCCATGTGCACTTAGAAAGAATGTGTATTCCTGAGGTGGGGTGGGGTTATGGACATTGGGGAGCGTATGGCTATGGTGAGTGCTGTGAAGTGTAAACCTGGCGATTCACAGACCTGTACCCCTGGGGATAAAAATATATGTTTATAAAAAATAAAATAAAAATTTGAAAAAAAAAAAAAGAATGTGTATTTTGTTGCTGCTTTAGGATGAAATGTTCTGAATATGTCTGTTAAGTCCCTCTGGTCCAGTTGTGTCATTCAAAGCCATTGTTTTCTTTTGATTTTTGGGCTTAGATGATCTGTAGGTTTCTGTTAAGTGGGGTATTAAAGTCTCCTATTGTTACTAATGAGTTTCTTTATGTTTGTTATCAATTGACTTATGTATTGGGTGCTGCCAAGTTGGGGGCATAGATATTTGCAATTGTTAGATCTTCTTGTTGGATAGACCCCTTGTTTATGAGATAGTGCCCTTTATCTCATATTATATTTTTTTGTTTAAAATCTAGTTTGATATTAAACATGCCTACTCTGGCTCTCTATTGACTTCTGTTAGCATGATAAATTGGTTTTCATCACCTCACTTTCAATCTGCAGGTGTCTTTAGGTCTAAAAATGAGTCTCTTGTAAGCAGTATATAGGTGGATCTTTTTTTTTAAAATCCATTCTGATACCTTACATCTTTTGATTGGGGCATTTAGTCCATTTACATTCAGGCATTATTATATTTAGGAATTATTATAGATAAGAAGGTAGTGCCATTGTATTGCCTGTGAAGTCACTGTTTCTGGAGATTTTCTCTGTTTCTTTCTAGACTTTGTTGCTTTTGGTCTTTCTTTCCGACTTTAAAGGGTCCCCTTTAATATTTTTTGCAGGGTGGTAGTTTAGTCATCATAAACTCCTAGTTTTGTTTGTCTGGGAATCTCTTTATCTCCTTCTATTCCAAATCCTTGATGGATAAAATATTCTTTACTGTGTATTTTTCCCATTCAGCACCTTGAATATTTTTTGCAGGGTGGTAGTTTAGTTATCATAAACTCCTAGGTTTGTTTGTCTGGGAATCTCTTTATCTCCTTCTATTCCAAATCCTTGGTGGATAAAATATTCTTTACTGTATATTTTCCCCACTCAGCACCTTGAATGTATCATGCCACTCTCTTCTGACCTGCTGGGTTTCTTTGGTAAGATTTACTACTAACCTGATTTGTCTTCCCTTGTAGATTAGGGATTTCTTTTCCCTTGCTGCTTTCAGGATTCTTTCCTTATCTCTGTATTTTGCAGATTTTGCTGCGGTATGTCTTGGGGTTGGCCGGCTTTTGTTGAGTTTGATGGGAGTTCTCTGTGCCTCCCAGGTTTGGATAACTGTTTCCTTCCCCAGATTATACAAGTTTTCATCTATAATGTGTTCATATAAACCTTCTGATGCAGTATTTTTCTTAAAGAGTACAATTAGAGTTTAGAGTTGTGCAACCATCCCCACAGTGAATTTAAGAACATTTTTATCACCCCAGAAAGAACCCCTGTGTTCATCACCAGTCATTCTTCTTTTCTCCCTTGTCTCCAGTTAAAGGTAACCAGCAATCTACTTTCTGTTACTCTAGATTTGCCTATTCTAGACCTTTCATATAATTGGAATCATACCATATGTGGTATTTTGTGCCTGGATTCTTTCATTTAGCGTAATGTTTTAAGGTTCATCATGTTGTAGCATGTAGCAATACATCATCATCCTTCATCACTGAATAATATTCCATTTTGTGCATATACCACATTTTGTTTATTCCTTCATCAGTTGCCACCAGTTTGGCTATTAAAAATATGCTATGAACACTTATGCAGAACTTACCTAGACATATATTTTCAGATCTCTTGGGAGAGAAGAATAGCATTGCTGAGTTATATATAACTGTATGTTTAGCATTTGATGAATTGTAAAACTTTTCCAAATTGTATGATTTTACATTTTCATCAGCAGTGTATGTAATTTCTCTGCATGTTAACCTACACATATTATTCTCATGGTTATGAAGTGGTATGTCATTGTGGTTTTGATTTACATTTTCCCGGTGACCAATGATGAACAGTTTTTATGTGTTCATTTTATTCATTTTTTTTTAAAAGATTTTATTTATTTGAGAGAGAGAGAAATAGAGAGCAAGCAAGTACACAAGGAAGGGGAAGGGAAAGCAGGAGAGGGAGAAGCAGGCTCCCCATTGTGCAGGGAGCCAGATGCAGGGCTCAATCCCAGAACCCTGGGATCATGACCTGATCCAAAAGCAGACAATTAACTGACTGAGCCACCCAGGCCTCCTCATGGGTTCATTTTAAATTTTTAAAAATGTGATAAGGTAATATCCAAGTTGGGCCTTATTATTATAGGTCTCCATGCTTACTGTGAATCCTTTCAATCCTTTACATATCTTTCTGGGAATTTTTTTTTTAATCGCTTCCAGAAAATCCCTTAAACTTTTCACTTTTTAAAAATCCAGGGATAATTGACATACAACATTAGTTTCAGGTGTAGAGCATAATGATTCTATATTTGTGTATGTTGCAGAATGGTCACAGTAGGTCTAGTTAATATCACCATCAGTTAGAAAATTTTTTCTTGTGATGAGAAGATTTATTCTCTTAAATATGGAATTATTATTAACTAGAGTCACTGTGTTGTATGTTATATTCTCATGACTTAATAACTGGAATTTGTAGTTTTTGACTCTTCACCCATTTTGTCCTTCTTTCCCCTCCCACTGCTGCCTTTGGCAGCAATATATCTGTGAGCTTCTGTGGTTTTTGCGTGTGTGTGTGTATTTTTTTTTAAGATTCCACTTGTAAGTAAAAGAAAAAAATTCCCCATATAAGTTAGATCTTATGGTATTCGTCTTTCTCTGTCTTTTTTTACTTAGTATAATGCCCTCAAGGTCCATCCAAGTGGTCACAGATGGCAGGATTTCATTTCTTTTTATGGCTGGATAATATTCCTTTGTGTATGTAAACACTACATTTTCTTTATATTTATCTGACACTTAGGTTGCTTCCATGTCTCCACCATTACAAATAGTGCTCCAGTGAACACAGGAGTACATACATCTTTTTGAGTTAATGGTTTTGTTTCTTTCGGATAAATATCCTGAGGTGGAATTGCTGGATCATGTGGTAGTTCTTCTTTTAACTTTTTGAGGAATCTTTATATTTTCTGTAGTGGAAATTAACCAATTTAGAAGTCCTACCAACAATGCGTGAGGGTTCCCTTTTCTCTACCTCCTTGCCGACTCTTGTCATTTCTTCTCTTTTTGATACTCAACATTCTGAATGGTGCGAAGCCATATCTCACAGTGGTTTTGATTTTTCATTTCCCTGATAATTAGTTACGTTGAGCATCTTTTTATGTAGCTGTTAGCCATCTGTAGGTCCTCCTTTGAAAATTGTTCAAATCTTCTGCTCATTTTTAAAATCAGATTGTATCTTTGCTTTTCTTATTGCATTGTATAATTTCTTTTTTTTAGATTAACGTATAATATATTACTTGTTTCATGGGTACAGGTCTGTGAATCATCAGTCTTACACAGTTCACAGCACTCACCATAGCACATACCCTCCCTAACGTCCATAACCCAGCCACCATATCCTTCTCCCCGCCCCACCCCAGCAACCCTTAGCTTGTTTCCTGAGATGAAGAGTCTCTTTATGGTTTGGCTCCCTCCCTGGTCCTATCTTGTTTCATTCTTCCTTCCCTTCCCCCCATGAACCCCCACCCTGCCTCTCAAATTCCTCATATAAGAGAGATCATATGATAATTGTTTTTCTCTGACTGACTTAACTTTGCTTAACATAACAGCCTCTAGTTCCACCCATGTTGTTGCAAATGGCAAGATTTCAGGGTTTTTTTTTTTGATGGCTGCATAGTATTCATGTGTGTGTGTGTATGTATCCACACCACGTCTTCATCCATTCATCTGTTGCTGGACATCCAGGCTCTTTCCATAGTTCTGCTTTTGTGGACATTGCAGTCTGCTATAAACATTTGGGTGTGTGTGCCCCTTCAGATCACTACATTTGTATCTTTAGGGTAAATACCCAGTACTGCAAATGCTGGGTTGTAGGGTAGCTCTATTTTCAACTCTTTGAGGAACCTCCATACTGTTTTCCAGAGTGGCTGTCCCAGCTTGCATTCCCACCAACAGCATGGGAAGGTTCCCCTTTCTTCCCATCTTCACCAACACCTGTCGTTTCCTGACTGGTTAATTTTAGCCATTCTGATTGGTGTGAAGTGGTATCTCACTGTGGTTTTGATTTGTATCTCCCTGATCCCAAGTGATATAGGGCACTTTTTCCTGTGTCCGTTGGCCGTTTGGATGTCTTCTTTTTTTTTTTTTTTAAAGATTTTATTTATGTATTTGACAGAAATCACAAGGAGGCAGAGAGGCAGGCGGAGAGAAAGGGGGAAGCAGGCTCTCCACTGAGCAGAGAGCCCGATGCGGGGCTCGATCCCAGGACCCTGAGATCATGACCTGAGCCGAAGGCAGTGGCTTAACCCACTGAGCCACCCAGGCGCCCCTGGATGTCTTCTTTACGGAAATGTCTGTTCATGTCTTCTGCCCATTTCTCGATTGTATTGTTTGTTCTTAGGGTGTTGAGTTTGGTAGGTTCTTTATACACTTTGGATACTAACCCTTTTTCAGACATGCCATTTGCAAATATCTTCTCCCATTCTGTTGGTTGTCTTTTGGTTTTGTTAACTGTTTCCTTTGTTGTGCAAATGATTTTGATCTTGATGAAGTCCCAGTAGTTCCTTTTTGCCCTTGCTTCCCTTGTCTCTGGTGGTGTTTCTAGGAAGAAGTTGCTGTGGCTGAGGTGGAAGAGGTGGCTGCCTGTGTTCTCCTCAAGGATTTTTTAAAGATTCCTGTCTCACATTGAGGTCTTTCATCCATTTTGAGTCTGTTTTTTGTGTGTGGCGTAAGGAAATGGTCCAGTTTCATTCTTCTGCATGTGGCTATCCAGTTCTCCCAGCACCATTTGTTGAAGAGACTCATTTTTCCATTGGACATTCTTTCCCGCTTTGTCAGTGATTAGTTGATCACAGAGTTGTGGGTCCATTTCTGGGTTCTCTGTTCTGTTCCATTGATCTATGTGTCTGTTTTTGTGCCAGTACCATACTGTCTTGATGATCACAGCTTTGTAATAGAGCTTGAATTCTGGAATTGTGATGCCACCAACTTTGGTTTTCTTTTTCAACATCCCTCTAGCTATTCGGGATCTTTTCTGGTTCTATACAAATTTTAGGATTATTTGTTCCATTTCTTTGAAAAAGGTGGTATTTTGATAGGAATTGCATTAAATGTGTAGATTGTTCTCGGTAGCATAGACATTGTCACAATGTTTGTTCTTCCAGTCCATGAGCATGGAACGTTTTTCCATTTCTTTGTGTCTTCTTTAGTGTCTTTCATGAGTACTCTGTATAGGTTTTTGAGTACAGATTCTTTGCCTCTTTGGTTAGGTTTATTCGTAGGTATCTTAAGGTTTTGGGTGCAATTTTAGATGGGATCGACTCCTTAATTTCTCTTTCTTCTCTCTTGTTGTTGGTATATAGAAATACAGCTGATTTCTCTGCATTTATTTTATGTCCTGGTATTCTACTGAATTCCTGTATGAGTTCTAACAATTTCTGGTATTTTAATTTTGATGCAATTGCAAGTGAGATTTTTTTTCTTAATTTCTCTAACAGTATTAGTGTATAGAAACACAACAGATTCATGTGTATTGAGTTTTTTATCCTGCACCTTTATGGAATTCGTTTTTTCTGACAGATTTTGGTGGAGTCTTTTGGGTTATCCACATAAAGTATCATGTCTTCTGCAAAGATTGAGAGTTTGACTTCTTTTTTGCCTATCCGGGTACCTTTTATTTCTTTCTTGTGTGTGATTGCCAAAGCTAGGACTTCTAGTACTGTGTTGAATAGCAGTGGTGATAGTGGACAGCCCTGCCATGTTCCTGACTTTAGGGGAAAAGCTCTCAGTTTTTCCCCATTGAGAATGATATTCGCTGTGGGATTCTGATGATACTGAGGTATGTGCCCTGTATCCCTACACCGTGAAGAGTTTTGATCAAAAAAGGATGTTGTACTTTGTCAAATGCTTTTTTAGTAGATGTTGAGAGTATCATATGGTTCTTGTTCTTTTGTATGATTTATTTATATATTTTAGATATTAACCTCTTATCAGATATATTATTTGCAAATATTTTCTTCCATTTAGTAGGTTGCCTTTTCATTTTGTTGGTTTCCTTTGCCCTTTGATGTGAAGAAATGTTTTTAGTTTGATACAGTCTTAGTTGTTTACTTTTACTTTTGTTGCCTTTGCTTTTGGGCTCAGATTTTAAAAACGATTGCCAACATCAATGTCAAGGAGTTTATTACTGCCTATGTTTTCATTTCTAGGGGTTTTATGTTTCAGGTCCTATATTGAAGATTTTATCTATTTTGGGTTCATTTATGTGTAGTGTAAGATAGTTGTCAAGTGTCATTATTTTGCATTTGACAGTCCAGTTTTCCCAGCACTATTTACTAAAAAGACTGTCCTTTCCCCATTGTGTATTCTGGGCTTCTTTGTTGTAATTAACTCTTCATTATAAGTGTGGGTTTATTTCTGTGCACCTTGTTCTGTTCTTTTGATCTGTGTCTCTGTTTTTATGTGAGTACTGTACTGTTTTGATTACTATAGATTTGAAATGTAGTTTGAAATCAGGTACTGTGATGCCTCCATCTGTGTTCTTTCTCAGGGTTGCTTTAGTTATAGGGTCTTTTGTGTTGCCATAGAAGTTTTGGGATTGTTCTATTTCTGTTGAAAGATGCCATTGGAATTTTGATAGGAATTGCGATGAGTCTGCAGATTTTGGACAATATAGACATTTTAGGAATAGTAATTCTTCCAGTCAGCATGGCATGTTTTTGCATTTATTTGTGTATTCTTCAGTTTCTTTTAGTAGTATCTTGGAGTTTTCAGTGTACAGGTTTTTTACCTCCAAGGTTAAATTTATTCCTCATATTTTTGATGCAATTGCAAGTGGGATTTTTCCTTAATTTCTCTAACAGTATTAGTGTATAGAAACAGAACAGATTCATGTATATTGATTTTTATATCCTGCACCTTTATGGAAATTGTTTTTTCTGACAGATTTTGGTGGAGTTTTTAGAGTTTTCTGTATATAAATTATGTCATCTGTAAATAGTGACAGTTTTATTTCTTCCTTTCCAGCTTGGATGCCTTTTCCTTTTCTTGCCTAATTGCTATGGCTAGGATTTCCAGTGCTATGTTGAGTAAAAGTGTGGAGAATAGACTCCTTGTCTCGTTCATGATCTTAGATAAAAACTTTCACCTTTTCACTGCTGAGTATGATGTTAGCTACTTGCTTGGCAAACATATATAGTCTTATATGTAAGGTATAGTCCCTTTATATGAGGTATAGTCCCTTTATACCTTGTATATGAGAATTTTTATCATAAATGGATTTGAACTTTGCCAGATGCTTTTTCTGCCTCTGTTGAGATGATCATATAATCTGTAGCTTTCATTTTGTTACTCTGTTGTATCTCAATTTATTAGCAGATGTTGCAACATCCTTGCATCTCTGTAATAAATCCTACTTGAGCATGGTGTATGATCCTTTTAATGTATTGTTGAATTCTGTTTGCTAATATTCTGTTGAGGAAATTTTTAAAAAATTTTTATTTATTTATTTGACAGAGAGGGATAATGAGAGAGAGAAAGCACAAGCAGGGGGAACAGCAGGCAGGCAGAGGGAGAAGGAGAAGCAGGCTCTCTGCCGAGCAAGGAGCCTGATGTGGGGCTTGATCCCAGGACTCTGGGATCATGACCTGAGCCGAAGGCAGACACTTAACCGACTGAGCCACCCAGGCGTCCCTGTTGAGGAATTCTTGCATCTATATTTATCATGGGTATTGGCCCGTAACTTTCTTTTCTTGTAGCAGTCTTCTCTGATTTTGGTATCAGGGTGATGCTGGCCTCATAAAATAAGTTTGGAAATGTTCCTTGCTCTTGTGTTTTTGGGAAGAATTTGAGAAGGATTTGTATTATTCTTTTTTGAATGTAGGGTAGAATTCATCATTGAATCCATCTGGGCCTGGTCTTCTATTTGTAGGGAGGTTTTTTTAATTATTAATTCTCCTTACTAGTAATAAGTGTGTTTGGATTTTTCTTTGTGGTTGTATGTTTCTAGGAATTTATCCATTTGTTCTAGGTTGTTGAATTGTTCATTTGCAGTTGTTCATAGTAGTTTATGATCCTTTGCATCTCTTTGGTATCTTTGTCATGTCTCTTATCCTGATTTTGAGTCGTCTCTTATTTTTCTTGAAGATTCTAGCTAAAGTTGGTTGGTTTTGTTTATCTTTTCAAAAAAAACAGCTTAGTTTCATTGATACTGTGTGTTGTTGTTGTATATCTGTATTTCATTTATTTCCATTCTGATCTTCGTTATTTCCTTCCTTGTCCTGAGTTTGGTTGGTTGTTTTTCTATTTCCTTGAGTTTTAAAGTTAATGTTTATTTGAGACTTTTCTTGTTTCTTGATGTAGGAATTTATCACTCAAATTTCCCTTCCCTCTTAGAACTGTTTTTGCTGCATTGTGTAAGTTTTGATGTGTTGTATTTCTAGTTTAAATTGCCTTAAGACATTTATTTCTTTTCTTTTTAAAAAGATTTTATTTATTTATTTCACAGACAGAGATCACAAGTAGGCAGAGAGGCAGGCAGAGTGAGGGGGGAAGAGGCTCCCGGCCAAGCAGAGAGCCTGATGTGGGGTTCGATCCCAGGACCCTGGGATCATGACCTGAGCTGAAGGCAGAGGCTTTAACCCACTGAGCCACCCAGGTGCCCCAAGACGTTTATTTCTTTTGACTTTTTTTTTGACCTGTTAAGTGGCATGTTATTTAATCTCCACATAATTGTGAGTTTTCCAGTTTTCCTCAGGTAATTATTAATTTCTAGTTTTGTATCATTGTGGTTGAAAAAAATGCATGATGTAATTTGAATTTTCATGAATATTATTATTAAAACGGACTTTGTGGCATACCATGATCTATCTTGGAAAATGTTCCTTGTGTACTTGAGAAGAGTGTTCTGTTGCTTTGAAAATTTTCTGAATCTGCCCGTAAGGTTTATCTGGTCTAATGTTTAAGGTCTGATGTTTTTTTACTTTCTCTCTTGATGATCTATGCATTGATATAAATGGGTTGTTAAAGTCTCCTACTATTATTGTACTCCTGTCGGTTTCTCTCTTTAGGTGTGTGAATATTTCCCTTATATATTTAGGTTCTCCTGTGTTGAGTGCATAAATATTTACAGATGTTATATTCTCATGTTGGATTGACCCCTTTATCACTATGTATTGTCCTTCTTTGTCTCATAATTATTGCAGTCTTTGTTTTAAAGTCTATTTTGTCTGATAGAAGTGTAGCTACCTTCACTTCCTTTTCCATTTGCATAGAACATCTTTTCCCATCTGTTTATTTTCATTCTGTGTATCCTTCTGAAATGAGTTTCTTATAGGCAACCTAATTTTCTTTCCCATTCAGCTGCTCCGTCTTTTGATTTGAAAATTTAGTACATTTAAACTTAAAGAAATTATTGATAGGTGTGTGCTTATTGCCATTTTGTTCATTTTTTCCTAGTTCCTTTCTTCTCTTTGTTTTGATGACTTTAATAGTATTGTTAGATTCTTTTTTTGATCTTTTGTGAATCTGTCTTTTGTCTACTATAGGTTTTTACTTTATGGTTACATTTAGTCTTACATATAACTTAATTTATAAGTCTTTTTAAAGTTTGTAACATTTTTAAGTTTGAGAGCACTCTAAAGCTCTGTCTCACATCTTTTTATCTTTTGTATCTTTATCTTTCATATCCCATAACTAATTATTCCAGTTATGGTTATTTTTACTACTTTTCTGTTTTAACCTTCAGACTAGCTTTCAAAGGGATTAACCCACTACTTTTATTTTGTATTAATGTTTACTAATGAGATTTTTATTTTCATAAGTTTTCTTGTTGATGAGCGCCCTTTGTTTTCAACTTGAAGAAATTTCACATTCCTTTTACAGCCAGTTTAGTGGTGGGGTGGCCTGGGTGACTCAGTCATTAAGGCCAGTTTAGTGGTGATTAACTCTTTTATTTTTTGTTTGGAAAACTTTACTCTCCTTTAATTCTGAATAACTCTGCCACATAAAATTGGCTGGAAGTTTTTTTTTTTTTCCTGCACTTTGACTATATTGAGCCACTGTCTTCTGACCTACAAAGTATCTGCTAAAAAAATCTCATGAGGGTTCCTTGTATGTAACAAGTTGATTTTCTACTGTTTTTAAGATATACTCCTTGTCTTTAAGTTTCAACATTTTAATTATAAGAATCTCAGTGATGGTTTCTTTGTGTTGCTTATTTTGAATTCTCTGTGCTTCCTGAATCTGGATATTGGTTTCTTCTCCGGGTTAGGGATGTTTTCAGCCATAGTTTCTTCACGTAAGTTTTTTGCTGCTTTTCTCCTCTGAGGCTCCAAATAATTTGAATATTTGTTGGCTTGGTGTTGTCCCATAAGTTCCTTGAGCTATCTTCACTTTTATTTTATTTTTTTGATGCTCTGATTGGATGAATTCCACTATCCTGTCTTTGAGTTCACCAATCCTTTCTTCTGTATCATCTAGTCTCCTATTGAACCCTTCTAGTGTTATTTTTCAGTTCAGTTAATATATTCCTCAGCTCTGTGACTTGTATTTGGTACCCTGAATATTTATATTTTCTTTTTGAAGTTTTCACTGTGTTTATCCATTCTTTCAAGGTCTGTGAGCATCTTTGTCACCATTACTTACTTTGAACTCTATTAGGTAAATTTTTTCATTAAGGTTTTTATCCTGAGGTTTTATCTTATTCTCCTGTTTGGAACATATTCCTCTGGTTTCTTCATTCTGTCTTGGTTTGTGTGCCTCAGTTTTAACAACTGCCTCTCTCAGGATTGGAGGATGGCCTCATGTACACACTGAACCTTATTGTTCAACCCTACGCATGCTCTTGCTTGTCTCTCAAGCCTTTGTGATAGTCCCTGCAGCCAGTTTTATTTATAAAAGCTCCCAGGAGTTGAGTGTGCCAAGACTGGTCAGTGTCCTAGAGAGGGGAGTATCTGAGTCAGCACTTAAAAGATTCAGGCTGATGGAAGCCAGACCTTCAGGCAGCAGCTTTTAACATATATAAATATCCACTAGGACCACAAGCAGAAGCCCCCCTGGCCTCCAAGGCCTGGTTGTCCAGGGTATGACATAAAATAAAGGGCAACAGCATGTATAAAAGTTCCCTTCCAGGGGATATTGGCGCTCTGGAGTAGGACAGGAAAAGCATGAAGATGACACCTGCTGGTTGGGGTGAGGTGGGGTGGGGTGGGGGTTAGAACTCTAGATAGCACCTGTTGGAGGTTCGTAGTAGGCCTGTATTTTTTTTTTTTTATTTTCTAATTTTTCTTTAAAGGTTTTATTTTTATTTAATAGAGAGCAGTCATGAGTGGGGGACAGGGGGAGGTGGAGGGAGAAGCAGACTCCCTGCTGAGCAGGAAGCCTAGTGCCAGACTCGATCCCGGGACTCCCGGACCATGACCTGAGCCAAAGGCAGTTGCTTAACCAACTGAATCACCCAGGTGCCCAGGCCTAGTGTTTTAAATGAAGGTAGTGCCTGCCAGCCTTACTTCCCTGGAATAGTATCCCAGTAAGTCCCTAGATATGTGGTTAAGTTAGATACCTGCCCCTTAGGCCAACACTTTATGTGAAAAGAAGTTTGTTTACTTATATTAGTAACTCTGGATACTATTGGCTGCATCTTTGCTGGGCCCTGGGGGAAGTTAGTCCACACAACAGGCATTTTTGCCTTCTGCTATAACTTCGTGGGTCTCATAGACATCAGCCCTATTGGCTTTCTAAGCTAGATGTTTTGTGAACTCCTCTCTCAATATCAGATCTTAAAAGCTGGGGTGCCCAGTGTAGGGTTCAAACCCATTGCACCTCAAGAAGGTGGTCTGGGTTACTTACTTACCTGAAAGCTGCTCACTTATCTAAAATTATTCTGCTTATGTGCTCTTGGTATTGTTTGATACTTTGTGCTTAAGGTTGGTGAATCGGTTTCAGTCCTTTCCCTATGTCCAGATAAGTAACAGACTTATATGAATCCTACACATTTAAGGGAAAGTGAAAATAATTCCTTAAGACAGTGATATTATGTGTATTATCACTGAGTGGCTCTAAATAAGAGAATTTAATCAGTCAGGTCCAAAATAGAGTAATTCAGGATGCTTTATGTAGAAAGGGAACATTTCCAAAAAAACTGGGTGTGAGGGAATCAGATAGTTCATGACTTCGGTGCTAGTAGCAACTAAGCTGATTACCAGAACCTAGAAGGCAAAAATTGTGTTAGAGGTAACTTTGAGGGGAACAGTGACCTTTGGTAAAGGGACAGAGTCAGCCTCAGGCCAATACAGGGAATGAGCCAGTGGAATAAATATCCTGACTTCATTTGCTTCCCTCCCTTTAATCTACCAGTGAACCCCTCTTGACTGAAGTTGGAGGACCGAGGAACCCATTGATAACAGTTCATACCAGTTTAGTTTGCCAGGGCAGAGAGTCATGGTAGAAAAAGGCATTAAGTGGGGTATAGAGTGGCAAAAGAAGATATCCAGTATTAGAATGGTGCAGGCTAGGCAGCCTTACTAGGGACTGGTCCTAGAGCATCTCCATCCTGGAATAACAAACCTGGTAAGTGTCCAGGATAAGAGAGCAGTAAGTGGACTATTAATTTTTTTTAATGTGTAGCAAGACCTTTTTTCATTAGCTGATTGTGTATTTAAAATTTTAATCATGAGGGACTGCCTGGGTGGCTCAGTGGGTTAGGCCTCTGCCTTCAGCTCAGGTCGTGATCTCAGGGTCCTGGGATCGAGTTCCGCATTGGGCTCTCTGCTAGGCGGGGAGCCTGCTTCCTCCTCCCTCTCACTCTCTCTCTCTCTCTCTCCCTCTCTGCCTACTTGTGATGTCTCTCTGTCAAATAAATAAAATCTTAAAAAAAAATTTTTTTTTTAATCATGAGTCAAAGATTTTGAAGTTTTGTAAAATTGTTCAACTGGTTTCACAGCTGTTACAGCTGAATACATCCGTAAACATGTAAGAAGAAAATTTCAGAAGTCTTTTTTGTGCAAACTTTTCCAGTGTTTTATGTGATTTAGCGATGATCTGCTGGCAGAATATAATGGTTTATGAGTCATATGGATCTAAAAGTACAAAAAAACACATGACTTCATCAACAACATTTCCCTAAAAATTTGACTCCAAGAAGGGAGGTATAAGAGACATTTTCCCAGTACTTCAGACAGTGGAAGGACATTTTCCAGATCCTGTATATTTATGTACTTTAATTTCAAGCCAAGTTATGAAAAAAAACTTAACATCTCACTTTTTTGTCAGTTACCACTGATATGAAAAATATAGACTTTTGCTGAGAAGGAAATACTCTTAGATATACAAGATGATACTCTATACTATATGGCTTTTGTATATTCTAAGGAAAGCCAGGACAGTCCTGTGAAAAGCTTCTTTTAAAAGATGGTCTGTATTATGTGATATTAAGAACAAATCATCTGGGGGAGCCTAGATGGCTAAGTGTCTAACTCAGTCTTACCCGAAGTCGTGATCTCAGGGTTGTGAGTTCAAGCCCGGCATTGGGCTCCACAAAAGACTGAACCTTCTTAAGTTGTGAAACACTTTATGGCATGGATGACCAAGGCACCTTGCTGAGTAAATAATGTGGGTCTGTGTTCGGCAGGAGTGCCGAGAAACACAAATACCCTATAGCTTCACTTGTGGGAGGAATTTAGAGTGGGGTGGACAAATTCATAGAGATGGAAGGGAGGGAGGGTGGAATGTGGAGTTACTACTTAGTGAATGTAGGGTTTCTTTTTGGGGTAAATGAAAGCGTCTGAAAATTGTGGAGTACTGTGGGTTTGTTTGGTACGGTGAATGGTACACTTAAAAATGGATTAATGTGGGGCGCCTGGGTGGCTCAGTGGGTTAAGCCACTGCCTTTGGCTCAGGTCATGATCTCAGAGTCCTGGGATCGAGCCCCACATCGGGCTCTCTGCTCGGCAGGGAGCCTGCTTCCTCCTCTCTCTCTGCCTGCCTCTCTCCCTACTTGTGATCTCTCTGTCAAATAAATAAATAAAATCTTTAAAAAAAAAAAATGGATTAATGTAAGATTTAGAACCCTTGTGCGCTATTGGTAACGCAAAATACAGTAGTCACTATAGGAAACATAAAGCATTTCCTCAAAAAATTCAAAAATAGGGGTGCCTGGGTGGCTCAGTGGGTTAAAGCCTCTGCCTTTGGCTCGGGTCATGATCCCAGGGTCCCGGGATCGAGCCCCGCGTCGGGCTCTCTGCTCAGCAGGGAGCCTGCTTCCTCCTCTTGGTCTCCCTCTCTGCCTATTTGTGATCTCTGTCAAATAAATAAACAAAAAATCTTTAAAAAAAAAAATTCAAAAATATAATTAGCATATGGTCCATCAATTCCCGTTCTGGGTATATACCCAAAAGAGCTGGAAAGTGAGAAGAGATATTTGGACACCAGTGTGCATAGCAACATTAGTCACAGTAACTAAAAGGTAGAAGCAATCCAAATGTTGTCCCTTGACAGATGAATGGATAAACAAAGTGTGATATGCACCTACGATGGTATATTACTCAGCCTTAAAAAGGGAGGAATTATGACGCATGCTGTACAAATACGCGGTTAAACTTCAAGGACATTATGCTAATACGAAATAAGCCTGTCATAAAAAGACAAATATTGTATGATTCTACTTGTATGAGGTACTTAGAATAGTCAAAATCCTAGAAACAGAAAGTAGAATGGTGGTTGCCAGAAGCTGGCAGGGAGAATAGAAGTTGTTAAATTATACAGAATTTGGAGGGGGGAACCCCACAAAACTATAATGCCTTTGAAAAAAATAAATTCTGTGTTTTACAACAATTAAAAATTAATCCTCTGAAATTTTTCTTTAGATGACTTAAATACAGGAACATTCACCAATGCAGAATCATTCTGTGGAACAGTAATAGAGAGGGATATACTAAATTGTTCATCTCCTGAGATTCCTGCAGAATTTAACGAACAGTTTAACACTAAGAAGGACAAAGAGGAACTAATAAATCAGGTTAAAGGAGCCAACCTAGAAAAAGAAAACAGTTGGTATGATGATCTGTGTAATGAGTTTGCAAGGACAGAGAAAACACATATGAAGAAATGTCCTAAAAGGCCTGATTGGAATATAAACAAACCACTCAAAAGGTATATTCCAGCATCAGAAAAGTACCCCAAACAGCTTCAAAAGCAGAGAGAAGAAAAAAAAGTAAGAAGGCAGATGGAACTGCTTAATTTGGTAGAAAGAAATAGTCCTGGACATCTCTCTCAAAATAGAGGCACTTCACCAGTTCTTCCTTCATCTCAAGAAACTGAGCCAAGGTTCAGGTGGCATCTAATCAAAAAGGTAAGATTTTTCTGTCTTAAAAATATTTTTAAAGTATGTATTGATGTTTCTAGATTGAAAACCGTTCCCCACATGCATATTTTGACAGAGTGGCTCTGTTTCTGAGCAAGAATTTAAGAAATATACTTTGGTTTATACTAGGGGTTGTCAAACTATGGCCTGTGGGCAAATCCATCATGTTGCTGCTTTTGGAAATCAAGTTTTATAAAAATGCTCATTCTTTTATGAATTGTCTGTGTCTGGCTTAGAGTAGTTGTAAGAGATTACCACATGGCCCACAAAGCCAAAAGTGTTTACTATCTGGTCCTTTACAGAAAAACTTGACACTTTAACCTTGTATAGATGAATGCTGTTCATTGTTTTAATAGCCATTCAGAATTCTTGTTTGTAGTTCATATAGACAGAGGATAATTTTACAAGGTCAGGAATTACTGCATTGGTTCTGTGATTGGAAAAATATAAAATCTCTTCCATTATCATCCAATATGTGTTATTCAGTTATCATCCTCAGATTATCTCAAATTTTAAGTATTTGTGGGGACATACGGCAGTACTGCCACTCCTGTCTGCATTTTTCTACCCTTTAGGAAGAAGAGCCTCTGAAAATTAATTCTTTCAGCAAGGAAAGGTATGTATGGACTGGATTGATTCCATAGTTACTTAGTGCTGTGTGGGACAAAAGTACAAAATATTTGCTCAGAATATAGGTAAAATCAAAGCTTGTATATATATGAAGTCAGAAACCAGTAATGTTTAAAAAAAAAAAAAAAAAAAAAGAAACCAGTAACGTGTAGGAACTTAGAGGTGAGAAATACAGGTTTCAGGGAAATGTGGCTGACATTTTACCTAAAATTTGAAGGCCCAATTTGGACTGGGCCTAACTATCTAGGTAGGAATGTAAATCTGCAAGCTTAGCTAAAATAATTTTGACTTGGGGCACCTGGCTGGCTCAGTCAGTTAACTGACTCTTGGTTTCATGAGGTTGTGGTCATGGATGGAGACCCACGTCAGGCTCTGTCCTTAGGACAGAGTCTGCTTGGGACTCTGTCTCTAAATCTTTAAAAAAAAAAAAACAAAACAGTTTTGACTTTCCAGTTATGTCACAAGTGTCATAATTATGTCACAAATTCTGCTTGGATTGAGGAGGTTATGAAGAAATGACCAGGAGGGATAATGAGAAATTCAGCTACAGTAGGAGATTTAGATGATTAGAAATTTTATTTTACGCTTTTGTGCATGAACCAGGTGGTTTAGAGTTGTGTCAGAATGTGGCTGTAACAGGAAGTTTGGTTCACATGGTAAGTACATTGTTTTATGGTGAATTATCTAAGAAGACAGCCCAGCTAGTGTTGATCCTCATTTTTCCTCTGTATATCCTTGCCTAGTAAGAAGTCATCCTATTCTCTTGCCATTTCAGGAAAAGTATCATAGAACTCATTTGTCTTCCTAGTGTTCCAAAGGTGTTACATGTAGACTGAATTGAAATGTGATTGAAGAGTAGATATATTCAAATACGTAATTTTGCAGTAAAGCTTCTTAGTCCTTAATTGTGCTTTTTTGGGGGGAAAAAAACAGGTCTCAGTCACCACCACCAGTTCCAGTGGTGAAAAACAGAACACAACAAACTCTAAAAAACAGTAATTATGAAAGACAGAATCTGATCTTAGAAGACAGTCAAACAGAAACATCACCTGGACTTCCTGAACGGTCCCATTTTATCCCCTATGTCCGAACCAATGAGATTTATTACCTTGATCCAGATGCACCACTGTCTAGGCCTTTAACCCACGATCTTCAGTACCAAAATCCACATGGTAAGTAAATATAAGTATCCTTCCCTCCTTACCCCCAACACTAAATTCAGAATCCAAACTAATATTCTTGCCCTTAGGAGGGGTAGAATTTCTATTTTGGGGTCCATTACTCAAAGTTTATTAACGAATCCTTAGACTAGTATAGTATAGGGAATATCATACTGGAGATGTATTTAACCTACTACTTTCATCTGTCTGCAGGCTGTGACCAAGAACAACGGCAGCTCTTTGATTCTGATGTCAGGGACCCACTTCTTAATCCTAACTTGGTGAAAAACAGGGACCGACAGCAAGCAATCCTTAAGGGACTATCAGAACTGAGACAGGTAGGAGCTTTTTCACCAAGTGTGAATGTAACTTTTCTGTTTATGGCTACTGGAGGACTGTGTATCAGAAGGGTGAATTTACTTTAAAGGCTTAATTGGTTACATGACCACATCCCAGTTAAAAAGTTATTTCCTTCAATTTGATTCACATCACAATACTCCAGTATGAAATCGTGAGACATTTCTAATATTAAGACAATTTTATTGAAGGAAAAAAAGCATACATATTTAAAGGTATTAGTCATGATTAATAAGCCCTAAAACGCAAGACAGAAAATACAATTATCCTTTAATGAATTCTTAGTAATCAGTTCACGTTTTTAATTGGATGTGTTGGCAGTGTTCAGAACAGAATATTGATGCAAGTCCCAAAGAATAATAATAAAATTCGGTGTGAAAGTATACACATAACCTTAACCTTACCCATCAGACTACATCTCCTCCTCCCAGGTCAGTTATTGTCATTTCTCATTAGCTTGCTCAAGCAAGAATAAAATCTAGTAACACATTCAATATTTAAGTGTATATAACCTTTATCACCTGGCCTTTAAATACCGATCCCTGATCTTAGGAAAAATAAATTGCCACTTCAGGAGTGCCCTTTTCCATGTCCAGTCATTTACATATATGCCTCTTGCATTTCAAATTGTCGATTCACGAGTTGCTTTCCCAATTTGTTCACATAGAGCTAGAAAATCATAGTAACAATTATGTAGAAAGTATCTTTTGGTTCTTTAAATGGCTACATAGAGATTATGTAACAAGCAGTAAATCTTTTAAATTTTCCTTTAAAGTGACAAGGCACTTTTCTTAATAGAGGTAAAAGTTGTGAGGTCAAGAGACAGGAATATATACCATGTACATAGTGACCCACCTGTACAGTAGCCACATCTTAATTTCAGCAGGGCCTTGTCTAAGCCACTAAGGTCAGTGCAGTCAAGATAACACTGGATGTTAGGAGACTCCTTCAGTGTGTCTCTCATTACCATGTTAAGAGCCTTTAAGGGGATTTCAGCCCCATAGTTATGCAGACTTGGAAAAGTCATCCCTGTTGGTTTTTATGCTAAAAACATAATCTTACACATATGTGATAGCTATACAATATCCAAGTGAGAAGGTCTGATGTAGGTTTTTTGAGTGGTTAAAATTTAACGTGACAAAGATAAAGCTTAAGGTATAGCCAAGTAACTGAACTAATTACAGGTTTTCAAAGTAATGTAAATATAATTCTGGATTAGAAGGGCAGAGATGTAAAATAGGAATAATTTGCAAGTCTGCTGCACACCTTACTAACATATCAATGTGATTTCAGGGCCTTCTCCAGAAGCAAAGGGAGTTGGAAACTAATCTCATGCCTTTAGCTGCAAATCAAGAAGAGAATTTTAATTCTTCGTTTTAAATGTAGAAAATCAAATCCTTCACATTTGTTGCTTCTAAATTATAAAATGTGTTCATTGCATTACTGTATTTTCCAAATAACCTAGATTTTATAAATGCTTATTTAAAACTTGTAAATTATGTAGTACAACGCTGTGTGTGTATATATATATTTTTTACAATAAAACACATTTTTGTAAAGCTTAGTAAAAAAACATTTTTTTGCTCTATCACAATCTAGGTATTTAAACACTTTCTACTTACCTTAAGACAGGTTTCTGACCTGTTCACAGACCACGTTCTTCTACACTTATGTAGCTTATTATTGGAATACCACTTAGGTATTTTGTTCTATAAAAAGATTTAAGAGGTTAGAACTCTCCCAAGTTCTTCTGAGGGGCCAAAGGAAGGTCTGACTTAACATATCCCAACTTTAACTAAAATAGCTCAGTTTTTTCCCTCTAATTCCTGGTTTTAGGACTTTACAAAAACATTTTACAAGTTTGCATTTCTAATGCAGGCAGTTATAAGGAACAGATACGGTTTTAAAATTGATCATACTTTATCTGTGAATTTTAAAAGTTGAGTAAAGCACTTAAGTTTTTACCACCTCAAAAATATACTTAAATTTCTCTAACACTACTAATTTAAAAATCTATAACAAAGTTCTTCCAACAGAAGCCTATCTTTTGGAAATATGGGATTGAATCTGGTTATGTCCAGGACCATACTAATAAGCACTGAAAACTGTAATGATCAAACACCTCGAATAAGAGGTTGGTCCAAAATTTTAGCAACAGGCAATTTTTACATGACTAGGCCTAAAGATAAAAATAATGCTCCCCGGTATTACGTCCTAAGTTTTACTTATATACATAGTTTATCATCTAAATTGAAACTGCATTCACTGTTAGATAAATCTTGAGGTATTGAGCCAAAATCCATTAAGTATCTGTTGACATCACTGGCTTACACCTGTATAAAACACTATACAAAAGCTTAAAATAAATACAATAGTTGATTGGTATGTCATTTTAGTAAAAGTAATTGGTATCATCTGATGGGGGGAAGAAAAGCCATTGCTGACTATCCTTTTGCAAATTATCTGATTTTATATATATAAAACAGGCTTCAATTTGAAGCCCAGGTACAGGTAACTTATAAATGTAAAACTTAAAAAGTGCCAACATGAGATAATTCAAGTACAATATATGTTAAAAATATATATATTTATTTCAGTTTTCAGATGCTTCAAATGTTACAGGCCATCATGATTTAAATAAGAGGAAAAAAAAACATTGAGGAAGGACAAGAAACCTTTGTTTAGAGAATGAAATATAAACTGTTAATTCACTTATAAGAAACAGATAAAGTCCATAACAACCTATTTCCAAAAAAAAAAAAAAAAGTTACTATTTCTCTTTTGAAAAAGGCCTGGAAGAATCACTTTTCCCCCAACTTAATGGAGATGGAGATTTAGCTCTATCCAAGCTCTGAGTATAAGCAGATAAAAAGTAATTTTCACTTTCTTGAGACTGACTTGATGAAAGGGCATATGGTGTCCCCAAAAATGTCTGATGAGTAAGAACATTAAAATGACTAAACTGATGGGACATATTTAATTGACTGTGATAAACCTGAAAGTTGCTATATGAATCTTGTTCAGTTGCATTGCTGTTCTCTCCTTCAGAGCATACTATAGCAACAGAAGCTCTTTCTTCAGAATCAATTTGATAAGTCTTATCTTCTAATAAACTTTTTTGCACGTCAAGAGACGATTGCAACTCAATTTGAATATTCTTATTTTGATCTGTTCCACGTGATCCTTTGGTCTCTTTCGCCAATATTTCTGAATGAAAATTGCTGCATACTTCTATTTGTGAGATTTCATCCCCTGAATCCAGAGACATATCCTCTTCATCCTTTTCATCGTTTTCTAAAAGAGCTACATTTAAAAAACAAAAAGTCCTCCTCTATTGAAATACACAATTTGTTTAAGTTTTAAAATTATACACTACTCACACAATATAATGCGTCAGGGTCTGCAAGTCCACAATCCCTTAAAGCTTGGTCTTCTGCCACAAGTTCACTTAGTCACAACACTCACACTAGGTGTGAATGTCCAGATAATCCGATGCTAAAAGCTTCTGCGAAATGTGTTCACGTTTAATGTTGGGAAATCCCAACTCCCAGCTCCAAAGGGGTTAATGTCAAAACAGCATCTAAAGTTATACGGTAATTCAGTATTTGACAAGACAAATAAAAAATAAAATTTTTGACATCTAGCTTCACTGGATTATGACTAAACTGGTTAGTTCTAGCAAATGTTTGATCATCTCTGCTTTTCATAAAAAACAAAGTACGTACATCTTTCATTTAACATAAAACCTGGAACCAAAGCAGAGGCCATCTCACAAAACACTAAAGCTATGGATATATTCCTACTACCTTGTACTTAAAATTGCTATATACATCTGGGGAGATTCTGTAGCCCAATGCTAAATTCCCCACTATCTGGTGTCCTTTTAAAAAAAAAAAAAACAACCCCTCTGGGTGCCTGGGCGGCTCAGTGGTTTAAGCCTCTGCCTTCAGCTCAGGTCACGATCTCGGGGTCCTGGGATCGAGCCCCGAATCGGGCTCTCTGCTCAGCAGGAAGCCTGCTTCCCTCTCTCTCTGCCTGCCTCTCTGGCTACTTATGATCTGACAAATAAATAAATAAAATTAAAAAAAAAATCCCTCTGCTGACAACAGCAGCCGATAAAGTTTACATACCCTCAAAGAGAAAATGCCTACTCTGGTAGTATCCAGCATACTTAAGAGCTTTTATTGACTATAGTATAATAAATGAGATTTTGTGTACGCTAAGAACGGTAAGTGGCTTGAAACACTTCCCCTGAAGCTGTTTACACAGAGGGCGAGTAGTTTCAAAGCAGGCATTTTGTTCTATGAAAACAACACAAAACCATTCCTCTTTTTCTGTCTGCCTTAAAGAAAAGTAAGACTACTGAAAAGTTACCTGACTGCGACTCAAGAGTCTCATTAGCACCAAGCAGTGGAAGGTTTTCTTCTGTGATTGAGTTGTGATAGCCCACAAGATTTTTAAAGTTTTGCATAAAGTCTTCAGTACTCGCAACCACTATTCCATTATCTGTATAACTGGAGAGCATCTTGATATTCTTTTCTAAATGAAAAAAATAAAAAGGTTCGGGTATAAAACATGTGAAAACCTACGTGGACAGACAGACGATGATGCCACCCCCATGAAAGTGCTTAACACCCACCACTGGCAACAATACCCTTCTGTCCACATGCCTATATTCATAATAGAAAGCTTAAGACGGCACTCTTTACCTGTTAGAAAGACTATGTGTCGTTGCTGTATGTTTTGAGCCTGAAGTCTGATAAGGCAGTCCAATTCTGGAGCATTTCGAGTTTGTGAATCACAGTTGTGGTATGACAAAATTTCAACCAGATGTTTCTTTTGATAGACATTCAGAAGTGTCAGCAGACTTAGAGCTTTAGCATTCAATCTGTGGAAGTAAGTAGTTCAATATCTGGATCTGCATTTCTAAAATTTAGTATGGATGTTTTTGCTTCAAATTAAAACCATAATTTCTCAATTGAGGCAACCAGTGACAACTGCACTGCTTCAGTTCACTGCCTGATGGACTGGTGCTTCCTAGGAGAGAGAGGAGTGCAGGAATTGTGCAACCCATGCTGACATTCAGGGGCTTTCTATGGGTGCAAAGCCTGAGAGCCAGCTGCTCAGCTTTGTACTACAATCTCATTGTACCTACTGAATAACAATACTTTCCCCTTTAGCTTTACTAATTTAGAATATGAACAAAGGGCATAGGAGGACCAAAAAAAAAAATCTTTCCTTCAAAATACATGGCTCGAAACTATTTGTACACCTCCAAGCACAAGGCAACAATTGGTAGAAACTACTGTTGTCAGCAAGATGAGGGTACTAACTTTGCACCAGTCACACCTTTGGGCCTCATTATTATCTGCTTACTGTTAGCCATTACACAAAAGTAAAGGCTTTTCCAATGCCTATTTTCACATAATGTGAAGATAAAACAAGTTTTTTTTTTTTTTTAAAGGAAATGTTTTTTTTTTTTTTTTTTTTTTAAGATTTTTTTTATTGATTTATTCAACAGAGAGAGAGAGAGATCACAAGTAGGCAGAGAAGCAGGCAGAGAGAGGGGGGGAAGCAGGCTCCCTGCTGTGCAGAGAGCCTGATGTGGGGCTCGATCCCAGGACCCTGAGATCATGACCCGAGCTGAAGGTAGAGGCTTAACCCACTGAGCCACCCAGGTGCCCCGATAAAACAAGTTTTTAAGAAGTGAATTACTATAAAAAGTTAAATACTTGTCAATCATTTAAACCTGAATTTCCCTAAGTGTTCCATAGAAAGTATTACGGTATTAGAAGAAAAATGTTTTGTGAATGTCCTAATCACAAATCCCCTTATCATGTTGGGATTAATGTCTCAGTATATGTGTAAATAGATTAGTTGCCTAAGGTAGTTCTCCATTGGGAGAGAGCCTAATCTAGTTGGCATATACAGTTTGGTTAAAAAAAAAATTGAGGTCTGACTGTTCTATTTTTTTTTTTATTATTATTCTAAACCCTCAAGTGGCAAAGATTAAACCAATTTTACCTATATAACTAAGAACTTCAACTTTAGCAAATCTCTACCTAAATAAGAATACTATTTCCAAGGCTAGAAAAATAACTACATTCCCCCTTATGACTGGCTAAGGACATCTGTGAAAACTGCTATAAACACAAAAAAATAGAAGTTTTATGAACACAATGTTGGTATCAACAATTATATAGTTATTTTCCAACTCTCTTTTTTCTTTAAAGATTTTATTTATTTATTTGACATAGAGACCACAAGCAGGCAGAGCAGCAGGCAGAGAGGAAGGGGGAAGCAGCCTCCCTGCCAAGCAGGGAGCCCAATGCTGGGCTCTATCCCAGGACCCTGAGATCATGACCTGAGCCAAAAGGCCTAATCCCCTCAGCCACCCAGGCGCCCCTATTTTTCAACTCTTACCTGCCCAATTCCTTTAGTTTTTTCTGGAATTTACAGTGGACTTTCCATTGCCATTTTCCTTCTGGAGTACTAAGTTCTTCAAGGAATGTCAAAAAATTTTTAAGGTTCTCTGTTAGAGATAATTAAGTTTATTTTAAATTCAATAAAAGTCACTCAACAATCAATTATGTAAGAAATGTTTGTTGATACTATATAGAAATATCTACTTCCCTATGTAGTATTTTACCCTCAAAGGGAGACAGACATCTATACATACTCTTAGATTTAAGAACATCTATGTGACAAGAACATGCTAGTAACAATAACAAAGCAGAACGGATCCAAATGCAACCAGTGCAGACACTTGCTTTTTATCAGATTTAGAGGAAATTTGCAGTGACTAAGAGACAAGGAAAGAAATTTGAGGTAATAAAATGATGGTAATGTACTCATCCATTTTGCCAATCAGAGATAACAATACATTTAAAAGTATGAGTCATTAATGAGAAAAAAACGTAGAAAGGACAAAGTTCATACTCCAAATAAAGCTTAAATCTTACCAATTGTAATAACTTCTGGATTTAGAATGGATTCATCAGACACAATGAAACCTCCAGATACAAATAATTCATTATATGTATGATTTTTAACATCATCCAGACTATCAACACCAGCAAAACTAACGCAAGATAGCTTCTTTAAAGTCACCAAGCCAGGTACCTATTTAAACCCCAAAACAAAAACAGAAATAAGGACATAAGAGAATGAAATGGTAAGACTCAAGTGTGAAGTAACCTACAAGAGAAGTCTAACAAAATACAAAAATATTCCCAACATATCCAAAGACATAAACCAACATTTCTGTCCTGGGTACACACCATGAACAGAACATTCTGACGAAAAGGGACCTACAACAGACCTGGCAACAGAATAATGAAGGCCAACCTGCCTGACCCTCTGACTGCAGTCAGAATTCAGAGGACAGCAAGAGCCCATGCAGTCAGGAAAGCCTTAAGAGGGCAGAAGGACTTGAGACAGGTTCGTAAGACTGTATGGGTACCTCCAAATGCAATGGAAAGGGGAAATGGTCTGGCAAAGGGAGGGTACAAACAGGTTTTACCTGGGACATACAAATGAAGACAATACAGAGTCAATGCACTCACTGACATTCAAGGAGTCAATACTCTTAGTCTAGATGAGTGACAGGGAGGGTCTGTGATGTGACGCAATTTAAAATATTGCAAGGGTGCAAACGTGATCACAAGCTGATTCACAGATGGATCGTTTACATCTCAAGCCCTCGTTTACATCATTTACATCTCAAGCCCTAAATCTCCCAAACTTGAAGTTTTGCCTCTTTTAGACCTTATAAGGATATTTTAAAAACAAAGTTTAGCCTCGAAGACAGTAAGATTTTAAAATAAGGGAATTTTTATAACCAAAACAATAGTAAATTTGACTTAACAGTCTACCTTGTGAATGAAACCTGCAATGTCTTCATTCTGAATAATAATCAATAGTTTATCTAATTTTGATCTTCTTTCCAAAAACTGTTCTGGATGACATTCTGTATTGCCTAATTTGATAAGATATTCCTGTTAAAGAGAAAAACTAAATCAACATTAAAAGCCTTTTTTGCAAATATCCACTCAACACCAGAAGTGCAAGATCAACTGATAAGTAGTCACTTAGAAATGGCCACTAGTAATGATGACATTATATACTATGGACCTTAGAGATCATCAGGTCCACTCTTCTTATAGAATCTATAGATTGAAGCCTAAATGGCCATGCCACGGTCACAATGTTACAGTGCTATGCAATCAAAGCGAAGTAAATGCCAGTGGTGGGTACAAAAAGAACCGTAAGAACAATGGATTAGCCCAGGTTCTTAACTCAGTTCCATCATTTATTCTGGGCAACCCAGAGCCCAATCATTAGCCACTCTCACATTTCATTTTCCTCTCCTTTCAAGGGAAGCCCTTGGTTATTTGCAGCAAGGTTACCAGTACAGTACGCCTTCCCTCACAAAGCACTTTTCAGACTACTGGACTCATTTAATTCACAACAATCCCAAAGTCATTCATACAGCGCTTCAGTATGTAGCTTCACCATGGCATTCACGAACTATTTAGCCATGTCTGTCAAAGTCACACCTTCAAATAAAATAGACCCTCCCATCTAATACCTCCCTCCATGTTGGTGACATGGTACTACCTTTCAAAGGACACAGAGTAGTACAGGCAGTTTCCTTTGCTCTTTGGTTGCTGGTGGAATCCTGAAATCTGAAGTGAACTGCAGGGTCCTAAAGGTCACATTCCTTGTTTCACAGATAACAGGAGATTAATTTTCTCAAGGTTGGCAAGGCTGGTTATACAGCCATTAAGTCTAAACCCAGCTTGCCTCACAAAGAGTCTGTTGCTCTATCAAGAACGGTCTACAAGCATCACCTCAAAGAGGATATTTCTGTGTAGCCCTGAACTGAAGCAGCATGTTCTACATTATTAGATTTTGATCTAACCTCTACAGCTTCTGGGCAGATCTCAGAACAGCTTACAGACTGGTAATGAGAAAGTAAATTACAGGCCAGTTTGTAATTTTTGGTCTTTTTATATTAAGAAGATTTAACTGCAAATTCATTTTAAATGAGACCATTTATAATAAGTCTGTAGGACTTATTATAGATGCTTAAAATTTCATTAATAGTATTTTTACTCTATTTTAACATTTTTGCTGGATATTTTCCAATGGATACTGATTAAAAGAAAGTTCTGATCTGATTTGTAAAACACACAGCATCTTTCTCTTCTACATAAGTAACAAAAACAAGATTTATTCTATGGTAGAATGAATTAAATGCACCATCATAAGTCAGTACATTTTCTGTGTGATACAGTTAGTGTATAAAATGTGGTGAGGAAGATGGGATGATGCTGAGCACAGTGGGGGACTGGATCCACTGCATCCTCTCAACTAGAACCCCCAACACACAGCTATTTCCCCTCCCCACCAAGTACTATACTTGAACATGTTGCTGGGGATGGAAAAAGTTAAGCAGCTCTACATTCAATAATACAGGGCAAAATGCAACCAAGAAACTCCTATACGTCTGATTTCATCCTCCTAAGAAATCACAGGGAATTAGTAGTAAAGAAGGCACACTGAGCACTCTTCCACCTCCTTCATTTCCATGTTCTTCATGTTCTCAAGGGCACGCTACATGAAACATGCTGACATCAAAGAAACTCCCAAACTGACAAAGGCTCAGAACACAGCAGCACAGATTCTGGGCCACTCTCAGCTCTAAGGCACTTATTTATAGTACCTTCTGCTTCCTCTAACAAAACAAGCAGAAACTTGTCATGATAAGTTAATTCCATAAATGGGAACAGGCATTTATTTTAAAACCTGTATCATTTCCTGAAGGGATTAAAATCCTAGAGTTTAGTAAATACTAATTGTTAATATTAAATACTGATACAGCTATTCCTTTGTGTCATAATTTACCTGTTACAAATTTTATATATGTCTGTATCTACACATACAAATACATGCATGTATTTTTAAAAATCAAATACTTGAAAGACTAGTCTTACTCTGTAGCTTCAGTAGAAAAAAATATACCTTGCACTGAGGAATTTTTCGTGATTGGGGAGTCTTTGAGGATCATCGTGTTTTTTGATCGAAAAGGCTGTAGGGAACCCTGACATGATCAGGGTATCAAGAAATGCCAAAAGACTATACATATCACCATTAAGTCATCCCTGGGCAGTTTTTTCTATTTGACTGATAAAAACCTCCCCCGTAAGAAGTAAACACTAACAGCTTCTTCTACCTCTCTGTATCTTTCTAATTAAAAACCCAGGTAAGAAACATTTAAAATCTTCAAAGCAACAGTTTAAAGGTATTTGCAGTGTATATACAAATGGTCTATAAAATCATTGATAAAACAAGATTCTAAATTCTAAGATACTTAGATCAGAGGTTCTACATTTAATTGAACTTACTAGTCTTATTCCACTGTTTTAAATTATGAAAATATATGGTCAACATTTAAAAACAAAAAAACCCCCTCCATTTTATAGAGATCAGACCCAGTAAGACAAGTTTATATAGCATTACCATTATTACCTTCTCATTTAGTTACCTTTATTTCTTTACAGAGCACACTCTCTTCTTCTTCATGAATATAAAATTTCACAGTATTTTTCTGGACATCTTTCATGATTTTAACCAAACTGTTAAATACTTCAGGTTCTAACTGGCTTATAAAATTTGAAAGAGCTGGCTGGGCAGAAATGTTTACATCACTGGGCGATTTTGTTGTTTCTTTTTCTACCGGTTCCCGGGCAGTATCACCAGGTACAGTATGATCAGAAGTCACCATCAGCTCTGTGGCATGGTGTGGCTGGTTCACTTCTACTTCGGTTAAACCCAAAGCTGAAGAGGAATGCTGCTCAATAGAGTTGGTGTCTTTCAAAGTATCACTACAAAGTGGCTCAAGGAGCTGTTTATTGTTGAAGTCACTTGAGGAAACTGGTAGGACAGGCTTTCCCAGAGGATTCAATGCTATCTTACTACCAGAATCATTGGGACTGACTGGTGGCAAATTCCCACCCTTGGCCGATGCTTTGATAATAATAGTATTTAGTTTCTCATGCAAGCCATCTACAAATTCCTGTACACCAGCTTTGGAAGTCTTAGAATATATGAACTCAGAAAGCCGTTTCATCTTCTCTTGTGTTGAAAAAATAGGTGTGGAAATTCTACTGACATATGAAACATTCTTTTGCTTCAAAATCTCTTCTATCTTCCTAGAAAAGAGATTGTACTCTCCTAACACTGTCCTCTCTGTGGTTTCACTCATTGTGGGCGGCTCTGCTGCTGGCACACACTGCTCCTCCACTGTCACCACCTGACCTGTCAACACGTCATCCTCAGTGGTGCCCTTTAGTGTGTCTGTAAATGGAGAGGATGGAAACTGGTAATCAGAACTTCTCTGTCTACTTATTACCCGGGGGTCGTTAGGAAAGGCCTCCTGTGGTGGCAGATACACCACTTGTTCTTCTGGTGATTTCATACCTATATAGGAAGAGTTCATTATTATAAGAGCAATCCAAAAAAATAACATCTGAAAACACAAACTCATAAATAGGAATGTCAGATCAAAGTATGTATTTAAAACTATACACTGGAAGGTAGAATAAATATCTCAAATGATGGTATGAGCCCCACTTTCTATGTGCCCTACTTATGGCTGGTCTTTGGATTTCAGTAGCTAGAGTAACAAGTCTGGATGTTATTTTCTTTGATTTCTTTTGAAGTGTTCGAACATGTGCAAATTTGGCATCAATACAAATTGTTTGCTTATTTCTGCTTCCCAGATCTGTTGAGGGGGAGGGTTCAGTAATATGGAAAAAAACATATTTCATATCTGCATTAACAGTAATACTCCTGAGATCTTGAGAAGAGGAAGTCATTCAGCTACCTGGTGTTAATGGAACCGTAATACTCTGACTTTTGACAGCTAGCTCCATTTACAGATTATACTTTTCCCCCAGAGATTATAATTCAAACATGTTTTAAATTTTTTTATTTTAAAGATTTTATTTATTTACTTGACAGAGAGAGACACAGCAGGAAAGGGAACACAAGCAGGGTGAGTGGGAGAGGGAGAAGCAGGGAGAAGCTCCCTGCTGAGCAGGGCTTGATTCTAGGACCCTGGGATTATGACCTGATCTGAAGGTTGATGCTTAACGACTGAGTCACCCAGGCGCCCCCATATTATGTTTTTTAAACTGTATTTCAAAACACATACCCCAAGTCCCTTTTTAAAAGACAAGGGGAGAGGCGCCTGGGTGGCTCAGTGGGTTAAAGCCTCTGCCTTCATCTCAGGTCATGATCCCAGGACCCTGGGATCGAGCCCTGTATCGGGCTCTCTGCTCAGCAGGGAGCCTGCTTCCTCCTCTCTCTCTTTCTCTGCCTGCCTCTCAGCCTACTTGTGATCTCTGTTCGTCAGATGAATAAATAAAAATAAATAAATAAATAAAATCTTTAAAGCTGTACACAACTTAAGGTCTTTAAAAAAAAAGACAAGGGGAAAATATGTTTAACAGCAATTTATAGTATTTTAGGAAAAGAAAAAAGTTTGTGATCTTTGCCCAGATGATATTATAAAGTTTTATTTTTTTAATTAATTTTTCTTAAATCTTGGCCAATATTTCCTAACAAATCGCTGTTATAGTCTATGAAATGGTACCTCTATATCAGGAAGTTGCAGGTATAAGTACAGTTTTTAGAACTATGGTACTTTGAAGATACAGCGAATTCCTTATTCAAGTTTGCACCCACATGTGGCAACATACCCTCTCCACACAAATGCAGTTTTGGTTTCCCCACACTCACACTTTTCTACAGCTCTTAACAGCCTCAGAAGCAGTCAGCTTGTGACATTTCTCCACCAACGCTGGTAGTTGCCATGAACCACTACACCCGTTAACTACTGCAAAGGTATTTGCTGGCAAGTAAGACCACAACGGGTCTGTAGGTGGAAGAAAAGTAGGGGAGCAAAATATCCAGTGTACCAAGGTAAGAATTAAAACTTATGAAACTGAGGGGCGCCTGGGTGGCTCACTGGGTTGGGCCTCTGCCTTCGGCTCAGGTCATGATCTCAGGGTCCTAGGATCAAGCCCCACATTGGGCTCTCTGCTCAGAGGGGAGCCTGCTTCCCCTTCTCTCTCTGCTGCCTCTCTGCCTACTTGTGATTCTCTGTCAAATAAATAAATAAAATCTTAAAAAAAAAAGTTAAAAAAAAAAAAAAAAGCTTATGAAACTGATAAAGCAGAAATTCAAGTTCCATAAAATAACTCCAGAATACAGAACATCCTTCTTAAATCTGTAACATGGGTTTAGTGCACACACAAAATGTCTGGAAGGATACATAAGAAATTTCTAACAGAGGTTGATCCATGCAATGAAACTAAGTGTCTAGGACAGGGCTGCAAGAATTTTTGAGGTATTTTACTTTTGGAGATACTTTTCCACTTCTTGAGTACCATATCAGATGTCTGATTTATTTAAATCTGATTTAAATATGTCTGATTATTTAAATCAGAAATAAAGACATTTAAACTGTACCTTGTAAAACAAACAGGTTGGGGAATACCACCTATAATTTTTAAACTTCCAATTAAGTATTATTTCAAATGAAATACCTGCTCCCAAGACATACAGCTATAGTTCAGACCAATAAGCTTATGCCTGAAGGGCTATGATAAAGGGAATTTTTTTTTAAAGCTGAATTAAGCTTAAATCCATGTAGGGAATTTTCCCCCATTAAAAAAGTTTAAATCTCTTTTAAAAAAGCAAAGTACCATCACCTAATTCTATTTTGCACAAATTTCCCCTATAAGATTCTAATCACTAGAACTGACAACTTTATCTTAAAAAATGTCTTCTCAGTAATGATCTAAAGGAAACACATGTCAATAACAATAATACATGTTTTCTAGTGATTGTCACTCAAGCATTGCAGTACTTTGACTCTGAAAGGGGAATAATGAGTTCTCTAAAGGCAGCATCATTTACATATTTACATTTTCCATCACAAAATATAAAGATGATATGACAAATAAAAGAGGACTGCAGATGCCAATGGCGCATGTTGAAGCATAAACAAGATACCTGGCTGCTTCTAATAAGAAAGGATTAATGACAGAAAATAGGTGAATCCCAGGGATAATGTTGAGTGAAACAGCCAAAAACAAAACAAGACATTGTAGGTTCCATTTACCTTAAATTTAAGAACAGGTAAAACTAATCTATGGTAAAACAAACAAACAAAAAAATTAGATTAGTGGTTACAGTTGGGTCAGGGGGAGTACTGACTGGAAGACTACAGAAGAAAACCTGGGGGTGTCGGAAATGTTCTAAATCTTGATTTGGGCAGTTGTAACATGAGTCTATACACATGTAAAAACCCATTGAGCTGTGTACTAAAGATTTATGCACTTTCCTGTATGTCTTATATCTGTCGTTCCTGTTTTGCTTTTTTGGGTCATTTTTCCTAGGAAGAGACTAAAGATTTTCTTAAAGAAAACCATTTTTTTTTTTTAAACTCTGTGGAGAGGAAAACCATAAAGATCAACTAAAACTATGCCATTTAGCTTTCCTTCAAATTAAGGAAAAAAAAACCCATTACCACTTAAGATTTCTGAAAGAATAAGATACAATGAAATTGAAACAAACGAAAAAGGCCCACCACCAAACTCTAAAGCAAGAAAACAATGCCTATGACCATCTGCAGAGATGCTGAATGGACTGAACTCAGACAAAAAAAAAAGGTCTTCTAAGAACCAACAACAACTGGCTAATCAGCAACATCTGTAACTGTTTCTGGAATCCCAAAATTTCCTAATCTCTTATTTACACTATTTTACTTAAATAATCAGAAGAAGAATTGGGTCAAAAATTCAAGATTAGGAATAATGAACCTAAAAGATAACGGGCCTCAATCCTTTTGTTTTTTAAATTTTAAAGAAACTTGAAGACTATTTTGCATAGGGTATTCTACAGAAATGGATTAAGAAAAATATTCCCATCTTCCCAAGACATCGTATCAGACAGAATCACTACAGTGAAGAAAACTTAATCTCCGAATACTCAGTGACTTCTTTAAACACATTCTTTGTATAAGAATATTTGATACAAATCAAAGATTTTAAATGCAAATACGATATTGTCCAAATTTTCTGTAATAACAGAACTCAAAATGGTGCCCTACTAATAGAGAACCAGAAATGCAAGTAGCAATTCTGAAGAAGGGCACATTGGGAGGAAAAGCAAAGGGAGGCTTCTCACCTGGTGTTTGTTTCTCACCATGTTTCCCCAGCTGGTCTTCTGGGCTTCTTGTGTTCCCTCCTGAGGGAAAGTATCCATTAGATTTGTAGACTCTTTTCAGATATATGTGATACCTATATTAAGCACCTTTCCGACAACCCTAAATGCTAACAAATCCAAGTATTACATCTTCTGCCTAAACCAATCCAGAAGGGTCATTCAGAAATAGAAGTTGCTTCCCTTTCCATTCAGATGATGATGGAGTATCAACATCTAGATGTTGTGCCTTCAAATGGCTCTGAACATCAATTACAAAACTACCTAAATGAAGAATGGTTAGGATAATCACTTGTATTGACTACTTTTTTACTGTGTTTCTTCCGTTCAAGCCAACATCTCCAGCTCTTAAGTACCAGTCACTTCTCTACCATCACTTCTAGAGCTCTTGCCCTTCTGGTAAGGTACTAAGTAGAGAATGGTGCTGAAGCCCATGGTAATTCTTCAAGTTTTAGAAATTCTTCTCAGAGTTCTTGGAGGTCTCAGTAGCTTCTAGGTCACAAGCCAGTCTAACTTTTTAGCAAAAAGTTGTTTTTTTTTCTTTTTAAAGGACTAGGAATGGAAAAGATGTGCCCTGGAAATATTTCCAAAAATGCTTAGCTAACAAAGGTTAAGAACTTAGAATATTAAGAGTATGTGTATGTGTGTGTGTGTTTATATATGTGTCTACACAGAGAAATTAGAATACTGCAAAATGATCTTTCAGCATTAACCTAGTCTTGCCCCATGGTCCAATAAGTTTTCTAGGGACTTTTGCATTTGATCGCTTCAGGGTAATCTCTATGATGATCTAAGTTTTCTAAGATAATCCAATGTTAAGAAATCAAGTTTGTTTTTTTTCCCCAAACAGATGAACTTCAACATAACTTCTTAGATGATAGCTTCTTATGGTGAAGTATATTCTAATAATTTGAGAATACAGCATTTAATCTGTTGTCCCAAAGACCATTTCATCTCTGTCACTATCTCACCTTATTAGAAACTCAATTTTTGCCACCAATATTCATTAGGAAGTCTGCATGCTAAACTCCATTGGGAAAGTATGTTTTAAATCCCTCTGCTTTTATAGGCTGTTTTGCAGATACTTGTTGATGCTGACCAAAACCAGCAACAATCAATGATGAACATTACATTGCTTAAAATAAGATGATGTCAGAGCCAAGTAAGACGAACCACCCACTGACCCAAGAACGGAATCTAGAAAAGATGAACCCTTTAGGAAACTGCTAAGTAAAACCAAGCAAACCGAAGTCCCAGTATACTTATTCTTACCTGTAATTGGAATCAGTTTCCAATGTATTTCAGTCTCTTCAACATTATTTGACTTAGACTGTCTGCGGAATCCATGTTCAATGGGAACAGTGGGACACAGACTACAATCTTCAAAATTACTCATGTTAATTAAATTGGGATCCTAAAAATTAGAGTACATATTCAATAGCTTTTCAATTAACTTTTATGTCCAGAATAAACAAGTAGGCTCCACACCCAATGTGGGGCTTGAACTCACAACCCTGAAACCAAGTCACACATTCCACTGTTTTTTGATAGCAAATCCACAAGCTTCAATATAAACATTACAGGGGCGCCTGGGTGGCTCAGTGGGTTAAAGCCTCTGCCTTCGGCTCAGGTCATGATCTCAGGGTCCTGGGATCGAGCCCCGCATCGGGCTCTCTGCTCAGCAGGGAGCCTGCTTCCCTTCCTCTCTCTCTCTGCCTGCCTCTCTGCCTACTTGTGATTTCTCTCTGTCAAATAAATAAATAAAATCTTTAAAAAAAAAATATAAACATTACAAATGAGTAAAAACAGCATGGCAAAGTTAAAATACTCTGGTCTTAAATTAAAACAATGTTTTCCCTCAAAACATAATTTGATGTTGATTTAGAGCAGAGGCTGTAAGCATTTTCAGTAAAGCACCAAGTATTTTAGGCTTTGTGGCAGATACCCAGGTCTGCCTGTGTAGTGTAAAAGCAGCCAGAGGACCCACCTAAACAAATGGCTGTGTTCCACTAAAGCCTTAGTTACAAAAACAGGCAGTGGGCGGGGGCACCGAGATGGCTCAGTCAGTTAAGAATCTGGCTTTTGACTTTGGCTCAGATCATGATCAGGGTTGAGAATGAGCCCCATGTTGGGCTAAGATTCTCTCTCTCCCTCTCACACATGCCTGCGCTCTCAAATAAATAAATAAATAAATAGACAGATGAAGGCAGTGGGCAGAGTTTGGTGCGTGCTCCTATCAACTCAATTTAGAATATTAAATATGTCAGGAAATGTTAATAATATTAGTTAGTTACCTAAGTTACATACTTCTGCAAGTGGGTCTCCTGACATCATCCTCCCCCTAAACTAAATATCCTAAAACTATGTGGAGAAAGCCTGGGGACATGCATATGACTTTTATTCAAAGGCAGGTGAGAGAAATAGGAGATAAAAGGAAATTAGAAATGAACCCTTGGGAAAATGGTGCCATCCTGTTATTGTTATTTCCCAGAGATGCAGCCACATTTTGGGGAAGACAAGGTTACTTCTCAGCTGGAGATCAGTACTAAGTTTCCTTCACAAACAAACTGGATGTCCTGCCAAGCAATGCTGAGAGTCATTTCAGAAGTAATCCTTAAAGGACACTCACATTCCATTCCTCTTTGCCTCAAAAATACAAACTACCTAATCTTGTTTATATCACTTCTGGATTCTAGACTGCCAGTAGAAAGCCAATCTTTTGAGGATTCAATTTTATTAACTATATATATGCCGATATACACAATCCTATAAGCAGGAAGGAAAATAGCTACTTCTGCATTTATCCCTTTGTAATAAGGAATAACTTAGACCCTCTATCCTGGACAGATACCTTCACTGCAATGTGTATTTTCTTTCTTTTTGAAAGGGAAAAAAATCCCATTGAAACACACCTACATCCTCTTTCAGACACACATTCACAAAAACAACATATATAATCAAAAGACATATGCTTACTTCTTTCAAATGTAGTTTATGGTCCGTGCCTGCTTCACCAGTAGAAACAGCAACAGGATACTTTAACAATGATGTATCAACTTCTAGTAATGGGCTCTGAGTGCCCTTAAAATGCACACTTTCAATTTTTGCACAAGTAGGCTGCTCATATTCTTTCTTATCTGGGGGAGAGCTCAACTCATACTCATGCTTTTGCCTCAGCTCTTCATAGGCATCATCGGTATTCAATCCTAAGGCTTTGTTGACTGTGTCTGTCAAGGATGCATCAGAATGCCGTGCATTTGCTAGTGTTTCTGATAGCCAATTAAATAGCCGATGGATATCAGCAACACCGGAGTTAGAGGTATCCTGCGGCTGCTGTCGCAAATCAGCATCATGCCCAAGACAGCCAATAGGCTGAGGAGACCCTGAAGGTAAAGAGAAAGAAAAACCTTATCTTAGTTTGGGATGTTTGCATAAAAACTTAAAAATCATATATACCTAGAAATTAATTGTCATAAGATATTTATGGGCAAGAATCCAATCAGACCACTGGGTTAGACTGTACAAGTACATCCATCCCTTTCTTTACGAATATAACTGGTTCTAAAATTTTGCACATAGCAGGTACCAGGGTGGCTCAGTTGGTTAAGCACCTGCCTTTTGCTCAAGTCATGATCCCAGCGTTTTGGGATTAAGCCCCACATCGGGCTCCCTGCTCAGTGGCAAGCTTGCTTCTCCCCATATGTATGTACTTTCTCTTTCAAATAAATAAAAATCTTTTAAAAGTAATAAGAAAAATTAAAAAATAAAATTTTGCACATAGCTAGAAATTCCCATAAATGAAAGCTTATTTTCGTAATTTGAAAATGGTATTACTGGATAAATGAGCTCAGACATCATGCTGGTAGTATGGATAATATAAATTAATACCTGTACTGTAGTTACCTTAAACTCTATTACCAAAATCCCAATCAGTTTACCCCCAGTTTTATCTGACTTGAAAACAGATAAAATATCTGTACTTGTTAATTTGCAAAATGTTAGGACATGCAGATTACATTTAAATCTACTAAAAAAAACCAAACCATGGCTTAATTTGATTTCTATCTCCTTTATACCTATTAGAGTTTGTCTTTAAGATAAAGCTTGATATTCTTATAATCTAAACCTTATCTTGAATGACTAGATTACTTAATTTCATAACAAAGCTAAAATACTAGAGATACAAAATTATCCTGAAGCAGTCTATACCAAACTTGCACTAAGAAAAGTACTATGAGAGAAAACATGTTAAGAGATGGTTACAAGCAGGTATAAATATGGGTGATCTGCACAACCATTATATTTAAAACCTGCAAAGGGAATAGACATTCAGGAAATGGTGCTTGTAATGCTGAAGGAGGGTAAAGCCTGGACAGATGTCAGGATTTCCAATTTAAGCAGGGTATAATGAACCACAGGGGGGAAAAAATTTAGAAACAACAAAGTACATCCTCTACTTATATGGATTATAAAATCATAGTAGTGGAAAATAATCCATAGAGACAGAAAGCAGATCAGTGGTGGTGTGGGGTGAGATTACAAAGGAGTATAACATAGTATTTGAGGGTAATGAAAATGTTCTATATATTGGAGTGGTGGTAAAATAACTACCAAAATCTGTCTTTAAACTATGCCCTTAAAATTTAATGCCATAAAATACATTTTATGGAAACCATACCTCAAAAAAGTTAATGTAAAAGGGGGTAGGGAAGATAGGAGGTTGCCTCTTATAAAATGAGTGGGTTCACCACCAAATCAAGATGAGGGTATTTTAAAAGTTAGAATCCGACCTTTAAATCTTTATTTTCAGAAATCAAAAATAAAGTGTACAAAATGACTAAAAAGAAACAAAAATGAGGGACACCTAGAAATGCAAGTCTGACTGTCACTAGTTCAAATTTAACCTATCTCTCCCTTCTCCACTGCCTTACTTCTACTTTGGCCTATTGGCATGGCTTTCCCACCATTTTTATTATTGATAAAGCCTGACTGTAACCCACGACTATTTTTTCACATAGACAAAAACAATTATCAGCTAAAACAGTACTGAAACTTAAGTATCTTGACCATTATGTGCTAGTGCGAGTAAATACAGCCAAGTTTAGGAACAATGTTTTAGAGTCAGTCACAACTAAGTTATGAATTAAACATGGATTAATGAACTACATAACTTTAAGTAAAATTACTCAAATTCTTCAGATTTTTTTCATCTGTAAATTAAGGATAATAATGTCTACCACTCAAGAACTAAATGAGTCCATATATGTAAAACACCTGGCACACGGTAAGCACTTAATTCTCAAGACACCAGGTTAAGAGTTAAGACAGTGCAGATCAGTAAATGTCCACAGGTTCAGCATGGCATAAGCTAAAAGTAATAACAATCAAGAAGCAGAAGAGCCAAAATCTAGGGAGGGATCTGAAATGCAAAGATATAACGGTTGAGAGAAATGAAAGATGCTTCAGGAAGAAAGAAAGAGGAGTGTAAAGGGCTGACTATGACATATTCTGAGGAGAGAGATGAACCCTAATCAAGGAATATGTGAAAAAAGAGTGGGAAACATGGCTACCCAGGTGGGTCATGGCCAATCTATTAAAAACTTTTGAAAAGACGTATATGAAGCTGAGACTGGAAGAACATGATACTGAAATGGGTGACAGATGCCAGGAAAGCCACCCAAGAGGTAAGAACAAGATGAAAATGCTGGAAAGAAAGAACACAGATCAAATAAAGAAGAAACACTTGAAAGTTACTGAAGACGACAGCAGTGCCAAACAGAACTCTCTGCAATGATGGAAATGTTCTCTATCTATGCTATGCAATACAGTGGTATGGCTTATGCAATGTTCCAAATATAATACATGAAATGAACCTTTATTTCATTTTAATTTAAACTTTTTTTTTAAAAGATTTTTATTTATTTGACAGAGATCACAAGTAGGCAGAGAGGCAGGCAGAGAGAGAGAGAGAGAGAGGAGGAAGCAGGCTCCCCACAGAGTTGAGAACCTGATGTGGGGCTCGATCTCAGGACCCCGGGATCATGACCTGAGCTGAACGCAGAGGCTTTAACCCACTGAGCCACCCAGGCGCCCCCATTTTAATTTAAACTTAAATACAACACGTGGCCAGTGGTTACCATATGTGCAGGAATAGAGAAAGGAGAGCAGATAAGTGAAAAGTAAGTGAGGATACAAGCACTGATGGCTAAGACAACAGTATAAAAACACTGATTTAACCTAATCAGTTCTGAGACACACTGAATTTGAACATATACAAGTAAAATAGCTTAGTAAGAAACAGGAATGGGGGCGCCTGGGTGGCTCAGTGGGTTAAGCCTCTGCCTTCGGCTCAGGTCATGATCTCAGGGTCCTGGGATCGAGGCCCGCATCGGGCTCTCTGCTCAGCGGGGAGCCTGCTTTCTCCTCTCTATCTATGCCTGCCTCTCTGCCTACTTGTGATCTCTCTCTCTCTGTTTCAAATAAATAAATAAAATCTTAAAAAAAAAAAAAAAAAGAAAAAGAAACAGGAATGGAATACTGGTATCTGCCATAAACAACAAGAAGAGCAGCAGCACAAAATTCAAAGGTCCACGAACTCAAAGAAGAGATTTCATGGTTTTTTAAGCAGTGTGAAGATATTAAAAATCTAGATGAAAAAACTGTTTTACAGTACTTGTAGTACTGAAACACACACTTAAAAGAAGGATCTCCCATTTCTGACTTTTACTGTCAACTAAAACAAAATAAAGAAAAATAGAAAAAAAGAAGTCGTCAAACATATTACTGGGGTGGGAAAAAAAATGTGTATGCATCTAAGATATCAAATTTTAAACCTCAGAAGGTTCCTTTCACTAAGCAACATGCTAAAGGAACCTAATATTCAATGTACTTTCCCAATTATAAAATTAACGGACATAAAAGGACAAGAACTCCAACTAATAGGACAATAGCCAAGCATACTTTATTTTCCTCGTATTAGCCTAAACTATACAATTCAGAAATCCGATTACTTTCTTTACAAAAATAGGGGACAGGCTGGATTGGTTCTGAGGCTGTAACTTGCAGACCCCTGTACTAGGGGAAAGGACAGAACTACTTTACTGTATTTTTGGTTGTTATTTTTATACTATATAAAAGCAACCTGATATTTTTACCTTCATATAGATGGCAATTTTCAGATAAATTACTGGTTTTGGCGAGCTTTCTCATATTTTCAGGTAGATCCTCAAGCTTCCTCTTCAAGACAGTTTTGCTTCTCATATCTTCTGTGTCTGAGTCCCCACCCACATTTTTTTTCCTACACTGAATTAAATTAATCAATTCTTTGACTCTATCCTTATCATAATCCAAAGAGTGAGAGGACTTCTGCTTTCTAGGTATAATAGTTTCACCCCTTGAGTTATTTCGTTTTCCAAATTTCATTTTTGTACCATTCATTTCTTCTTCTTGGCCTTCATAATCTGAGAGTGGACTGAACTGTTGAAGTTTTCTATTTTCTTCAAAAAGCTCTTTCAATTTACAAATTGGTAACTGATACATTTCAGGCCGAAAAATATAGGCATGCAAACAATTATCAATATGGGATTTATTTTTTGGAGCTGAGTATAAGAATTTTTTATCATCTAATCGGGAATCATATGGAAACATGATAAACTCTCGTTTACCTGAACCAAAACCTCGCTTAAAAAATTCATTTACATACTTTTCAACAACAGAATGAAAATTTATAGTATTTATATTTTTGAATTCCTTTCGACACTGAATCAAAGCAAACTGTAAAAATTGAGTTATTTTTAATACATCTGTCATGCTCTCATGTCTCTTCTGTGGTGTTGCATTAGTTGAACCTTTCTGTGCTGTAAACAAACAAAAAGGCAAACCATGTTAGCAATCAAGAATCACACACAGATCTACATGTTGTCAAAGAAATGCAACAACATTTATACATTAATGGTAAACCAGACTAGCAGTACGTACCCTAATACATATATGCAACATAGAAATGAAGAGTGTAGCTTCTAAAAAGAGGCCAATTAAGAAACTAAAAATTGTAGAGGGTATTTTTAAAGGGAAAAACACCCACTCATTGAAGATCTTCATTCCTTATTGTCCCTTGGCATTCAACTGGTAGCAGGGAAATGTAATGAGAAATAAAGAAGCAAGGCAAAATCTGAGGCCCCTTGTAAGAGAATCCTGCAACTGATAGCAATGTCACTCCTTCCTGCTGTACTGTAATAAATTTAACTTTACATTAATGTTTTACACCCTATAGACAGATATCTAAACACCAAGTGGCTACAATTGAAAATGTCATTCTTAATTTAACAATGAAACCCATCAGTGGGAATTTTACTTTAATATAGCATTGAAGTACATTCTTAGAAACAGTGAATAGCAAATTTTCTCTAACACCAGTGTAAAAAATTTTTATTAATTTTAAATGGCCTAAATTTAGCCTAGCATATGATCTTTTTATTGTTGTTAAAATTTGAATGCAAAAATGAACTCAGCTAAAAAAATACTACTAATAATATAGAACCCTAAAAACCAAAGCTACTACAGTATTTTAATAATTACAATCAATGGGGCACCTGGGTGGCTCAGTGGGTTAAGCCTCTGCCTTTGGCTCAGGTCATGATCCCAGGGTTCTGGGATCAAGCCCCGCATCGGGCTCTCTGCTCAGCAGGGAACCTGCTTCCCTCTCTCTCTGCCTGCCTCTCTGTCTACTGGTGATCTCTCTGTCAAATAAATAAATGAAATAAAAAAAAAAAAAAATTACAATGTTTATTTAGTGAAAACACTGTTAACTCCCAAAGAATTTTCCATTAAAAAATAATCAAGTCATATATAGTCTATGTTTTATTTTGCTAATACGTCTTAATAGCCCCACAGTATTTTCCAAAATATAAGAAACAAAATGTTTACTGAGTTATCTGGAAAATTTCAAAGAAATATAAGTATTTATCAGTGACTTGATTTAGATATTCAAAGAACTTACAAGTAACTATGCCTCTAGGTTCTTGAAATAGAAATAAAGCATGTAGGACTCGAGATTTGGCAGTTTGATGTTCTAAAAAAACAGAAGCCAAACTGGTTAGCAATATGTTCTAATGAAAAAATTAAAAAGAATTGTAAAAATTAAAGAGATCACTTACCATATGGAGAAACCATTTGACAAGGAGAGAGAAGAAAAAGGTATCCTCGGTCTCCCAAAGGTTTAACAAGAACCTGCATTTTTGGAAAAGGGAAGAAGTTGAATCCGCTTCATTATTACTCATCATAAGGCAGGCACACAGCAGTTTCTAATAATTGTAAAGCAAACAAGTTACTGATCATCTTGCTTTAGGAAAAATATTGCTACCACATTAAAAACTCTATGAACTCTCTGATTAACAGAATTCCAATCAAACAAAAATTCCCTAGTTCTCATATTAGTAATAAGAAGAAGATATTACTAAACGAATTCCCCTAATTAACTGTGAAACCAACTCGAATTTTCCTTGACACTAAAATACAAGGACCAAATTAAAGACTTCAAATACCTTCCTCAACAATTCAAAAGACATGTTAAATTGCCAAAGCAGTGTGCTAAATGTTAGGGGTATAAAGACAAGTATAGCACAAACATTACATTTCATGAGGTCAAGCTAATCTCAAATTAAATGTGTTGCTAAAATCGAATTCTTCACATAGTTAATGAACACCTTTCAACCTAAGGCAATTTGCCTTGCCAGAAAGAACTTTAAAGACAAGCAACACAAGAGCCTTGATCATAAGAAATTTATAATTGGGTGGAGAGTAACAGAAGAAATATCAATAATTATTCAAAACAGAGAAGTTCTCAAAAAGATATACAAAACAACAAGAGAGAAAAAATATAGTTTATAGTTGGAAAAGATACTGACAGTGTACTTTAGGTGGATTTTGAAGGATAGGAACACTGCCAAGAGCCTAAGATTATGGGAAGGACTATTTTAAGAGTCAACATCACAAGCAAAGGCAGTTATAATTGATGAATGGTCTGCAGGCATTAGAGTACTTAAGATTAGCAAAAAGGTGATGGCAGACTAGGACAAACATACAAGTCTAGAAGGAAAGATTATGAGCTCAACTGTAAAAAGGCAAGAATACCAGGTTAGCTAGGAATGTCCTCAAGAGTATATGCCCTTTTGAACTGGAGTTCAAAAACCAACAAAAAAACTCCAACAGCACTGTGAAGGAGGGGGAAATAAAAAAAGTAATGCAAGAAAGTTTGTGAGCTACTGCAATCATTTGCGATATGTTTTAGATTGAAGAAAGGGGAAGTAAAGGAAGATCTAAGCATGACAGTTGAACATAAAAGGTTATTGGGACTCTAAAAGGAAGTACGTGTCACCTAAATTTCTATTAATTCCAGTAAATAAAGTCTGTGTAAGAACCCATAATTTAATGGACAGAAAATAACTGCTATCGATTTACATTTAATAAAGACAATGAACAGCCAAAAGTAAGATGGACAATGTACATGCAAAATTTCTGTTTCAGACTCAAATACTTTTATCCAAAATGTTTCATTTTTATTTATTTAGAAAGAGAGTATGCACAGAGGGCGGGGAGAGAGAATCTCAAGCAGACTCTTGAGCACAGAGCCTGACATGGAGCTGGATTTCAAAACCATGAGATCATGACCTAATCAAGAGTCAGATCCTTAAGCTACTGAGCCACCTGGGTACCCCTAAAACATTTTACATATCATATTCCTTTTAACATTTTACCCATCTCTTGGTTTGTCAGAACAGGAAGCTGGGAAGTATGAGTAAGATTTTCATATTTTGTGGTCATTAAGGAAAAACAGATAATTTTAATGTCTCACCCACTCTAATACCAGGGTTTTAAATTCCATTGGTTCAGTGCCATAAAGACCCTTGTCTTCTAATGGGCCTTTAACATCCCCAGAGACCCATGGAGCACAGGGAACCCACATCCTGAAACAACATTCCAGCAGACAGAGGCCCTAAAAATAGTATCTTTGCCTTTAGCTCCCAGAAACACTTTAAATGCTTAGGGGAATGAAACACCTTTGAATTCCATACTTCTGCTGCCTCTATTATACCTTACTGTTTTCTTCCCCTCAGAAAACAGTATTAATCCAGTCTGCCAATTTTTATTTCTTGATTCTACTATTTTGACTTTTCAAATAAACATTACAGGTAACATGGTACAAACACAAAAATGCTGGGGAGCCTGGATAACTCAGTTGGTAGAGTGTGTGACTTGATCTCGGGGCTGTGAGTTCAAGCTCCGTGTTGGATGTGGAGATTACTTAAAAATAAAATCTTTCAGGACCTAGGTGGCTCAACTGGTTGAGTCTGACTCTTGGTTTAGGCTGAGGTCATGATCTCACGGTCCTGGGATCCAGCCCCACGTCAGGATCCATGCTCAGCAGAGTCTTCTTGAGATTCTCTCTCTTCTCCCTCTGCGCTCCCCCTGCTCACATTCTCTAAATTAAATAAAATCTTTCCCCTGAAACGAATACTACACTATATGTTAACTAACTTTAACTTACATAAAAACTAAAATAATAATAAAGTCTAAAAAAAAAAAGCAAACAAAAATGTTAAAAATATAAAACAGTAAGCTCACAACCTAGGAGGAAATAAGCCACGCTAAGTGAGATTTAGCAGAAACAACAGATTCCAACACCCAAGGATTTCAAATGGAATTTCAGATGTAATATATAAAACAGGTTATGAGCTGCTTAAAGAAATAACTTGAAGAATTGAAAATATGTTCACATAAAAACTGGTACACAAATGTTCAGAGTAGCTATTTATAAAGAAGAATGGAAACAACTGATGAATGGACAAAATGTGGTATTACCCATACAAGGAAATACTGTTCAGCCATGAAAAGGAATTTAGTACTGATATGTGCTACAACATGGGATGAACCTTAAAAGTATTATGCTAAGAGGGATGCCTGTGTGACTGAGTCAGCTGCGTAACTGACTCTTGGTTTTGGCTGAGGTAATGATCCCATGGGTCTTGAGACTGAGCCCCAGGTGGGCCCCTCCATGCTCAGCAGGGAGTCTATGTGAAGATTCTCTCTCTGCCCTTCCCCCTCTTAAATATACAAATCTTAAAAAAAAAATATTATGCTAAGTGAAAGAAGCCAGGAACATACTGCACGATTCCACTTACATAAAGTATCTAGAACAGACAAATCCATAAAGAAAGAAGTAGATTCATTGTTATTAGGGACTGGAGAACAAATGTGGAGGGTATGCTTAATGGGTATAAGGTTTCTTTCCGGGGTGAACAAAATGTTCTGAAAACAGATAGTGGTGATGGCTGCACAACACTGTGAATCCACTAAAAATCACTAAAAAAGTGTACACTTAAAAATGGCTAAAGCAATATCCACAATAGCCAAACTACAGAAAGAGCCTAGATGCCCATCAACAGATGAATGGATAAAGAAGATGTGATACTCGGGGCGCCTGGGTGGCTCAGTGGGTTAAAACCTCTGCCTTTGGCTCAGGTCATGATCCCAGGGTCCTGGGATCGAGCCCCACATCGGGCTCTCTGCTTAGCAGGGAGCCTGCTTCCTCCTCTTGCTCTCTCTGCCTGTCAAATAAATAAATAAAACCTTAAAAAAAAAAAAAAAAAAGATGTGGGACACACACACACACACACACACACACACACACACACACAGAGAGAGAAATATTATGCAGCCATCAAAAAGGAAATCTTGCCATTTGCAACGACGTGGATGAAACTAGAGGCTATTGTGCTACATGACATAAGTTAATCAGAGAAAGACAATTATCGTATGATCTCACTGATATGAGGAATTTGAGAAATAAGACAGAGGATCATAGGAAAAAAGGAGGGAAAAATGAAACAAGACAAAACCAGAGAGGGAGACAAACCATAAGAGGCTCTTTTCAAGAAACAAACCGAGGGTTGCTGGAGGGGAAAGGGGTAGGGAGATGGGGTGGCTGGGTGATGGACACTGGAGAGGGTGAGTGCTGTGAACTGTGCAGGACTGATGAATCACAGACCCGTACCCCTGAAACAAATAAATTAGATGTTTAAAAAAAAAAAAAAGACTAAAACAGTGAAGCTCCTTTCAATAAAAAAATACCAAGGAACATCAGAATATAACACCTCCACCTCCTATAACAGTGCCTGGCACATGATAGGTACTCAGGAAGTATTCCTAAAAAATTAACAAGAATCTATCTATTAAAAAAAAAAAAAGACCCGGCAGATCAAGAATAATCAAATATAACTTTTGGAAATAAAAAATATGTGAAATTAAACACTCAATGAATGAATTAAACAACAAATTAGACACAGCTGAAGACAGAATTTGTAAACTAGAAAACAGCTATGATGAAATTACTCAGAATGCAGCACACAGAAACAAGTGAATACAAAACACAAAAGAAAACCACAAATATCAAGTACAAAATGAAAAGACCTGACTTATGGTGCTCTAGGATCCTATAGACAGTCTAAACAGAATGAAGGACAAATATAGCCAGATAAAACCTAACTGTATTACAGAAATGAATATGTAAATCCAGATACAAAAGAATATACACCAGCTAGATAAATAAGAAACCTACACCCAGACATGTAATTGCAAAACACCAAAGATGAAGATAAAAAGCAACCAGAAAAAAGACAACTTACAAAAGAATAGTAATCAGACTAAGAACAGATCTCTCAACAAAAACAGAAACCAGAAGATACTGTAATACAGCTAAAGTGCCAAGAGAAAATAGCTGTCAACCCAGAATTACGCACCCAGGATCTAACAATTAAGGAATACATGGTTTTTTTTGGGGGGGGGGCACAGCAGCAAATCTACCAAGAGGGCATGTTCAAAAATTGACCGCAAAGTGAGTTTTAGATCAAGTATCAATAAATTTCCAATAATCACTACCTGTTCTAACAGGATTAAACTTAAAAAGTATTATATTTGGAAGTTTAAAAACATCCTCTGTATCATGTGTCAAAGAAGGAATCACAATGGAAACCAAGAAATATTTAGAACTGAACAATAATGAAAACTCTACACATTAGAAGTTGTGGAATGCAACTAAAACAGTTGTTGGAACTCAAAATTCAATGACCATTTTCCCAACTTCCAAGAAGGCAGAAATAATAAAATAAACCCTCCAAAAGTGGAAGTTAATAAAACTAACAGCTAAGATTAGTAAAAGATAAAACAAAGATACAATAGAAGGTTAAAACCATAATTTGATTCTTAAGACCAATAAAATAAATAAACCTCTGGTGAAAGTGACTAAACAAGGAAAGCAAAATGAAATTACCATATAGTAACGTTCATAACAGCTATTAATAAGAAACTATATAAATGACTGTATCTCAATAAACATAAAAACACAGAAGAAATGAACAAATTCCTAAAAACCAAACAAAACCATATGTTCAAACTTAAACCAAGGAAAAATAGAAAGCCTGAAAAGTTCAACTATTAAACTGAATCACTACTTTAAAGTCATCCATAAATGACAAGTTTTGCAGTTAAGTGGTAGAAAACATCCAAAGAATATATCATTTTAATCATTTATACATCCATTTCTTGCAAAATGAGGAATACTACCTAACTCAAATCTAAGAAACTAGTAGAATATGGATACAAAACCCAGACAAGGACAATATGAGAAAGAAAGTTCACACGTTAAAACTCACTCATCATCACAGATAAAAAATTCCTAAAGAGAACATTCACAGACCAAACCACACATTTCAAAAAGAAAAAAAGTGGAGCTGTTGTTGTTGTTGTTGTTGTTTTTTTTAAGGTAGGCTCCACCCTGGTGGGGCTCAAACTCATCATGACCATGAGATCAAGACCTGAGCCAAGATCAAGAGTTGGATCCTTAACCAATTGAGCAACCCAGGTGCCCCTGGAGTTGGTGTTCTTAACCAGCAAAACAAATACAGTTTAATACTGGAAAAAGATAAAATATAATTCATCTTATAAGTCTACAGGATAAATTCTACATGTGATGGTTCATTTTATGTGTCAACTTGACCAGGCCAGGGTGTCCAAATATTTGGTCAAACTTTATTCTAGCTATTTCTGAGAGTATTTTTGGATGAGTTTAACATATAAGCTCTCCTGAATCTCCAGCTTGCTGACTGCAAATCTTGGAACTTTTTAGCCTCCATAACTGTGCGAGCCAATTCTTTATAATAAACCTTTTTCTGTATGTGTACATCCTACAAGTTCTGTTCCTCTGGAGGACCCTAATACACCAATATACCATGTTACCATCTTGATAAAGGCCCTCCCAAAGCATTCAATAAATTCAAAACCCATCATGGTTAAAAAAAAAATGAAGAAAAAAAATTTTTTTTTTGCAAGTAGAAAATAGATATTAATTTTTTATTTTTTATAAACATATAATACATTTTTATCCCCAGGGGTACAGGTCTGTGAATCGCCAGGTTTACACACTTCACAGCACTTACCATAGCACATACCCTCCCCAATGTCCATAACCCCACCCCCCTCTCCAAACCCCCCTCCCCCCAGCAACCCTCAGTTTGTTTTGTGAGATTAAGAGTCACTTATGATTTGTCTCAAAAATGAAGAAAATTTTTAAACTAATGAAAAGATTTTGAAAAACCTACTGCAAACTTCCTACCTAGTGACTGATGTTAGACATGTTCAAAAAGATAAGAGAATGCCTACAACCACCACTTTTATTCAACAATGTAGTACTAGAGAGCCTAGATTACACAGTAATATAAGAAAAAGAAATAAAAAGCTAAAGGAAAGGAGAGGAAAAAAATACAACAATGTAGTTCTCAGATGATAAAGTCTATACAGCAATCCCAAACAATGTATAAAAAAGAACAAAATAAGGATGCCTGGGTGGCTCAGTGGGTTAAGGCTCTGCCTTCAGCTCAGGTCATGATCTCAGGGTCCTGGGATCAAGCCCCGCATCGGGCTCTCTGCTCAGCAGGGTGCCTGCTTCCCCCCTCTCTCTCTGCCTGCCTCTGCCTACTTGTGATTGCTCTGTTTGTCAAATAAATAAATAAAAACTTAAAAAAAAAAGAACAAATTATTCAAAATTTCATACACTGATCTAACAAAATCAATATATAAATATCAATTACATTTTTTTTAAAGATTTTTTTATTTGACAGAGATCACAAGTAGGCAGAGAGACAGGCAAGAAGGGGAGAAGCAGGCTCCCCACTGAGCAGACAGCCTGATGTGGGGCTTGATCCCAAGACCCTGAGATCATGACCTGAACCAAAAGCAGAGGCTTAACCCACTGAGCCACCCAGGCGCCCCATCAATTACATTTTTTAAAAAAAGATTTTATTTATTTATTTGACAGAGATCACAAGTAGTCAGAGAGGCAGCCGGCGGAGGCGGGGGGGAGCAGGCTCCCTGCTGAGCAGAAAGCCCAATGCAGGGCTTGATCCCAGGACCCTGAGATCATGACCTGAGCTGAAGGCAGAGGCTTTAACCCACTGAGCCACCCAGGCACCCTGCATCAATTACATTTTTACATACAGAACAGAAAATGTACTGAAATGGAAAATACTGTTCATAATGGCATCAAAAACAGCAAGATGCCCAGGGATAAACTGAACAAAAACTAAGCAAGATGTGTATCCAGAAAATTATAAAACTCTATTAAAAGAATACCCTAAAGGGGTACCTGAGTGGCTCAGTGGGTTAAAGCTTCTGCCTTCGGCTTGGGTCATGATCCCAGGGTCCTGGGATCAAGCCCATCCAGCCCAGTATCAGGCTCTCCGCAGCAGGGAGCCTGCTTCCCTTCCTCTCTCTCTGCTTGCCTCTTGGCCTATTTGTGATCTCTGTCAAATAAATAAATAAAATCTTAAAAAAAAAAAAAGAATATCTTAAAGGAATGAAGAGATAATCTTGTTCATGGGTAAGACAGTATCACAAAAGGCATCTATTCTGTCAAATGTGATCTACAGATTTAATAAAATTCCAATTAAAAAATCCCGGTAGGGGTTTTTTTGGCGGGGGGAGAAGAGGGTTTGGGAGGAGGAACCTTAAAGCTGATTCTAAATTTTTTTTTTTAAAAAGCAAAGTTGAAACTTAAATTTTTGAAAAAAGCTGAATGTCATAAAGCAAAACACTCCTAAAAAGGATGAAAAAAGTGGGGCAGTTGGCTCTACCTCCTATCAAGGCGTGGAGAAAGGTGAGACTATTCAATAAATGGTTCAGAACAACTTGTTATTCATACTTGTTACTCATCAAAGTGAAGTTGGATTCCTACATTATATCATGCAAAAAAAAAAAAAAAAAAAAAAAAAAACCCCACAAAGGCAAAATCATAACACATTCACAAGAAAACTTAGGGCAGTATCTGTAAAATCTAGGGGTAAGGAAAGATTTCTTAAAGTCACAAACAGTGCTTAAAACTCAGGCAGATAAATTTAATTAGATTAAGAACATCTGTTCTTCAAAAAACCCACCATGAATAAAGTAGCTTATGAAAAAAAAAATTCTAGCACATGTACCTCAGTATTAGTACCCAAAATATATACAAAATTCCTCAAATTAGTAAGAAAACATAAGCCACCCAAAAGAAAAACAGGCAAATGAACACTAAAATAAATTTATAAAAGGATGATCAACTCATATCTCAGGAAAATACTGGCTAAAATCACAACTATAGTTATAACTACACAACTTTTGTAGATTTTGCTACAGTCTGACTTTATCAGTGACTGTGTGAATTAAGGAGAACTTGCTCGTAGTAGGGGATATAAACTGGTATACTTAAAACAGTATCGCATTATCTTGTAAAGCCAGTCATGTTTATGTTATGATTCAATAATTCTACTTATAGATAATAAATCTAATACGCTAAATATATATCCAAGAGAAAAAAATTCTTGTACATGTACACCAGGAAATATATAGAATGTTCACATCAGAAATAACATTCAAATTTAGGAACATCCATCATTTTCCTTTATATTAAGTTAGTTTTAAGAATTATTAACTTGGGGGGCACCTGGGTGGCTCAGTGGATTAAGCCGCTGCCTTCGGCTCAGGTCATGATCTCAGGGTCCTGGGATCGAGTCCCGCATCGGGCTCTCTGCTCAGCAGGGTGCCTGCTTCCCTTTCTCTCTCTCTCTCTGCCTGCCTCTCCATCTACTTGTGATCTCTCTCTCTCAAATAAATAAATAAAATCTTTAAAAAAAAAAAAAGAATTATTAACTTGGGCTCCTGGGTGCCTTAGTGGGTTGAGCCTTTGCCTTCGGCTTGGGTCATGATCTCAGGGTCCTGGGATGGAGGCCCGCATCAGGCTCGCTACTCAGTGGGGAGCCTGCTTCCCCCTCTCTCTCTGCCTACCTCTCTGCCTACTTGTGACCTCTTTCTCTCCCTGTCAAATAAATAAATAAAATCTTAAAAAAAAAATTAACTTACCCCTACCAAAAGAGAGCTCAATATAATTTTACTTACATTATAAATCTCCCTGTGCGAAAATAAAATTTCCCTAGATTTTTCGGTGCTCCTCTATCAAAACTAGCCTTCGAATACACAGAAAAGTAAATATAAAGATAGGGAATGTTTGCTTTCATTCCCCCAGAAATATTTTACTCCTCACATTATTTTCAGAATTAGATCTGTAGTCAATTACCTAAGTAACTGCTCTGAGAGAAAAGGATAATTAAATTTCCCTTATCTCCCTGAGAGTGCCAAGTGAGTACACAAGGGGGCCAAGAGGTTACAGAACAGATTAGTTCCTATGTCAAGCCCCAACGTGCCAGGAAGACTTAGGTATTAATCTTTCAATGATGAAGGAGTCCCAGAAACTTGGAGATGTCTTTAGTCCCAGAAGGCTAAGCAGCTCATGAAGAGATTTTATTTATTTACTACAGGGTTGGAGTTAATATTCATTACATTTTCTTTACCTTTTTTTTTTTTTTTTTAAAGATTTTGTTTGACAGACAGAGATGACAAGTAGGCAGAGAGGGAGGGAGAGGGGGGGGGGGGGGGGGGAGCAGGCTTCCCGCTAAGCAGAGAGCCTGATGTGGGGCTTGATCCCAGGACCCTGGGATCATGACCTGAGCCGAAGGCAGAAGCTTTAATCCACTGAGCCACCCAGGTGCCCCCATTACATTTTCAAGGAGAACTTTCCAGGAGGGGAGGGAGATAGTAGCCTCCTTCCTTTAATAAGCAAAGAAAAACCATTTTTCCTTGTCCTTTGCCTGTGGAATGTCCGGCTACTTGCCTAGGACAACAGACCTGTCTTTCCTTGGGTTGCCCTAAGGTTAAGGATGAGGGCAAAGGAAGGCTAATATATTTATTATTGTGAGGTATTCATTAAATCTCTGATCGATAATACTGTGTACATACTCAAGATAAAATTAGAGAACCCAACAATCCTCAATGCATCTTCCATCATCATTAGAACTATGAAGAAAGTAGCTGTAATTAGAATAATTTCCACGGAGGTTTGTAGGAAAAGGTATAACTCCATAAAATACCCAGGGTCCATTAGATTCAGGTAGTGTATCCTTGTGGAACATTCATGCCCTCTAAGCTACAGAATCTTTATTTCTTAATTCTGGGAAAACCCAGTCCTCCAAGAACCTAGTATAATATTTGCTCAGGTAAAGAATAAAATACCAGTATCTTCCTATCCTGATTCTCACTACTAGAAATGGAACAGATATTATAATTCTCTGATAAACTCCTCACTGTCAAGACTCAATACTCATTCTCTGAAATGCAAGAACCAAAGAGATTTGGATAACCAATATCTCACCATATCCAAACCTACCATCTAAACTTTAACTTCCTGAACTCTGGAATTAAACAGATTTTGGTTATGAGGAATAGTTGTATTTCAAAACAAAACAAGAAATGTAAATACAAAAGTATATCCATATGTAGCGAATGTGCCTGTGTATGTAGTGTGTATTCTAAGATGCCTAGCTTGAAGATTTCTAGCTGGTTAGTCAAAAAGTTATTGTTAGGGGCGCCTGGGTGGCTCAGTTAAGCATCTGCCTTCAGCTCAGGTTACGATTCCAGAGTACTTGGATGGAGCCCCACACCCAGCTCCCTGCTCAGGGGAGACCCTACTTCTCCCTCTCCCTCTGCCCCTCCCCCTGCTTGTGTTTGTGTTTTCACACGCTCTCTCTCTGTCCTTCAGAAAAATAAAATCTAAAAAAAAGTTATTGTTAGGTGTCCACCAATTCATAAGTGTATAAACTCTGCCTCTAAGTTTTGCATATAATTTGACTCTCCCACCCATAAATATATATGTATACAATGAAATTCTACAAAGCCATTAAAAATGCAATTGTAAGTTCTGAAAATCATTGATACTAACCTCCATTTGACTACCTGGAAATTGAGGCTCAACAAAGTGAGAAGTAAAAGGAAGTCAACTGCTGAAAAACTTACTAGATGGCATACTTGTGCAAAAAAACTTCCCCTCTCTACTGAAATGTCCCATCAACATGTGAACATGAGCCCCTCTCCTCTGTAACTACCTCCTCTCCCTTCAGCTGAACTATGCGTAATAGTGTGAATTTTCTGTTCCTTCCTGAACCCATCACAACTGATGTCTGACCTAATAATCTATATCTGAACTTAGTAAAATTGGTATCTGTTTAGGTATTAACTAGCAAATATCCCTTAAATCAGTCTCTTATATCATCATTCTTACCTTTCTCCTCCAACCCACTATCACCCTCTAATGTAATGCCTCATCTCCCCTCTTCAGTTACTTCTCTACAGAGTAACCAGATAAATTTCCAAAACACAGATGTGATCATGTCGCACACACAATCAAAACCTCATGCTACTCCCTTCAAAACCCAATTGCTGGGGTGCCTGGGTGGCTCAGTGTGGTTAAGTCTCTGCTTTCGGCTCAGGTCATGAGCTCAGGGTCCTGCAATCGAGTCCTACGTTGGGCTCCCTGCTCAGCAGGGAGGCTGCTTCCCCGTCTCTCTCTGACTGCCTCTGTGCCTACTTGTGATCTCTCTCTTTCTCTGTCAATAAATAAGTATTTAAAAAAAAAAAAAAAACAATTGCTCTTAGGGTTACATCCAAACTTCCAATCACTTGAATACTGCCTACATAACGCTGCAGGACACAGCCCCCTACACACTTTTCTAGCCTCATGTCCTACCACTTTCTCTCAACTACTCTAGTGTTGTTCCTTTATTTCTTTTCAACCTCACCAAGCATCTTGTTCTTTCTGAATCTTCAAATACAGCACTGTCTCTATTGAAACAAACCATATCTATTGGAGGAACTCCATTTATCACTGTGTAATCCAGAAGAATATGAGACTTCATTTTTTACTGAAGTATACATTCTACATAAGAAAATGGTATTCAATAAGTATTTGTTGTCACAATCACAAAATACAGTAAAGACACTTCAGAGGGAACACTGGCTTGCAGAAGGTCTAGCAAAACAGGTTACTAAAGGCCATAGTAAAACCGTTCCCTGAATAGTAGCAATAAAGACCGAGACCTTATGGTACTTTCAGAGTGCAAAAATGAAATAAACTGAAATAATATGATCACTTATTCAAATACTTATTTCTAAGGGAGAATGAGGAACATTTTAAAACCTTTCACTCACAAGTTTTTCTTTCTCTAGTTTTTGTAGTAAACTCTCCATGTTACTTCCAATTCTTGTTTTTTCTACAACTTCATAAAGGCTGCAATACATTCCATTCTTCAAAACTGTCATAAGAAAAAATACATAGTAAATATTCAAATCAAATCTGTTTTTTTACATATATTAATAAAATTAAATTACTTACCTTCATTTGGACCTAAGTATGTTTCCTTATAAAACAGCGCTGGAGGAACTTTCTGCTTCAGATGATCAATACTCATAACTGTTTCAACATCTAACTTCTCAGGGCTGAAAAGAAATTGAAAAGACACGTTTGCCTTACCTGTATGTTTAACTCTAGTAATGTTATTTCCTTCCCCTTCCCCACAAGGCTCTTGGTGGAAAGCAGAGCATACTTATTAATATCATAGCTGATTCTAAAGAGGATTTGATATGGAAAGTCTAGATATATACAGAAGTACGAAAAAAGCCTGGCAATATCACCAACCTTCCATCTTTAAGCAAGAAGCTAATTCTATACCCCAATTTTACTAAACCAAAAAGGATAAAATGCTGTCCTTTTACTAAAGATAATTCAAGTATTAACTGTTAAAGTAATCTTCAAACATCCATGAAGGCCCATAATATTCACTGGGATGGTAGCAAAAGATCATTCTAGATCTTTCTATTCCAATATATGCTGCACAGGACTGAAAACAGTCTGTAAATTTTAACAACTCACAATATCAAAGCAGTTTCCAACAAAGAACTGATTAACTTTTAAGTCTATCATATTCAAATTACTAAATGAAAAATATATCTAATTAGGAAAAAATTCTGAAAAAAATCACTTTCAAAATTTAAAATCATTCAGAAAAAGTTTTATGCCATAAATGTGTATGACTATTTAGCCCACTCTCAAACCTAGACAGAAAAGTAGAGGGCTCACTTTGCCAACTAAGTCTCCCAAGTTGCCAATTTTTTTTTTAAAACAAATTGACATTTATATTCTTTTGGATCAAAGTAAAGTTTAAATAAAAGAATAAAAAGCAAAAGAAGAAAGTGAATAATGAGCAACGATTAATTGCTATTTTCTTATAAAATAACATACTTACAGCTTGATAGGCAAAAAAGCACGAGTGGCTGACCTCAGAGAAATATAACACAAAAGCTTTCCTTTATTTAAAAGCTGTCCTTTCCACAAGGTGTAGTTAAATTTATCTAAATAAAAAGAATAACACAATTCAGCCACTAGCAGCCCAGAAGCAAATACATGTTTCCTATACAGAAATAAGGGAAACACATCTAGAAACAATGTTTAAGTAGAAGAACAGCAACAACAAGAAAAACAAAATGAACAAAAAACACCCAGGACATTCCTATTTACATGAGAATTCAAATATTAGGATTTTTGTTTCAGTATCTTTTCCCTTGCAGGGTTATTCCAGCTGCAAAAAACAACAAATCTATCTGTCTAAATGTCTTATCAGAAAGTTGAAGAGCAAAGACAATATGTTTACTGCCCTCTTATTTCCCCCAAAGGAGACTATATTAAATCCAGTTAACTACATGAATTCCTATAGCATCTCATACCTCTATTCACTCTCTTTTCATTGTGGAGAAACTTGATGACAGAAAATGTCAGTATTGCTTTCATCTTCTCTAGGTCTTATAAATCCTAAACCTCTGATAAATACAGTATTTTAAAAAGCTGAGTTGTGAAGCTTGTTTTAGTTTTTACATTTATCAAAGTACTAAAATCCTTTGATCTATTCACAGTATCAGCAGCTTCTAAGAGAGACCTTATGCTTGAACAACCAAATGTTGAAGCTACATCATAACATGGCCTCACCTCCTTTGACTTTCCAGATTTTTGTTCATTATAAAAATAAAGCAAAACACTAATTTTTTTATAATATGTACTTATTTTTTCAATTTACAAAACTAAAGAAAATAAAAGAATCTTACCTGTGTTTCTATCTGCATTGAAACTGTTGGCTCTATAAACAAATGAAAAAACAAAAAAAGAAAAACATTACTCATCAGTAACAAGAAAGTTAACATTCAGGACCTTGACATAGTGCTATTTTTAATGGTATAATGTACAAGAAAATTAAGTCCTTCATCCAAGTAGGAAGAACATATTAACTACTTATTACAACATTTAACAGATCCAAACCTACATGAAGAAATCAATTACTTATCTTAAATTACCATATCTGTCCAAATTTATATTATTTTTTCCAAAAACAGTCATCAAAGTCCATTAAAGTCTCTGTAAATTACTTTATTTTAGTGATGAGATTTGAAGATAGCCTCAATATATACTTAAACCTATTTATTATTAAATGTTTATTATTAAATTAAATATTAAATATTAAACCTAGTCAATAAATATTTACTAAGCGCCTATTATTTACCAGGCACAGTTCTAGGTAACAGGATTACCAGGATGAACAAAGCCCCTGCCTTCACAGAGTTTACAATTTCGTGAAGAGAACAGATAACAATAAAAAATAAATAGTTTACCAGATGATGATGGCTTTAAGTGCCATGGAGAAAAAGAAAAAGAAATTAAGCATATGGGGTTAAAAATAAAAATCATGGAAGACCTTGCTGATAAGGTCACCTTTAAGGAGAGATCTGATAAAGTGTTAAATGTAAATGATGCCATGAATTGGGAAAAGAGAAGAGCAAATGTAGAGATCATGCAGCAGAAGCATTTATGGCAGCATTCAACATACAGCAATGGGTTCAATCAATGCTCATTTTTAATGATACAGAGATCAAAGGATGGACTTAAAGAAGAAGCAAAGAAAATTACTATTCCTGGAGGTATGACCTCATAATTAAGTGCTGGGTGCCTTTTAAAGATTACTACTGTAAAGGCACTAATATAAATATATCATGGAAATCATAAATACAGAGCCACGAGAAAAATGAAGAATCACAAGTGTCTGGGTATCATATGAAGTGCTACTTATGGCTAAGGATGGATGGTTACCAGGGTTACTTGCTGACATGAAAAAAATGAACACATTATTTGATCTGGAAAACCAATGTAAGGACTGACCTCAAAAATGTATGTATTTCATGAAATGTAGCTTTTTTTTTTTTTTAAAGATTTTATTTATTTATTTGACAGAGAGAGATCACAAGTAGGCAGAGAGGCAGGCAGAGAGAGCAAGAGAGGGAAGCAGGCTCCCCGCTGAGCAGAGAGCCCGATGCGGGACTCAATCCCAGGACCCTGAGATCATGACCTGAGCCGAAGGCAGCGGCTTAACCCACTGAGCCACCCAGGCGCCCCGAAATGTAGCTTTTTAAAACAGTGTTTCTATATTAATAGGTATCAATTTTACCAACATTTTTCTGGAATCACCATATGGGAAAAAAATAATGGAAACTGCTTTATATTTGATCACTTTACATTAGAGCTTATAAGAAATCATGAGTGGTACTCAATTCAATAAAAATCAATCACCCAGAAGTTTTAAAAATTACCAATGCCTAGACTCCTTAATAAACATTTGATTTTTTAATTGTTTGAGGTGGAATTAGAGTATCTTTTATAGAAGCTCCCCATTTTTAGGAGAGTTAATACACAAAATTTCACTTTTAAAAACTACATTTTACTCAACTATGCAAAACTTCAGTATCAAGAGAAAAAGGGTTAACTGGTGAGGGTTAAGTAAATTTTAGTTTGTATTTCCATATAAATTACGTTCTTCACACTGACCTTTTAAAAGTCATCATGAACACTCGTGCATTTAATTAACTGCAAGGTAAGAAAAAAAAAAATGGGAGAAAACAAAGAGTTCTTCCTAATTCAGCAAGGCAGGACATGTAAAATAATATTTGGGATGATGTAAAAAACTCCTAAGTCTTACCTTGATGAAGGCACAAACTTTGGAGTTTGTATATCATCTTTGTAAGTAAAAGACACAACCGCATATGGACACACATGTCTTGGTCTTCGCCTGAGTTCATCAAAGCTATACTCATAAAAATAATACTAAAAATAAGAAAATGCAAAATTAACTTCTGTAAGAAGGCAAGATGTACATAGTAGAATCTTTATTTGCCTGATTTTTGAGAAATATAACACCATTTAAAAGTACCTCTAACAGAAACGGTCTTTAAGCACTGCTTGTCAATTTTTTAAAAATAATCTGTACTTTATATTCATTTTATGATATAAAATATTCTACTTCTCCTCTATCTTATCTATCTTAGATGCACTAATGGGTACTCTAAAAGCTTACTTCTGAAAAGCTGACCGCTGGGAATGTGCAACAAATGCCCTCATAAAAATGTTACAAATGGACATTTGTAAGCTCCCAAGTCAGCCCAGAAAAGTCTATTTGATGCAAAAAAGTAAAATGCTAACTAAAGACACAATCTCAACCAAATCTAGCATTTTGTTCATTATTTTTTTTTAAGATTTTATTTATTTATTTGAGTGGGAGAATGAGCAAGAGAGAAAGCACAAGATGGGTGGGTGGGAGAGGCAGAAGGAGAAGAGATTCCCTGCTAATAAGCAAGGAACGTGACGGGGGACTTGATCCAAGACCTAAGCCAAGACAGACATGAGCCACCCAGGTACCCCTGTTTATTATTTGAAAAGAAAAACATGTTCTTGGTTCCAACTGCAGACCAAGCAGCAAAGAGGTGGTGGAAGAGATTATGAACACAGGTGACAAAGGCAGCTAATTCTCTTCTTTCTACCCATCTACTTCTCCCCTACACCTATTCACAATATTCATTAGGGTTTTGTGACTTGCAGACTAGTAATTTTCATTAAAAAAAAAAAAGTCCTAGTTTACAAACAAAGCATTGTCCTTCAAAGTCCATTCCCTTGGGAAACTACTGATTTCAATAATGCTGTTGCTGCTCTAAAAATGCCTGAAAATTTTTTGGAAACATCAAGCTAGTTTACAAGTTCTGTTAGAAAAAACCTATTTAAAAGCTACTGAATTCTGCAACTACTGTCCAAAAAGTAAAATCAAATGAGCCAGCCCAGATGACTCTGATGAATACAATTTTTGCTAAAAGCCCCCGACAATATGTCTTGCCCATTCAGTCTTCGAAAAGAGTAAATTATACTTCAATTTAAAAAAGTTTCACTTATAACTGAGTGTTTAAAAAAAAAGAAGGAAGAACAAATTTTATTATACATAAATAAAGTGAAGATTAAAGAAAGAAAAAAAAGAGCATCTCCAGAGGTGTTAGTATACCACTCCTTTTCCCACACAATTCATCTGGCTATATACATTTTTTATACATTTGTTAAAAAAAAATAACATTCATTACTTTATACAGTAGCCTCTCCCACACACGCAGTTTCACCTTCCAGTTTCAGCTTCTGTGGTCAACCATAGTCCAGAAGCAGATGTTCCTCCTTCTGACAGTCAGGAGGTCAACAGTAGCCTAACACTATGTCTAGTGCCTACTGCCTGTATCATTCACCACACTTCATCTCATCACGCAGGCATTTTATCATCTCACATCATCACAATGGTGAATATAGCACAATGAGATTTTTAGAGAGAGAGACCACAGTAATTTTGTAATCTAACTGTTCTAATTTATTATTATTGTGATTAATCTCTTACTGTGCACTTAATTTATAAATTAAACTTTATCATAAGTATGCAGGCATAGGAAAAACATAATATATACAGAGTTCAGTACTATCCACGGTGTCAGGCATCCACCAGGGAGCCTCAGAAGGTATCCCTGAGGATAAGAGCCAGGGGAGGACTACTGTAGTCAAAAATCATATAAAAATATAATGACTACAATTTGGCAAATACACACTTTTTTACTGTATATCAATTATATCTGAATAAAGCATAAAATTTAATTCTAAGTTTGCATCTTAGAAAAATGTAAATTAAAATAAATAATACCTATCAAATCAATAGTATAAAATTACATGAATTAAGGTAATTCAAGGGGCTTCAACTTTACCCCTTGAATTTTTAAGGGGATTTTATTAGGCAGATCTTTCTAGGCCAGAATTTAGGCCAAGAGAAGCCAAGGCTTCAAAATGAAATGAGGTGTTTGAGGACAGCGATCATACAAAATGCCAAGTTGGAAGAAGTAGACTAAGGAATTTCAGTATTACTCTGTAAGTCTAGGGAGCCATAGTATGTTTCTGAGCTGCTTTGAAAACACTGAACAAAGAGCAATGAGAGACACTCTGGTAGTATTATATGGAAACCAGAGGTTAGACTGATGTGGTGGCAGAAGGTACAGAAAGGGAAACGATTTAAAGGATTTGGTGACAAACAGATATGAAGTCATAACACTGAAATGAAACCAGGTACCTACCTGAGTAAGCTCATAGGCTCTGTAAGCCAAAAGTGATGTAATTCTATTGGCATTCTTTGACACATGACATTCATGCTTTGGTGTTGGGTCCAAAGCACTTTTATTTAATATAGATTCCAAACTTTTTACACCCATGGGGTCGTATATACTCTTTATTTTACCCTAAAATAGACAAAACCTTTTAAGTTTAAGACTTAAAGTTTAAGACCTAAACTTAGTTATTGACTATATATAACATTATAAAACATACATCACCTATGACAACAGTTCTTTCCTTTAATACCTGGTAACACTCAACACCTTTTATCAATGTTGAAGCAGTAAAAAAGACAACCATGAAAAAAAAGTGCTGTTTGAATTTGCTTAACAAGGAAATAAAAATTTTATTTATAACACCATTCACTAGCCTAAATGACATTACCAACATATTACTCTTTTCATTCCTTTCTTTGGAAGGGAAATCAAATAGATCAAAGATGGCAAACCACTCTCAAAAATATATACTAAACTAAGCAAGCTCTGAATTTAATTTAATCAAACTCCTACTAAACACAGGGCCAACTAAAATCCAAATCAAATGTTGTCCTTGATATATAAAATGTAAATGTTAAAATTACCTTCATTATTTTAAAAATAACAACATCGCCCACTGCCCCAGCTTCCAAAGGATTAGCTTGTAATAAATCAGCATACCTAGAAAGATAGATACCTAGCGAAGAGGGAAAAATTAAAGAATTTGAATAAGGGCACACATACACATACACACACACAAATTCCGGTTTTAACCTAATGATGAAAGATAAAAGGTATGACATATTAAAAAAAAAAATAATGACAGTAAAGATAGCTGATATTTAATGAAGACAGAAAAAGCAAAAACAAAAAGAACCAGAAAAAAGCAAAAACAAGAAGAAACAGAAAAAAAAAAAAAAACCCAAATTTCTCAAAATCACCAGGACTAGACTGACTTTAAGAAAAAAAAAAAAAAAAGAGAGAGAGGTAATTTCTGATCAATTTGAAGTATGCAAAATCAGAAACAAAGGGCAAAACTAGTTTTACATTATAGAACCTGAAACTATCCTCTTCTAGGAACATAACAAGGCATACATGAATTTAATTTTCAGGAATGCAGCAAAATTAAATAATGTATGTTCCAGTAGCAACTTAATAGTAGATAAATGGGAAAAAAAAAAAAGATTACCCATGGAAGGACTGCCAAGAATTGTTATTTTGGACTGGCCCACCTGTAATCCTTTTTCACATATGCTTTGGACCTAAATAAACAAAACAGTTCATCTCACGATCATTACATTAAAAACATGAAAAGATAATTTGTAAACTTGCTCTAAATAAAACCCAAGCTTCTAAACTATGTAGGTTCTACATTAAGGAATTATATATATATGACAGTTTATAACTAAATATCAATGTGAAACTGGCTTATGCTTCCAATGTAACCATAGCTGGAATCCATTTTCGTTTATACTAGGTGTGACAGATAGTCAAAATTCATGCCACTCACATATATAAACTTCCCTTTTAGAGAGAATTAGAGCTGGCAAAATATTTAAATAAAACTTCCACCTAAACATCTTCAATTGAAGGAGAAAAAAATGGTTCCCAGCACATATAACAATATAGAAGATAATCTATTTTAATAAAGGGAAGTTTATTCATTATCTAGCACATCCTAAGGAAAGAAAACAGGTTTGGTCAGAGCATTTGAAAAGCAAATTTAAAGCAAAAGTACATCTGAAAAGCAAATCACATGACAATGAAATACCTTGCCCTACTAAATCATTTCTTCCATTTACACATCATATCATTTATACTAACTTATAAAATACCAGTTTATAATTATCAAGTGTATTCTTACATTCAAAACTAGTAACTTACAATGGAAATATCTTCAAATCGTTTAAGAGTTCACTCACCTGGTATCGATCAACCATAAGAAATGCATAGGATTCCGAAAGTTCTTTATCTAAACGACCATCAAACTTCAGTTCTCTTCGCTTTTCTGTGAACTAAACAAAATTAAATCTATAACAACTCCTTAGTATGTGATTATGTCTTTCAAGCTAAGATCTTCAGTAATTTTATTCCTAAGAAATCCAAAATATAACCAAAGTAGAAATTATGTTTTCTCTCCCTGTGATTTGTGCTTCAATTTTTTTCCTCATTCTAACTAGCTCTTTACCTCATAATAATCAAATAAGCATCTAATGTTTATCAATTTTAACTAAATTTCTATTAAAATTTTACCACATTCCAAATCTCCCACAAATTTTTAAGTTCATGTTTTAGTTACCTTTGGATCTCTCAGTTTACTTAACATGATGAACTGCATATAGTAGGTGATTTAATAAATCTCTGCTGAATGACCAACTTTTGGACTATAAACTCAATTAGAACATGGAAAAGGTTTCATTTCTTTAATACTATAGCCTCAATGCCAACTATGTAAGACAAGCTCCATATGTATTGCCAGGATAAAAAAAGCGACTTTGTCTAAGTATAACTAAACTGCAAGTCACCCAAAACTGACTTTGACTTTTAGATACAAGAAAACAGATACATATTCAAACTATGGAGCTCACATCTAACAGATTTATATGCAGTATTCAGGCCATTACTGATGTTCAGTAATATGATTAATCTATCATTAGAGTAAATTTTCATATAAAATTAATTAAAGTTAATAAATAACCCCTATCATACCATGAAACCACAACAAACTATCAAGGTTTTAATTTTCTTGGGGAGCCAGTAACGTCACAGATTCCCTCAAAACTCAATTCTGATAGCACTGGGTTAACCAACACACAAAAGTACAGAATTAATAGTATTTCATGTGCATTAGGAAACAATAAACACATAAAATATTGCTAAACATCTCATTTATATTACCTCAGAATTATGCATTCTGGCTTTTCCTAAAAATATTATAAATTTGTACATGAAACTTAATACTTTGTTTATACTTTTCCACTAAGAATTTCTACTAGTGATATTAAGAGAATTCTACTCCTAGTCAGTAATTGGGGAAAAAAATTAAGCATATCTTTAAAAAATACACATTTGATTTCACTAATTATCTTCCAACGGAAACATAATACAGATTATAAATTTCATTTAATAAGCACTTAAAAGAGCAAAGGGCCTTATAAATTTATAATTAGGCCATTATACAGTAAGCTATTCCTATGCTTAAGATTAATTTTTAATAAGTTATTTTACATAATCGAACATTAATTTATCCAGATAAATAGTGATACATCAATATTTAGAAGAAAAAAGATGTCATTTAAAATTTGTTCTCCTTTCCATAATTTGGCTTTCCTAAGAATAAGCATTTTTAAAGAAAAGGAACATAAACCAACTTCCAGGCTATTAACTGGTTCTAAAGAATCTTACAATAAGCACAATTTAAAACATACCTCCTTTTCCAAAAGTTCATTATGTATCAAGCAAGCACGTTTGTAGTTAAAATTTGTTACCGAGGTTGGTTCAAGGTAAGATGAATGAAGAATATTTAGAACATCTTCGAATTCTCGAGAGCCTGGAGTTAACGGCTGAAAAAGTGCTAAAACAACAAAAAAATTAATTTTAACATTATTCCATCTTAAATGTAGTCTCTTAAATTTTGTGGTTTTTATAGAACTTCTAAGAGAAGTTGAAAAAACAGCACCAAAGTTATCTTATTTTGTGATATTCAAAAGAGATACTTATTAATTCACTGAAGGAAAATTACAATCAGTTGTCTACATTGATCAGTTTCTTCAGCAATGAGCAACTGTCATTACAGATGAAGAGAAGGTTACAGTTTTGCAAACCTTAAGAATGCTACATTAGGCAAGCTAAATTGCTTTAAACTCTCACAAGAAAGAACCTGTACATATCCTCAACTTGTCTCCACTTCTATCTTATGTTACACTGAAATAGTATGTCTAGGACCATTTATTTCAGCAAACTAAATGTTTACAGCATAAATGAACGCATAAAAACATTTAAGACACTTAGGTGTCCATAAAATTATTCTATTTTCTTTTTAGAACTAAAGTTAGAATAAAATATGCTAGATCCATTGGCTTCTTGTATTACCAACAAAGTAGTAGAATATTTGTTATGAAAACGTAGTAAAACAGAAAGATGTAGAGCTTTGGAGTCAAGCCTGGACACAAATATCAAATCTAGCATTTATTAGCTTTGTGGGAGAGTCTGGGTAATCAACCAAAAATAAGTTCAGTTCTCTCATCTATAAAGAACCCTAGTCATTCTAATAACCACTAAATTCTACATTCCACACATGAGACAACACATGAAAAAACCTCTAAGCACAGGACCCAGTATAAGGACTATAAAATTGTTCATTCTCTCCCTCCTAAAACTATTCCACACCCCCACTTAATTTTTAAAATACTTAAAGTCAAATATCTGATTTGTTCGATTACTGGTCTAATAATTTCAAATTTCCACTTCATGCATGAAATAGTTTAACTTACTAATTTCAAAAGTCTAAACATATAAATGCTCCCCAAGCCAAAAAAAGGAACCACTTATATTTCACTGTATATAGAAGCATCCATAGAACTTATGTAATACTATATTTACCTTAACTTCTTTTGAGATACTATTTCTTAACAGTGAATAAATGTCAGTCAAAATACTTTAAGGCTACTACTAAAAACAGTGTTCTGCTTATACATATTCTTAAAGATACTAGAGAGCAGCTAATAAACTGTTTACTATTTTCATATATAGCATTAAGTTTTAAAGGACATGATGTCAAATAACCTATCCATACATCCATTTACCACACTACGTATATATTACAAAAATGTCTGTAAAAATGTAACATTCAATAATAAAATGTATATAAACAGTTCCTACTACTTTGGGCTCCCACATTAAAGCAAAGATAAAGCCAACGTACTTATGATGCAATAGACACTAACTTGGGATAAGCAGGGGGGAAAAAAATCACTCAAAAAAACATACTATTAAATATAAAAATATGAGGGACGCCTGGGTGGCTCAGTTGGTTAAGCAGCTGCCTTCGGCTCAGGTCATGATCCCAGAGTCCTGGGATCGAGTCCCACATCTGGCTCC